>NC_045774.1:38281290-38589112 GCF_008692025.1 Phocoena sinus
GGAAATAGCTTTAAACATAGTTTATTATACTAAAATGTTAGTAGAAGATAAGATGTGGATTGAATTTGGTCTGAAAAACAAAATCAAGTGGTTACATTTTTCCTAACAGCCTCACAGATAAGACTAAATAAGGCTGTTCATTCCTAGTTCCAGATGTGTATCTGTGATCTTAGTTTAGATTATGTTTACAATTCATGAAAAATCAAATTTGGACAGAAACACAAGCATGCTTCTTTTCTATAATACCTTTCTAATTTCTTTTGGGCTGACTCACCATACAAGAAAAAAAAGTCAAAATGCACAGGATTATGGTTGTGACTGGATTTCAATAGCCCCATGAGCTATCCATTTTGTTATACATTAGCCTTTCGAATAACAAAGATGTGAGTTCTAGATATCTGAAATTTAAATAAGAAGTGATGCTAAATTGAATAATACATCCTAAAGCCAAATTTTAAATTGCTGTATAGTTTTATAAATTTAAATTGCATGCTTATTTTAAATATAATCACTGTCCTTTGGCTAAAGTAATAGACTGAAGTCATTGTTATGGGAGAAATAATATAATGACTAAGTTTTGCCTTTGTTGCTGTTTTGAGACTTTTACCCTGGACTGTGGTCGCCAGTCCATAGGGCATATGGAAATCATGAGAGTCTTGTTTTGAAAGCTGCCCTTTCCAAAGTCTACCTTCATAAGTGCTGGGTGGGGGAAGTTTATAGTAAGTATTACGACTTTATGGAGCTCAGTTTCTCTTTGTTGCCAACAGCATCTTCATTCCTTTTCCTTCATTTGGCAATAGATTGACGCAGGGTAACTCCTGGAGTTAGCTGTGTTGGGGAAGGGCAATAGGTTTAGTTAAACTTGAACCTTTTCTTTTTATTCATACTGACCTTGAAAACATATTCAAATGTACTTTCACTTCACTAGAATATAGACAGCATGAGAGTAGGGACTGTATTCCCAGCCCTTAGAACCAGTGCCTGACATATAGTTACCTCAGTAGATATTTGCTGTTATTGTTGATACTCTAGTTCAAGATGATAGAACTAAGTCTAACTATCTGGGCTCTAGTCTTGACACCACTGTTTTGCAGTACTTATCACATAATCTCTCTGAGCAACAGTTTTCTCTTCTCTCAGCTGAGAATGGGGTTAGCTTCCCAGTCTCCCTCAGGAAGATCAGTTGATAATAATACATGTGAATTTGGCATTACAAATTCTGAAATGTTGCACAAAATATGATATTGTTAGCCCAACAAACAAATAAAAACTTTTTGAATGGTTATTTATTACCTTCTGACCTACAGTTCCCCTGTCCATATTGACCAGGACTGGGACTGCCACAAATTATGCCTTGCAGAAGAATACCAGGTCGAAGAAGCAAGAAAGGGTGTTATCAACCAAGGAACGCATAAGGCTGCAAATAAGAAAAGAGTTATTTGATAGTCTTAGGAATTGCGATTTGGGAAATACAGATCAGGTAAAACCAAGAGTGTTCTGGGGAAGAAAGAGTGAGGGGCTTATAAAGGCAAAAGCCACAAGGTTGTGAAAGTTGTCTGACAAGAATTACGATTGACTCTGATGCAAGAGAGGACATATTTGTCTTTAAGGGATAGATTATGATGAATGATTTAGGGTAAGTGTCCATAAGTATCTGGAACACTGGGCAGATGTTCTGGATGCTTGCTTTAAGACCATAAGTGGACAAAGCTCAGATTCCATCCAGGCTGAGAAGTGCTTAAGTCATACACTTCCTCAGTGGCCTCCTGGCTCCTTTTTAAAGAGCTCTCTTACCAATACCAACTCCATTTGGATTTTCCTTTCACAGTATAAATCTAGCATGTCCTCTGTTCAGTGTGCCCTGAGCTCTGGTGTAGCAGTTGTGAATGCTTAGAAGGGACACTTCTATTGATTAGCACAAATGTGTCATTTAGAGTAGCTGGGGCCCTGGCCAAGACCACCATTCTTTGATTCTGTTACACTTGATTTAATGTTGAAGAAATGTAGTCCCTGTCATGATGAAACCTGCTTTCGAAGGTACAGAAAGGGCTGCAACTTTATTCTGAAATCCTTGTGGCTAGGCATGCATGCAGCAAGGGTAAGCAGAAGTGTCAACGATGGTGTAACAGCATTATGTTGTTCTTAAAGAGCTGATCAATTTTGGCCCTTAGAAGTCAGAATTGCCAATGGCAATGCATGTTTTTACTTACAAAATGAGAATTCTGTCTATGTTGTACATCCAGGAAATATATAATTTTAGTACTAAGATCTTTATTAAAAGTCTATATGCAAATATTTAATATTCATCATCTCAAATTTGATTATGCTATACTTCAAATAGCCTTTCATAGCCAGCCTTGTATACTAATGCAAATAAACTTTTTAAGTATGGTTAGCAAAGAGAGTGAGGAAAGGATAAGGAATCAAGTAGATATAGCACAGTTTTTAAAAAATATTTTCATATTTGGAACTTTTCAATTGTGTTCGTTTTATTCAACTGATAAGTGCAGTACAAATAATAAATTATTTTAGTCTTAAAAAATTTATAAAGAGCCATAAATGCATATAATAATATTCAGTAGAAAAAATTGTGCTGAACTGAAAATTCTGCTCTCCAGAGTTTATATTTAGAAAGCAAAAAAGGGGCACTAGAGTTAGTTCTGTACTTACGAACACCTCCCAACAAAACTTATAATTATCTGTGAACATGATGGTAGTTGCTCTCTTTCCTCAGCCATCTTCTTCACCACCAGACTTGTTAATATTTTTTACACAAAACTCTGAATTTTCTTCCCATCCCCATATGTATGTCTCCACCTAAACAAGACTCAGGATGCAAAAGAGCTGAGAACAGCTACCACCCTCCTGTCCCCCCAAACTTTGTTTCCACCCCTCCCTCATTTTCCCATAAGAGCCTCCTTGCCCTCTCCTTAGCCCCCACTGCTAGGACTCTCCACCCATTCATTCCATCGTTGACCCATTGTTGGCCCTCTTTGTCTGATCCTAAATCCCTTCCCTGTCCCCCTCCTCACCCCCACTGGTGCCCTTTCCAGTAAAGCACTCCACTGTTCTGGGGTCCCTCCTCCTGGAGAGCTGCAGGCAGTGGCTGAGGTTCATCTGTGTTCATCCTGCAGACCCCTTGTGGGTTCAGGGGGAAGGGAAGGCATTGTTTCTTGACGTGGCAACAAGGCTTCAGACACTGTGATAATCTGGTGATAAAGGAGCAGATGCAAAATGTGCCCTGGGAGCAATGGCCTGGGCCTGAGAACACAAAGGGCACAGAGGGGTTCATTCCCTTACACAGCACACGAGTTTGGAGCATCTCCAACGTAAGAAGCACCATGAGGCATTTGATATTCAGGTCAGCACATCAATTCACTAATACTTACCCAGGGCCGGTCATTGCTCTGGGCACTAGAAGTAGACAAATGAATATGAGAAGCTTCAAGGAGCTTACATTCTAGTTGGAGACTCAGAAACATAAACAGGCAACTGCAATATAACATAGGTAGGTCTTAGATAAATGTACAAGGAGGGTGGTCTGAAAGCATCCAGGAGGGACGTTTAAGTCACCCTGGAAGTTGATATCTAAGGCTTTCTGAAAGATCTGAGGCTGAAACTGACTAGGCCCTCATGTAGGTAATATACAAACATGTTAAAAAGCATGAGGATGTCTACGGTTTTATTTGTACAACAGTTCAGCTGCATAATATTAAAAAGGTTTTGATTGGCATACTGAGACTATAACCAACCTTCGTAATATTCTTTAATTAAAATGGGGAAACACATTTGTGCTCCAAATAACCACCTTATGAAAAAATCCTTTGGGACCTAATGCCTGTTTAGAATAAAGAATAGCACCAAATTATGGCAGAGATAAACAAAAACTGCAATACTGTGCTTTTTGTAATTGGTGGTGAATGCATTAAAAACATTATGGGTTTTTCATATGAATGAAAATGCATGATTTTATCCATTATGCATTCTGAACATTCATTGGAGAAATACTTTTCTGAATTGTTTACATCTCTTGGCTTTATTATAATGGTAGCTATGAATGAGTTGAGCATCAGTTGTATACTGTGCAATGCAAAGTCTTTTCAAAGAAATGAACCTCTAAGCCTCCAGGGCTTACATTCTCAGTTATATAACCCCAATTACCATATACATGAAAAAGCGGTTTAATCTCAGTACTTCAGAATGCCATGTACAGAGCTAAAAGAGTGATGGAGCTGAAGTAATTTTCCTCCTAAGAGAGACATTTTAAGAAGCCATATTTTTATGGAAACATATTTATCACTATTATCAACAATACATTAAAGTAAGGAAGGTTAGTTATAGAGGGAAAAGAGTAAGCTATTGTGCCTGACGCTGTGCTAAAAACTCCATTCTTCATGACAATCCTGTGAGGTAGTTTTAATGATTTGGGTTTTATAGGTGAACACTAAAGTACAGTTGCCAGTAAAGACCAAAGCCAGGATTCAAAGCCAGTACTGTTCCATCTACACCCTACTTTTATGTCACTATGTCATATGCCTCCCCTATGCCTGATTAGTATTTTTTAAATGCTAGCTTAAATTGCTTCCTGATTTTAAAACCACTTAACATATATTTTTAAGTTCTTACTTTGTCAGTTACTCTCCTCAAAGAGAGGGGATTGGCGAACTTTTTCCATTAAAGGGCCAGATAATAAATATTTTAGATTTGGTGGGCCAAATGGTCTAGGGTACAACTACTCCACTTTGCTACCTTAGCAGGAAATCATAGAAATAGACAAAAGACAACACACAAACAAATGGGTGTGGTTGTGTTCCAATAAAATTGAGTCCTGCAGAGGGAGTAGGGGGTAAGGTGGACAACTGGATAAAGTCATTTCTGTCTTAGGCTGCAGACTACTCACATTCACAGAGGAAAGAACAGACACAGTGTGTCCCAGGAATCACAGAAATTTGGGGTTGGCCATAGTATATAAATTGAAGGGATGAGTGATGGGAGACAGAGTTGCCTGAGACTTGGTGTGTGCGATTCTTTGTACTTATGCTTTTTGTCATTATTAGGGTTAGGGTAGATAACAGAGCCTCAAAGGTAGAGGTGACAGTGATATGATCTGTTGGTTTTTTGTCACCTGTATAAAAGCCCTTTTATTCCACTTAGGACTACGCTATAGGTCACATTCCCTTCATGGCACTTACTGAGCACTACAGTTAAGAGTATCACTTTTTCACTCTCAGCTGGTCTTGTTCATTGTAGGAAGGGAAGGGCGGTCCCTGATTTACATTTGCAGAGACTGACTGCCTTGTAGACAGGTGGAGTGACACCCAAGAGGTCCCTCAGTCACCTCTGCTCCAGTGCCCAGTTCATGCTCCATCCCCAACCTTTTGCTATTGACCTGTGGTATATTCTTTATGTCTTTAAAAAGATAATAATCTGACAAGTCCTTTTCTGATTACTCTCTCCTTTCAGAAGAACAAACGCCATCTTTAAAAAAAGACAAAAAAAAAATTTAAAATAAAAAAGACAAAAAGAATACTTAAGTGCTTTTTAATTTCTCATTTAGGTTTGCAAATCTATTTATGGAAAGTCTCCTTAGCAGCTATTCAGTCTTTCATCACGATCCATTGCAGGGCAAATTGATTTTGTCCCATTCACTAATGGCTTGCTTTACAGGTCATAGAATCTGAGGATTATGTGACTATAGAAAGGGCCATATGAAAAATAATAAAATACTATTTCATAAGAGGCACCAGAATAATGAGTTTTAAAAAAGACTTTTATTCATAAGGTCTGTGAGAAGTACAAATGAACAACTGAATAAATTAATAAGTGATTTCATTAAAATGTTCTGCTTTACATAATTAAGACAAACTTTACAGATTATTTTCAATTTCATGAGAAACAATTTGTAGGACACCAGGAAATGTTGCTATTTTGCTATAAACATTTTGGTAGTACTATGGAGTCTATGGGATCAAAAATTGTCATTTTTATAAATAAGGAATTGTGGTTCTCACAGACTGTGTACCTTAACACTTTCTGTATTACAGAGGCATATTCTGGGCTGGGATCATATTCTAGACTTATTTTTCTTGTTTGTTTGTTTTGGGTTTTGCAATATTTAGGCCTTCTTGTTAGAGAATGGGATCTGATCATTTGGCAACTGAGAATTCTTCACGATTGAGTGATAAATTGAAAAGCTTTTTTTTTTTAATACTAGAGATATGTTATCTAAATAATACTAAAAAAGGTTCAAATCTATTTTTTGACCTTTCACTGTATGACTTTTAAGCTGTTTATTAACCTGAAAGGATTCCCCACATTGTGAGTACTGAGGGTGGTAGATTTTGTTGAGTAAATTTTCTTAGGATCAATCAGCAAATATTACAGCCAGGATTTTATTCTGCTTAATTGCATTTATGCTTCCGGCATTTTTAAATTATTGGAGCGAATGTTTTCTTTTTCTGGGATTGGTGAAGGAAGGGGTTATTCTTTGAAGAAACATTTTTACTGTAAATATTTTAACTTAACAATCATTTTTTTATGACATGTTATAATTAAATCATACAAAGCCCATAATCTACAAGAAAATTTTCTCTGAAAGCGTAACATTCATACATGTTGATTCTTTTGGCAAAAAATAAAATGTGTAGTCTTTATTTACATTATAGTTTATGGATTAAGGCATAAAGGATAGAATTATTTAACAGTTAAATATCTGATTAAAAGGATCTAATATTTCAAGTTAGTGAAAAATGAATAATTTGGACAAGTAATTAAGTATCTGACCTAATTGCAGTTACTTTGGGTTTTGATGGTCTATCATTTCATTAAAATATGTAGATGGCATATGCTTGCCTAACCTACCATATTTGTATGTGTGTGCGTGTGCGTGCTTAGTTGTGCATACAAATTTCAAAGTACATACACATACACATATTTTTTAATCTAACATTTCTATAACAGAAGAAAAACAATCAAGAGCATTACTACCAGAAGCCATCACTTGAATAATTCCACAGTGACCTTTGGAACTTTGGAACATAAGTGCTCTTTTTGAGTCACTGTGGCTTCTGAAATGACTGAGTTTTCCACAGGAAATTTTATATATAAATAAAATTATATATATATATATATATATATATACACATATATATATACACACACACATACATATGTATATCCAGAAAATCTGGCTTGTGTGAGTGTCTTTAATTTTATCTTTATTATTCTAGACTTATTTTGATCTAGAATATCTTTAATTTCCCTGGAGCAGAGATGCTATATATGCCTAAAGCAACATAATTATGATCAGTTTTAGGACTAGGGTATTAACCATTATGATTTTCTCCTGAAAATTGCCTTAGCAAATTTTTTTATGATCTGATTCTTTTTACAATCTGTGGAGTCTTTTTAGGAGGCATACTTCCTCAGAAGTAAGATGCAGAATAGAATTGATGCCATCTTTGAAGAACCTCCTTTAATACTGAATCAAAGGGTTTAATATTCATATTTGAATATTTAATGCTTTTTGTTATAAAATTAAAGAGGAAAGTGAGTTTTTTATGCAAGAAAAATGATCCCTAAATTGTTTCTCACTTCTCTTCTACAACGGAGGGAGACATTGGATGGCAAGCATCTTGTAGAGCATAACTGTAGAGCTATGTTACTCAAGGGAAAGCTGCTTAGTAGTTTCTAAAAACGCATGCTATAGGGCAAACACAATTTTATAAAGCTTATTTTACCAAATTTGCTATGACTTGGTAATACTAATGCAGCTGTAATGCTTGAATAAGCTTAGTCAAATAAAGCCTATAAAAATGCTCTCTCCACCGAAATAACTGCTCTGGGTGATCTAAGGTCAGAAATATGTGTCTGTCAATAGTAAAATCCTATTTGGATAAGCTTTTCAAATGATAGGTTAGGGAATTTCACTGTTCCATGTAATACTGACAGTTCCAACACCTAGAGTTGACCCTGGATTGACTCTGAGGGAAGTGGCTCCACTCTCCTAGTGATTAACACCAAAACCAAAGTCAAGTCCACCTGACAGTAAATACCAAGTAGGTTCTTAGAGGACAATGACCTAATTTTCCATTTATTTCTTACTCCTTGAGGTGCTGAGGATATAATTTTATCTCCAGAATACTCCACAAAGTGACTGCTCTTCTGCTCAATAAAAACTGAAATGTTGATGGGTGTGAAGGGGCTAGAAGGAAATAGTTCAACCATTCATCATTTTGTTTATCTGTTTGCTTTTTCAAATTGTTTTGTATCAGAACTTTAATTTCCCAGAGAAATTAGTTGCCAGTGAGTGGCATCTTCTTCACAGACAATTTAAGATCAATTTTAGGTCTATTTGGACAAACAATTCAGAGGATGAAGATGTTAGGGACTAAGCAATACATAATACTTTGAAAACTCTAATAATGAGTAGACTTCAGAAAACTGGTTCTCTTTAACTCCTCTGTTTCAGTTTCCTTTCATGTCATGTGTGCAGCTTTATCAGCTGTTTCAAAAACCCTATGTGCTCCTTAGAAGAAAGATTTGTATAAAGTATTATTTGTGTTTACCTAATTGCTTGCATTTTTGAAATATGGGCATGGATACCTTAATGTTCTTTTCAGAAATACATAAAAGAGCTTCAAGCTCATTTGGAAGTCTTTTGAAAGGCACAGGAAGCTGCTTTTTTTCCCCTATAGATTAGATGATTTAAAATAAAAACCACACAGCAAATCTTCTCTCTCTAAATTTTCAGGCTGCATTTTCTTCATGCAATATGTGTATTTTCTTCATGAGATATACAGACTCTGTTCAGAAAGATGAGGGTTTGAGCTAGGTTATTCTGCTCTGTCTAAACCTTTCAAATAGCTTAATGAAGATTTGGGTTCAAGTTAAACAAAATATAGTAATATCCTATTATAATGGTATCCAATTCTAAGCATATATTTTTTCTCACAAAAATTCTTAAATATTTTACTTTATTAAATATTTAAAAATTCTAGACAGAAGAATGGATAAAGAAGATGTGGTACATATATATAATGGAATATTACTCAGCTATAAAAAAAGAACAAAATAATGTCATTTGCAGCAACATGGATGGACCTAAAGATTGTCATAATGAGTGAAGTAAGTCAGACAGAGAAAGACAAATATCATATGATATCACTTATATCTAAAAAATGGTACAAATGAACTTATTTACAAAACAGAAATAGTCACAGATGTAGAGAACAAACTTATGGTTACCGGGGGGAAAGGGCAGGGAGGAAGGGATAAGTTGGGAGATTGGGATTGACACATACACACTACTATATATAAAATAGATAACTAATAAGGACCTACTGTATAGCACAGGGAACACTTCTCCATACTCTGTAATGACCTATATGGGAAAAGAATCTTAAAAAAGAGTGGATATATGTGTATATATAACTGATTCACTTTGCTGTACAGCAGAAACTAACATTTTAAATCAACTATACTGCAATAAAATTTTTTTTAAAATCTACATGTCTGGGCTTCCCTGGTGGCGCAGTGGTTGAGAGTCCGCCTGCCGATGCAGGGGACGCGGGTTCATGCCCCGGTCTGGGAAGATCCCACATGCTGCGGAGCGGCTGGGCCCATGAGCCATGGCCGCTGAGCCTGCAGGTCCGGAACCTGGGCTCCTCAACGGGAGAGGCCACAGCAGTGAGAGGCCCGCGTACGGCAAAAAAAAAAAAAAAATCTATGTGTCTGCTTTTAATCCAATTATGGCAATAGCATTAATTCTGGAGTGACTATAGAAAGTGTCAATTTATATTACTAATGAAAATAAAGGTATTTCATTATAAGTTTTATTTATTTTAAAAACCCCTGGGGTACTCAATGAAATCAGTTATGTCCCTACTTAATGATTATATACTCTAAAATATCCTTGTTCATATACATGTACATATGAAAATATTACTGAATATTATGAAAATATTATTGAATTATCACTACTTTTCCATCCAATGGATACAAATTTCCTTATAACTAGAAAGCACAAGTCTAGTTTTATTTATATTTAAGCATATCAAAAATAAAGCAGGTTGATTCATGAAACAAATGCCTAAAAACTCACCCAGAGAAGTAAACTTGAAAGAAATTTAGGTCTTAGTTCTTGCGTTTCCTTAAATTTCCAGAAAGTAGCTGATACAACATGAGAAACCAATCATTTTATATGACTATAGTTTTAAGCAGAAACAATACATGAAGTCCTTATTATTATTACCGAGTACATTTATATGAAAAGGGTATGAATATGCAGTGTGCTCTTTTTGGTTTGGGGGGACTGTCACACTCTCTTAATGGAAATAAAGTAGAAGCTACTGTGACACCAGAATGACAGGATTACTACTCCTTGTGGGGTAAAAGCAGCAGGAGATGATTAATTCTCAAGGCAGAGTTGATTTCCATGAAAATGTAAGGAAAAGAAAGTAAAAAACACACATTAGAGCCAACAAATCATGGAAAGCTAATGATTTTGAAGCATTGAATTTAGAATTTTTTTCCAAGTTGAAATACCTTTTCTATTTCACTGGATTTGTAATTCAATGGCAATGGGGCAATTTAGCAGGAAGACTGCTGGGGCTAGGTAAAAGCATTTCAATTATGTATATTTAGCGCAGGAAGAAAATGTGTCAACCCAAATGTAAAATACTAGAAAGTTAATTTCTCAAAAGAACTGAATATAGTTCATGGATCTTATGTCTGTCCTGTTCAAATCATATTTGCTAGGAACCAGTGTCTAACTTTTCTTTGCCTAAAACTGAATCCACAGAATTTGGGAGATTTTCTGTCAATTCCATACCCAAACTTCAAACTCAAAAAATTAGGCCCTAAAATGATTTATCTTCTTGCATGAGACTTTCTGGGTTCATGACGTCAGGATGGATTATTTTCCTAAAATGAATCTGATTGAATATGTCAAAATCATTGTCATAAAAAAAGTCACATCATGGGTCTTGTTAATTAGTTTCCATCCCTAAACTATCCCACTATGTGTAGTACACACTGACATTTTGATTTGGGCTACTTGGGCATGTACTGGTAGTACGGCTCCATGGCCATGATTTCCTTTAATTTAGTATGAAAGATATAGCTCTATTAAAATAACTATGGTTATTACGCTTAAATATATTAATATTCTTTTGAGTAGTTTTTAAATAATCAGACGGAAACATGCATGCTACGGACTGATTGTGTCCCCGCCCCACCCCAAATTCACATGTCAAAGCCCTGTTCCTCAGTGTGATGGTATTTGGAGATGAGGTCTTTGGGAGGTAATTAGGTTTAGGTTAGGTCATGGGGGTAGAGCCCTCATTATAGAATTAGTTCCCTTATACCACGAGACAGTAGAGAGCTTCCTGTGCTCTCTCTGCCATGTGAGGACACAGTGAGAAGACAGCCATCTGCAAGTCAGGAAGAGAGTCCTCACTAGAATCTGACCATGCTGGCACCCTGACTAAAACTTCCAGCCTCCAAAACTGTGAGAAAATAAATTTCTGTTGTTTAAGACACCCCATCTGTGGTCTGTGGTATTTTTTGACGGCAGCCCCAGCTGACTAAGAAAATGTACCGTCACGGGTGTAAATTGATCCTCAGCACTTTTATTCATCTGCACATTTATTCTGCCTAATCTGGTTGTAGAAACCTCTCCCAGTTGTTGCATCTTTTGGAGATTTATCAACCTTAATAATGTTCAAGATACTAGTTTTAATTGCCTCATTAGAAAGGAACGTCTCTGCTTAATTATTGACATTATTTAGTAAATACATGCTTTTTTTAGTCAAAGAGATTGCACATCTTTTTCTGTGCCCCACTAGTCTTTCGTCCTCTGTGGAAGACTTAATTTTGTTGACCAGCTAAACTTCCCACTTCTTATGAGATGTACCTGAACAGATGTGTTGTTTTAGCTGTAATTTTTATACAATTTTTAAAGGTTATACTCCATTTATAGTTATTACAAAACATTGCTGTATTCCCTGTGTTGAACAAAACAACCTTGAGCCTATCTTACACCCAATAGTCTGTGCCTTCCACTCCCCTATCCCTACATTGCCCCTCTCCCCCTTCTTCCCACTGATAACCACTAATTTCTTCTCTATATCTGTGAGTCTTCTTCTTTTATGCTATATTCACTAGTTTGTTGTATTTTTTAGATTCCACATGTAAGTTATATCATACAGTATTTATCTTTCTCTGTCTGACTATTTCACTTAGCATAATGACCTCCAAGTCCATCCATGTTGCTGCAAATGGCAAAATTTCTGAACAGATATGCTTTTACTTCTATCAGTAAACATACATCTCAATTCAACATTTTATCATGTCATAAAAATATTTTTTCATTTGTATTTATTTTTCTGGATAGAAATCACTGCCTACACATCCTTCTATATGTAGAAATAGATGTTATTTAACATGACACTTTCTTTAGCTGATTCCCTTAGCAAAACTTACGAAGTTTTTCACGTTTACTAAGTGTTTGTTGGGGCCTCGCTGTATAAAAAAGTGCTGTGCTAAGTTGTATGAAAGGGTAAATGACTTGCTTCCAACCTGGAGCTTTGTTGAAAACAAAAGAACTATACAAGAGTTGGGATAATTTCACCCATATCATTGTATTAATCAAAAAATGTTATAGAATCATAGGTAAGAACAGTAGTGTTCACTTCAAAAGAAGTGAGGCATTTGAGGCAATTCTTGAAAGAAAAGTTGGCTTTTAAAAGTGGAGTTTCAGTAAGACCATTTTTTTTTTAAAGAAAAAAAAGGAATTCATCAGAAATCCTTGCCCAAGTTAGATTAGTAAAACCCAATGTATTTTACCTGTAATGTGTTAAGAGTTCAATACATATTGTTTCAGAAAGTGAATTCTAGTTATGCACTTACCATTGCTTTTCACCTTTAAATTCAGATTGCTATTTGTAGGAAAACAATTATCCTGAATGGGGAGTAACTGCTAAGTTGAAAGTGAAAAGTTCAAAAGGTAGGGGAAACCTAGGCTTACCGGAACTAATACAAGAAGAGACATCTATTACTTGGCAGTAAGGAGTACTGGGAAGCGGCTAGCAGGTCACAGCGAGGGCCCACTGCCCAGGGAGGGAGATATCCTGCCTCTCACTCAACCAGAACACAAGTGAGCTCTTCCTAGAAGGAGCACTTCAATATTAGAATCTGACCTTGAAAACCCCCAAAAAACCTCATTTCGTTTACGACCAAGACAACACAGCCACTCAAAAAATAAGAGTGAGATTTGAGATTTTCTTTCAAAAATGAAAATAATTTTTTTTAAAAAAGGAATCTGGATATTTAGATCATTCTGACTGATCACCCCTCATGACAGAGATGAAGGAAAATAATTATTTACATTCCTAGCAGAAGCAAGAGCATCAGTCAGAACTTCTGATGGCTGGTAATGCAAGCACAACCAAATTAAAGGAGTTTTTATATTCTCATATAACTGGAAGTCCAGAGATAAATCTGACTGTAAACACAGCTGGCTCCGTGAACCCACACAGTGGTATCTGGACTCTACCTCTTTCTATCTTGCAGCAGATTCTTCAACTGGTGGGCTAGAGGACTACTGGTAGACCCCACCAGCTTGGTAAACCAAGCAGAAAGAGAGTATAACTCCAATAGTTCCGAGAAAACTGAGGAGGACTCTGATTGCCCCATCCCTTCGCAGTCTTAGGCAAGAGGGAATGTTCTAAGTGGTCAGGCTTGTCTTAAAGACCCATTCCTATGTTTGGGGGTTAGGGGAGTGTTCACTTTCTAATCCCACTACTGGAAAAAGAAATTCACTTCCTGGAAGGGTAGAGGGAGCGAGTGGGTAGCAAGGAGTGCTAGATAACGCAAAATATAGGTGTATATCTCTTCATCTTTGCAGGTAGATTAGGTGGCCAAATCATTCTCTGAAATATTACAATAATCACATACCCTAAATCTGGGGAAAGAGATGGCAGTTTAGGGCTTTCATGATTGAAATTGGCAGGGGGTCCGTTTCCGGTTTAAGACAAAAGCAATTTTTACCTTGAAAGAGAGTGAATAGCTTTTCTTTAAGTGCTTAGAATCTGGATTCTTCTAAAAATTTCTCTAGGTTACTTCCTATGGTTTACCAATCTTAGATATATATCAATTTGAATGTCTAGGATTATTTTGATAAAGATTGTTTTTGTGAATTGTCATGATTTAACTTGCCTCTCAAAATCTTTTTCATTCAGTTTATACTAGAAAAGCATAATTTAGTGGTCACAGATTTCTATGTATATGATACATAGACATTCTTTTTCTTTATTGTAGTGTAGTTGATTTACAATGTTGTGTTAGTTTCAGGTGTACAGCAAAGTGATTCAGTTATACATATACATATATCATCTTTTTAGATTCTTTTCTCATATAGGTTATCACATAATATTGAGTAGATTTCCCTGTGCTATACAGTAGATCCTTGTTGGTTATCTATCTTTTTTTTATCATTTATTTTCATAAAGTTTATTTGTTCTTACAGAGGTTGACTTCCTAAAATCAATAGTTTAGTCGTTTAGGTTTTCTCGTACAACAAGAAAAGAGCACTTGAAAAATTCTCAAAATGAAACTAATTTTCTTAAGTCTGTAAACTACTGTTTTACCAGCATGGATTCATCACATCTGTCAGGGGAAATACAGCAATGGCAAAAGAGTATGTGATCCTAAAATGTAGCAGAAGCATCCTATTACCTGTTTATTCTGCAAAATTCACTACAAGTAAGGATTGCATCATATCAATAGGTTCGTGTCTTTCCTGTAAAATAAAAATATTTTAGTGGCTGAGATAAAAAACTGTATAAAGAAAATTTAATTCCTCATTGATAATCTTATAACTTGCTACCTATAATTTATCTGATAAAAATGGTGTAGGCAATCTAAGCAAACAGCTATTTTAACAGCTGTGCTATCTTCTCACTATCTATCTTAAATATAGTAGTGTGTGTGTGTTCATCCCAAGCTTCTGATTTATCCCTCCCTGCCACGTTTCCCCTTTGGTAAGTATAAGTTTGTTTTTGCTATTGATACACAGACCATTCTTCAAACACTAGGATTAATAAAATATGCAATTTAAAAGATGGATTCTTCACTTTTCAACTTTATTTGCTTAAAAATCTTTTCAGTAGAGTTTCTCCAAAATTCTTACTTATATGCATGTTTTCTGGAACACTTAAAAATATAGCAAAGGTCATTCTTGTGACTGGGAATTACATTCTTACTATAATTTTGAAATAACTTTTTTTTTCACTGATAGTATATACTGCCCTGCTCTCCTTTGCTCTCTAATTTTTGCAGAAAAAATTTAGTGTTAGAGTATTCCACAAACCACATTGCACAGTTAACTGTGAAATTCAAATTAATGCTTTTATGAAATGAATATGCAATATGCAATATTTTATTTATACCATTCTAGGTGTCTTCCTTGAGGATCCTAGAAGAGACTGTATTGTATTATTCCCATAGGAATAATAATGGGCAAGGGGCATGGCACTTTCCTCATCTGATTAATAAGGCATGATGAGGTTAAGTGAATTCTTTCAGGAGACTTACGATTTATTCTCCAATGCATAACCTGGCTGTGGTCTTTGGAGCTACTACATAAGCAGCCCTAATTTTACTTTATGGAGCAGAGTCTCTTGGCCCTTCAGCCAGATCCCCACTTCTTTTTTGTTTGTTTTTTTGTTTTGTTTTGTTTTGAACTATTTGTTTTTAACTTTTAATTTTATATTGGAGTATAGCCGATTAACAATGTTGTGATAGTTTCAGCTGCACAGCAAAGCGACTCAACCATACATATGGTACATATACATACCTGCAACCATACGTATGCAGGTATCCATTCTCCCCCAAACTCCCCTCTCATCCAGGCTGCCACATAACATTAAGCAGAGTTCCCTGTGCTATACAGTATGTCTTTGTTGGTTATCCATGCTAAATATAGCAGTGCAGATCCCCACTTTTTTTGAAGCTGATTCTGGCTACCTGGCAATCAAAATAATTTGTATGAAATCAAAACGAATGGAATGAAAACGTAGGCATGGAAAGTACTGTCACATATCCTCGCTGCTCTGCTCCAATTGTGAGACACCAACTTTCAAGAAACATCACCCAGGGCTTCCCTGGTGGCGCAGTGGTTGGGAATCCGCCTGCCAATGCAGGGGCCACGGGTTCGAGCCCTGGTCCCGGAAGATCCCACATGCCGTGGAGCAACTAAGCCTGTGCGCCACAACTACTGAGCCTGCTCTCTAGAGCCCATGAGCCACAACTACTGAAGACCGTGTGCCACAACTACTGAAGCCCACGTGCCTGGAGCCTGTGCTCTGCAACAAGAGAAGCCACCACAATGAGAAGCCTGCGCCCCGCAACGAGGAGTGGCCCCCACTCGCTGCACCTAGAGAGGGCCTGTGTGCAGCAGCGAAGACCCAATGCAGCCAAAAATTAAATAAATGAATAAATAAATTTATAAAAAAAAGAAACATCACCCATATCAAATTTCTCAGTAATATTTACCTCTCATTTTTCCACCATATCAATAACTAGCTGTTTTCATCTCCAGAGTGCTTCTCAAACATTAAATAATCTCAGATTACACACTCTATTCTTTGCATATATCTTGACCAGCTGTCAGAGAAGGCAATTTATTTCCCCTCAATTTTATTCTTCTTGGCACTGTGTGGTTTCTATAAGTAAATCTGAATGGAAATTGAAAGTTACAACCTAGTGTGTTTCCATAACAAAGGCAACACATAATTTTCCTTAAGCAGGGTAACCTTCAGGTTACTTTCAAATTGCTTATGGTTTTGCTGTTGGATACTCAGAATGTTTTCATCACCTTGGAATCTTGATTAATTCTTAAGTGGAATTTTTGAGGATGTGAGGATGAAAAAAAAATAGAAAAGATTAAAAAATTGTTTAGTGTTAACTTTGTCATTTTTATTTGTTTAAAATATTGTACCATAATTGTTTTGGCAGGACTGTAAGGTGAAATAAAATTTGGAATTTATACTAAAATCAGTTCTTTAAAAAATTAAAAGTCATATTTTAACTCTGAACTTGCATTACTCCCTGAATTTATATACTCTCTCAATTTCCTGATAAAAAAGGGAAAAAATGTAGAAATTCTTATCCCATAAAAATTTTTCTGTCTTTTAAAAATGGGACCAGAATTCAACTAATTTTGTATCAAATCTCAGTACGTTTATTTTTTCAGGTTCAAGATACCAAGCAGGTGTGTATGTTATTGTCTGCAGAAATACTCTCTTACACACAGTTCACTGAAGTGAATCTAAAGAGCAAAAGCAATTCTTCCCATGTTCTCTATATAGTGATAGTAGGAAGCCTTCCAGAAGTTAAAAAACTGGAGTTTAGCAACATATCAGCTTTCACGTCGGCCTCTCCTACACACTTATAATTCACTTACTCTCCCGCGAATCATTTGATTCACTTGTAGCCCCACTTGAGTCTTGAATCGCATTTCAGAGTATTTCTATCATTCATCCATTTTCAGAACTGCCATTAGAAGTGATGGGAATTTGGCACGAAATTCAGTGAGAGGATATGATATGAGTTCTTTCTAATTTTTCTTTCTTTGAGCACCACCTCAGGTACAAACTGAAATCTGTTTTTTAAAGTTATTTTTCCATCTTGGTATCATTTCAACTAAATTGAATTTTAGAGCTTGGGATATGTATTCACATAGATTTTCAGAGAAGAAAGGAGATTCATTGTTACTATTATTAATTTATACCTAAAGTTGTTTTAAAATTTTAATTAAATGATTTTACCACTGATGTTTCTCATCAGCTTTTTACTCTTAAAAATATATGCCTAGATTTACCATTGTCATCTAAAAATAGTTGTATAGTTATGTTTGGTTATTATTAATACCTACTAATATATACACTAGAATGCATTTGATTTTCTTTTCCCTAGTCAGTCTAGAATTTTATGTCATTTATTTTCTTTCTATATAGGGGAGGAAAGTACCATTTTATGGGTAAAGAAACAAAGAAAACTTTATTAACTAGAGTACTTAATTTTGCATGTGGTATTTTCATTTCTTCTGTCAACAACTAAAAATTGTCTTATGAACTGAATTTATACTTTAAGTACGCAGTGCACACATCTGTTTCAGGGTTCAAACTTTTTTTTTGTACTTTAAAGAATTCAGTTACATATCTGATAACATTTGTACAATAACAAAATAAGTTTATTTGTTATCAATCATCTCTCTTAATTTTGTTAATGGGGCAAAACAGGATCCACTAATATGAATAAATTACAGTATGTGTCCCTGTTTTCCTGTATTACAATAAATAAATTGATTAGGAAAGACATGGAGGAAGTCATAGCATTCTTTTTTTGGTTCCCTGAAACTGTCTTAGCCTAATGTATATGCTATTAAGTGGAAATAAATGTCTGCATTTATCGAGGAGTTAGTCCCTCAGCCTTTGTTTCTAAGGTTAATCTTGCACTTCTAGCCCTTCCTTATCATGATAGTAGTGGTTGTAGTCCTACCTGTAGAAGTAGTGGCCAAAGTAACAATGATAGTGATGATGATAATGGCGAAGATTATTCTAAGAGTAACTCCATTTAGGTGAAATTCATTTTGTGAAAAATGTCAAAGAAGTTTCCGGTTGGGAGTGGAAAAATTGTTTTTTAATTTTTAATGTCAAAGAAGTTTGAAAATTTGCTTTTTAAAAAAAATTTAGGAATGTAATTTAGAGATAAAATTGAAAATATTTACTTATGTATATTAGAATGTGATTAATCAAAATTTTCTCTTCCCTAATATGTAATTCTTTAATTGTTGTAGACAACGTAGCTCATATTTAAAGTATATGAAATATATTGTTAAGCTGTAATTTTGGCAAAAATATTTGGATTGTTAGGGGTATTTTTTCTCTTTAGTGCTCAGTTATTTACTCCACATCTGTGTAATTTCTGGTTGGTCTTCAATTGTTCTTAAATGAAACATGATATATTTGTTCCAAATAGTCTCTAAGTTTCCTCTAGAGATAACTTTCTATGAGTCAAGGCTTGTCAATATAGTCATATATGCCTGCTCTCCATTGAGGGGACACTTTCTAGTTATGCAAAGGCAGCAACTTTACAGAAGAAAAATGAGTTACAAAATTTTTAAATGTTTACTCTATACATAAAAATATCATAAAAAGGGCTTCCCTGGTGGCGCAGTGGTTGAGAGTCCGCCTGCCGATGCAGGGGACACGGGTTCGTTCCCCGGTCCGGGAAGATCCCACATGCTGCGGAGCGGCTGGGCCCGTGAGCCATGGCCGCTGAGCCTGCGCGACCGGAGCCTGTGCTCCACAACGGGAGAGGCCACAACAGTGAGAGGCCCACGTACCGAAAAAAAAAAAAAAAAAAAAGTCATAAAAAGAAAAAGTAAACAGTTGAAGGAAAAAAGTGCAACATAAGTTTAGATAAAGTGGTACTATCCTATATGTGTGTGTTTATTTATAAGCATGTATGTGTACACACATGCATACATGTAAGTACATTTACACGTAGACACACTCATATACGTATATGCAAATATACATATACAAAATATATACATATACATTATGTATATATGTATATGTGTACACAACTTTATAAACCACCAGAAGGAGGTTTATAGAAAAATGAACAAAAAACTTCACAGGATAAGAAATATAAATGAAAAATAAACATATAAAAAAGCTTATCTCTAGCAATCAAAGAATTGCAAATGAAGTAGAATTTTCCTCCTGTGTGATTGAACATATTTTGAATACCGGTAATACCCAGGGTTGTCAAGGATAAGGAAACAAATTATTTTTATTTTCAAATATATACATATATTCTCAAAAGATATAAAAGTGATTATATTATTTGCCCAGAAATTCTATATTTAGGAAATTCTCCTTATACAAAAATCATTAATATGTGCTGAGAAAACTTCTGCCATGTCCCAGGGTAGAAAGCTGTTCAACTAAATTATGCATAGCCATGGAATGACATGCCATGCAGCCACTTAAGTGGTATTTTATGTAATATGTACAGCAAGAAATCATGTTTATTATATATTGCCTAGTAAAAAAAACTAACGGAGAGTGTGTTGATGACTTGTCAGAAATAAAACGTATTTATGTATTTACTTGCATGTACAGAAAAGTAGGTATAAATAGAAAAATATGTCAACAGTTCTTTTTGTGTGGTGAGAATGCAAATAATTATCGATGGTAAATCTATTGTTTAATAAAAAACCCAAATAATTATCTATTTATTTATTTTGCTATTTTTTATATTTTTTGAATTTTCAGTCATGAACTGAAAGTGTAGACTTTTGTAAGCAGAAATAAAAAGTTTCTGGATATAATAAGATTTTCCAACATTAATCTCTTAGATCTTCTATGCCCCTTTCACAAATAAAAATTAATGGCTTTAATAGAGGGTCAATTATGCTGTTAAACCAGAATATCCAAAAGAAATTTCATCCATTTGAACTATTTTATCACTGATTTTGTTCCTCTCCCAGAGGGGATATTTTTGCTTGTATTTAGACCTGACGTATGAACCTAAATAAAAGAAAAAGGTTAAAAAGCAACTTGACCAAAAAAGCCATTGCCCTTGATGGTATTGGGTATATGAGGCGGTAAGGGACATGCAAAAATGATTGAAGATTATGACATAGTTTGTGGCCTGGCTGGCAGTACTTATGGAACTTGGGAGACGAGGAATGCTGATTATGAGGGCCTATGGGTATCAGGGTGGAGGGTAAATGCTGAGAAAGTGAAATGTGGTAGCGGGCAGGGAGTTTGGCTCTACCACTAAAGAGGTGTATTCTGCCATAGAAAATGCTATAAAAGAGCTATATATACCTATACAGTCTGTGTTTTGTGGGGAAGGGGTTTTTGTCATCAATATTTGACATGAAATTCCAAATTATAATTCTCCTTTTCCAATGTTCGATTAGGAAATGCATCTACGACCACAACTGTGATAGACAGCAAGAATGGATCTGTGCCCAAATCCCCTGGAAAAGTGATAAAGAGGACAGTCACAGAAGATATAGTGACAACATTCAGCTCCCCAGCAGCCTGGCTTCTGGTCATTGCTCTGATCATCACGTGGTCAGCTGTGGCCATTGTTATGTTTGACTTAGTGGATTACAGAAACTTTTCAGGTAAGATCCATGAAGTTTGGCTTTTCTTTTTTTTTTTTAATTAATTTTTATTGGAGTATAGCTACTTTGCAATGTTGTATTAGTGTCTGCCGTACCGCAGAAGTTTGGCTTTTAAATGGAAAGAAACAGAGTTCTCTCCAGCTCTGGTTTTGTTTCTCTTCACCCTGCAAATAAACAAAGCATCCCACAAACATGCTTGAGGGCCACTAAGGGCTAGTTCCCATCTTCACATTTCCTTCTAATCTTTGCCTGTTCTCATAGACTTCAAATGAAACCTGATTTGAAGAGCTGAACAAAAGCTCAATGTTATAGTTTCATGAGGATAACAATTCCAAAGCTTGGTGGATATTTGGTTTGGGAATAGGGACTATATCAATCATTAATAAAGGATAATTTGTGGATTTTACACTCGGCTATATAAAACCAAACCCAACCCAAATAAAACACTTTTGGACAAATGGAAAATTGTGTATTTTTAAGTCCCCCACTATCTGGCTCTAAGTTTCCTTCCCAGACATTCTCTTTGCTCCTCCCATTAAAACATCCTATTTTGATTTCCTAAAAATAAAGAATGTTAAAAGGAATTTCGAGGAATTACTTGTAATGCGATACGACGGCCAGCCATGTGTTCTTTTTTTTTTTTTTTTTTTTTTTTAAACATCTTTATTGGGGTATAATTGCTTTACAATGGTGTGTTAGTTTCTGCTTTATAACAAAGTGAATCAGCTATACATATACATATGTTCCCATATGTCTTCCCTCTTGCGTCTCCCTCCCTCCCACTCTCCCCATCCCACCCTTCCAGGCTGTCACAAAGCACCGAGCTAATATCCCTGTGCCTTGCGGCTGCTTCCCCCCAGCTATCTACCTTACTACGTTTGTTAGTGTGTATATGTCCATGACTCTCTCTCGCCCTGTCAAAACTCACCCCTCCCCCTCCCCATACCCTCAAGTCCGTTCTCCAGTAGGTCTGCGTCTTTATTCCTATCTTACCCCTAGGTTCTTCATGACATTTTTTTACCTTAAATTCCATATATATGTGTTAGCATACGGTATTTGTCTTTTTCTTTCTGACTTACTTCAGTCTGTATGACAGACTCTAGGTCTATCCATCTCATTACAAATAGCTCAATTTCATTTCTTTTTAAGGCTGAGTAATATTCCATTGTGTATATGTGCCACATCTTCTTTATCCATTCATCCGATGATGGGCGCTTAGGTTGTTTCCATGTCCTGGCTATTGTAAATAGAGCTGCAATGAACATTTTCAGCCATGTGTTCTTATAGATTCGGAGTGAAATAGGAATATCACAAGTGAGGAAATTTAGATTTTCATTATGGCCTATCCAATCTCTGAGTATATTGTTCATCTCTTTGTTCAAGGTCTTTCTGTTTTTTTAAAATTATATTTGTCTATTTCCACATCTGACATGCTCTATTGAGCATGTGAGTTCCTTGAGGGAAGGAATCGGTCAGGTGCTCAATAATTATTAAATGAATAGATGAATGAGTTTATGCTTATGCCTTTGTATCATAAGCAAAAACATTTTATTAGCTTCTTAACGTGCTCGTTCATATTTGCCCTGTGCACCCTGCAACCTACCTGTTCTTTCTTCAGTAAGAGTGGAATCAGTAGAACTCAGAAACTATAAATACTGTAAGTTGCATTCTATATACTGAGAGATCCTCTACTTCCCATTATGGTATTTTACTCATTGAACAATTATTGTCAAGTATCTACTACATATGCCAGGAAATGGCTATGTTAAAAGAAATGCAAGTATGAATAACACAAAGTCAAAAAACTGTATAGTTTGGGTTTATTGATATGGAGGTGTGACTGAGATAACTCTGCCCCCTGTACCGTTGGTAGCTGGGTTAAAGTGAGCATCATCTAACAGGTAGAGCTAAGTCTCATGATGTCAACCAAAGCAAAAGGGCTATTTATCCAGAGCCATAAACCTCTGCTTTAAGTAGGCAATAGTTTTGGTATATTGTGTAATGCCGACTCTTAAAAGAATATACAGTTGAAATGCCTATAATATAAAATATGACCTAGAATTTTAAGTGAAAAACAGTTGTTTACATTACTCCAGGAAATTTCATTTCCCTTGAGCCTATATTGACTGATATTTTTCATCTGTTCTTTTTTAGAATTTCATTCATTCAAATTTTAGAACCAAATATGGTCATATAATATAGTTCTTCAATTTTTACAGTAGATGTATTTTAAGAATTGTGTGTAAATCTAATATTTGTAAAGTTAATATTTTAATAAGTATACTAAATAAATTACTGATGAATTTGTTCTTAATTATTTGATAAAATGAGCAGCTACCTATAATTAAATTTTCAGATTAGATTACTTAAATGTAAGGCACATAGTCCACAGTAGAGCTTCCTTGGACCATTGTAATTAGTTACTATGGATAATGCCTATGTTCCTGGCATTTCATTTGTTAGGGGAAAAATAACCTCTGTATTACTACTACTTCACTTCTTCTTTCAAGAAGTGTTTGCTAAGTACATCGTCTTTGTGAAGACTCCTCCTCCAGTTCTATATATTTATTAATGACCTAACCATCTATCCATTTCCTGCAAAAAGAAACCTGCAAGTCATCTGTTAAATCTGCTGGGCACCTGATCAGTTACCACACTGTATGCCAGCCAACCCTCTTATGCCTCATGAATTTGCTCCCTCCTCTTATTACCACACTTATTACCTCCATTACTACACTTATTACCACAGTCTCCATTACTACACTTCAGACCTTGATTCTCTTTAGAGGGGGTAATGCAGTTTCTTTTTGTCTGCCTCACCCAGGCCTCTCCCCTTTAACATTGCCCCCAAGGTATCTTCATAAAACATAAATTTCATTGAGTATTTCTGCCAAGTACAAATTCCTTGGCATGAAATTCAAGTCCTTGGCTTAGCCCTTTATTTTCATCTTGTAATTCCGCTCATGCACCCCGTGTTCCAGCCATACTTCCTATTGCTCTCACCTGTTTTCTTTGCCTAGGAAAACATACACTCTCACTCCTCCCTGCCTCTGCTCATACCATCCTTCCCTCATTCCCTGATCCAGTATAGCAGAAAGTGTAAGAAAGTAGTTAAGAATGTGAACTCTGGTGCTGCATTTCCTTGCTATTAAATCCAGATCTTGCAACTTTATAGCCCTTGTGATATCAGAAAAGTCACTTAGTCTCTCTTTGCTTCAGTTTCATCATCTATACAATAGTACCTATGTAATAAGATTAAGAGAATTATACAAATGAATATATTTGGAGTGTTTAGGGCAGAACCTGGTTTATCACAAGTGCTGTATACATTTTATTTTATTTTTTTAAAATCTTATTTATTTATTAATTTTTTAAACATCTTTATTGGACTATAATTGCTTTACAATGGAGTATTAGTTTCTGCTTTATAATAAAGTGAATCAGCCATACATATACATATATCCCCATATCCCCTCCCTCTTGCATCTCCCTCCCACCCTCCCTATCCCACCCTTCTAAGTGGTCATAAAGCACCGAGCTGATCTCCCTGTGCTATGCAGCTTCTTCCCACTAGCTATCTGTTTTACATTTGGTAGTGTATATATGTCAACGCCACTCTCTCACTTCATCCCAGCTTACCCGTCCCCCTCCCCGTGTCTTCAAGGCCATTCTCTACGTCTGCGTCCTTATTCCTGTCCTGCCCCTAGGTTCTTCAGACCCTTTTTTTTTTTTTTAGATTCCATATATATGTGTTAGCATACAGTATTTGTTTTTCTGTTTCTGTCTTACTTCACTCTGTATGACAGACTCTAGGTCCATCCACCTCACTACAAATAACTCAACTTCGTTTCTTTTTATGGCTGAATAGTATTCCATTGTATATATGTGCCACATCTTCTTTATCCATTCATCTGTTGATGGACACTTAGGTTGCTTCCATGTCCTGGGTATTGTAAATAGAGCTGCAATGAACATTGTGATACATGACTCTTCTTGAATTATGGTTTTCTCAGGGTATATGCCCAGTAGTTGGATTGCTGGGTCGTATGGTAGTTCTATTTTTAGTTTTTTAAGGAACATCCATACTGTTCTCCATAGTGGCTGTATCAATTTACATTCCCACCAACAGTGCAAGAGGGTTCCCTTTTCTCTACAACCTCTCCAGCATTTATTGTTTGTAGATTTTTTGAGGATGACCATTCTGACGGTGTGAGGTGATACCTCACTGTAGTTTTGATTTGCATTTCTCTAATGATTAGTGATGTTGAGCATCCTTTCATGTGTTTGTTGGCAATCTGTATATCTTCTTTGGAGAAATGTCTGTTTAGGTCTTCTGCCATTTTTGGATTGGGTTGTTTGTTTTTTTGATATTGAGCTGCATGAGCTGCTTGTAAATATTGGAAATTAATCCTTTGTCAGTTGCTTCGTTTGCAAATATTTTCTCCCATTCTGAGGGTTGTCTTTTAGTCTTGTTTCTGGTTTCCTTTGCTGGGCAAAAGCTTTTAAGTTTCATTAGGTCCTATTTGTTTATGTTTGGTTTTATTTCCATTTCTCTAGGAGGTGGGTCAAAAAGGATCTTGCTGTGATTTATGTCATAGGGTGTTTTACCTATGTTTTCCTCTAAGAGTTTTATAGTGTCTGGCCTTACATTTAGGTCTTTAATCCATTGTGAGTTTATTCTTGTGTATGGTGTTAAAGAGTGTTCTAATTTCATTCTTTTACATGTAGCTGTCCAGTTTTCTCAGCACCACTTATTGAAGAGGCTGTCTTTTCTCCATTGTATATTCTTGCTTCTTTTTTCAAAGATAAGGTGACCATATGTGTGTGGGTTAAGCTCTGGGCTTTCTGTTCTATTCCGTTGATCTGTATTTCTGTTTTTGTGCTAGTACCATACTGTCTTGATTACTGTAGCTTTATAGTATACTCTGAAATCCGGGAGCCTGATTCCTGCAGCTCGTTTTTCTTTCTCAATATTGCTTTGGCTATTTGGGGTCTTTTGCGTTTCCATACAAATTGTGAAATTTTTTGTTTTAGTTCTGTGAAAAATGCCATTGGTAGTTTGATAGTGATTGCACTGAATCTGTAGATTGCTTTGGGTAATATAGCCATTTTCACAATGTTGATTCTTCCAATCCAAGAACATGGTATATCTCTCCATCTGTTTGTATCATCTTTAGTTTCTTTCGTCAGTGTCTTATAGTTTTCTGCATACATGTCTTTTGTCTCCTTTGGTAGGTTTATTCCTAAGTATTTTATTCTTTGTGTTGTAATGGTAAATGGGAGTGTTTCATTAATTTCTCTTTCAGATTTTCTATCATTAGTTTATAAGAATGCAAGAGATTTCTGTGCATTAATTTTGTATCCTGATACTGTACCAAATTCATTGATTAGCTCTAGTAGTATTCTGTAGCATCTTTAGTATTCACTATGTATAGTATCATGTCGTCTGCAAACAGTACCATCTTTACTTCTTCTTTTCTGTTTTGGATTCCTTTTATTCTCTGATTGCTGTGGTTAAAACTTCCAAAACTATGTTGAATAATAATGATGAGAGTGGACGACCTTGTCTTTTCCTGATCTTAGTCGAAATGGTTTCAGTTTTTCACAATTGAGAACGATGTTGGCTGTGGGTTTGTCATATGTGGCCTTTATTATGTTGAAGTAAGTTCCCTCTCTGCATACTTTTTGGAGGGTTTTTTATCATAAATGGGTGTTGAATTTTGTCAGACCTTTTTCTGCATCTATTGAGATGATCATATGGTTTTTATCCTTCAGTTTGTTAATATGGTTTATCACATTGATTGATTTGCGTATATTGAAGAATCCTTGCATTCTTGGGATACACCCCACTTGATCATGGTGTATGATCCTTTTAATGTGCTGTTGGATTCTGTTTGCTAGTATTTTGTTGAGGATTTTTGCATTTATGTTCATCAGTGATATTGGCCTGTCGTTTTCTTTCCTTGTGACATCTTTGTCTGGTTTTGGTATGAGGGTGATGTGGCCTCGTAGAAAGAGTTGGGGAGTGTTCTTCCCTCTGCTATATTTTGGAAGAGTTTGAGAAGGATAGGTGTTAGCTCTTCTCTCAATGTTTGATAGAATTTGCCTGTGAAGCCATCTGGTCCTGGACTTTTGTTTGTTGGAAGATTTTTTTTTTTTTTTTCTCTTTGCAGTATGCGGGCCTCTCACCCCTGTGGCCTCTCCTGCTGCGGAGCACAGGCTCCGGACGCGCAGGCTCAGCAGCCATGGCTCACGGGCCCAGCCTCTCCGCAGCACACGGGATCCTCCCGGACCGGGGCACAAACCCGCGTCCCCTGCATCGGCAGGTAGACTCCCAACCACTGCGCCACCAGGGAAACCCTGTTGGAAGATTTTTAATCACAGGCTCAATTTCAGTGCTTGTGATTGGTCTGTTTATATTTTCTATTTCTTCCTGGTTCAGTCATGGAAGGTTGTGCTTTTTTTGTAAGAATTGGTCCATTTCTTCCAGGTTGTCCATTTTCTTGGCATATAGTTGCTTGTGGTAATCTCTCATGATCCTTTCTATTTCTGCAGTGTC
Source organism: Phocoena sinus (assembly GCF_008692025.1). Lineage (NCBI taxonomy): Eukaryota > Metazoa > Chordata > Mammalia > Artiodactyla > Phocoenidae > Phocoena > Phocoena sinus. Next base: position 38,309,061 of record NC_045774.1, read on the forward strand.
AGTTGTTACTTCTTTTTCATTTCTAATTCTATTGATATGAGTCTTCTCCCTTTTTTTCTTGATGAGTCTGGCTACAGGTTTATCAATTTCGTTTATCTTCTCAAAGAACCAGCTTTTAGTTTTATTGATCTTTGCTATTGTTTCCTTCATTTCTTTTTCATTTATCTCTGATCTGATCTTTATGAATTCTTTCCTTCTGCTAACTTTGGGATTTTTTTGTTCTTCTCTGTCTAATTGCTTTAGGTGTAAGTTTAGGTTGTTTCTTTGAGATGTTACTTGTTTGTTGAGGTAGGATTTTATTGCTATAAACTTCCCTCTTAGAACTGCTTTTGCTGCATCCCATATATTTTGGGTTGTCGTATTTTCATTGCCATTTGTTTCTAGGTATTTTCTGATTTCCTCTTTGATTTCTTCAGTGATCTCTTGGTTATTTAGTAGTGTATTCTTTAACCTCCATGTATTTGTATTTTTTACAGATTTTTTCCTGTAATTGATATGTAGTCTCATAGCATTGTGGTCAGCAAAGTTACTTGATACAATTTCAATTTTCTTAAATTTACCAAGGCTTGATTTGTGACCCAAGATATGATCTATCCTGGAGAATGTTCCATGAGCACTTGAGAAGAAAGTGTATTCTGTTGTTTTTGGATGGAATGTCCTATAAATATCACTTAAGTTCTTGTTTAATGTATCGTTTAAAGCTTGTGTTTCCTTATTTATTTTCATTTTGGATGATCTGTCCATTGGTAAAAGTGGGGTGTTAAAGTCCCCTAATATGATTGTGTTACTATCAATTTCCCCTTTTATGGCTGTTAGCATTTGCCTTATTTATTGAGGTGCTATGTTGGGTGCATATATATTTACAATTGTTATATCTTCTTCTTGGATGGATCCCTTGATCATTATATAGTGTCCTTCTTTGTCTCTTGTAATAGTCTTTTTTTAAAGTCTATTTTGTCTGATATGGTAATTGCTACTCCAGCTTTCTTTTGATTTCCATTTGCATAGAATATCTTTTTCCATCGCCTCACTTCAGTCTGTATGTGTCCCTAGGTCTGAAGTGGGTCTCTTATAGACAGCATTTATACGGGTCTTGTTTTTGTATCCATTCAGCTGATCTATGTCTTTTGGTTGGAGCATTTAATCCATTGAAATTTAAGGTAGTTATAGATATGTATGTTCCTATTAACCATTTTCTTAATTGTTTTGGGTTTGTTATTGTAGACCTTTTCCTTCTCTTGTGTTTCCTGCCTAAAGAAATTCCTTTAGCATTTGTTGTAAAGCTGGTTTGGTGGTGCTGAATTCTCTTGGCTCTTGCTTGTCTGTAAAGGTTTTAATTTCTCCATCGAATCTGAATGAGATCCTTGCTGTTAGAGTAATCTTCTTTGTAGGTTTTTCCCTTTCATCACTTTAAATATTCTTGCCAGTCCCTTCTGGCTTGCACAGTTTCTGCTGAAAGATCAGCTATTAACCTTATGGGGATTCCCTTGTTTGTTATTTTTCCCTTGCTGCTTTTAATATTTTTTCTTTGTATTTAATTTTTGATATTTGATTAATATGTGTCTTGGAGTGTTTCTCATTGGATTTATCCTGTATGGGACTCTCTGCGCTTCCTGCACTTGACTCTTTCCTTTCCCATGTTAGGAAGTTTTCAACTATAATCTCTTCAAATATTTTCTCAGTCCCTTTCTTTTTCTCTTCATCTTCTAGGGCCCATATAATTCGAATGTTGGTGTGTTTAGTGTTGTCCAAGAAGTCTCCGAGACTGTCCTCATTTCTTTTCATTCTTTTTTCTTTATTCTGCCCTGTGGTCTTTATTTCTACTATTTTATATTCCAGGTCACTTATCCATTCTTCTGTCTCATTTATTCTGCTGTTGACTCCTTCTAGAGAACTTTTAATTTAATTTATTGTGTTGTTCATCATTGTTTGTTTGCTCTTTAGTTCTTCTAGGTCCTTGTTAAACTTTTGTTGTATTGTCTCCATTCTGTTTCCAAGATTTTGGATAATCTTTACTATCATTACTCTGAATTCTTTTTCAGGTTGACTGCCTATTTTCTCTTCATTTGTTTGGTCTGGTGGGTTTTTACCTTGCTCCTTCATCTGCTGTATGTTTCTCTCTGTCTTCTCATTTTGCTTAACTTACTGTGTTTGGTTTCTCCTTTTCGCAGGCTGCAGGTTCGTAATTCCCATTGTTTTTGGTGTCTTCCCCCAGTGGGTAAGGTTGGTTCAGTGGGTTGTGTAGGCTTCCTGGTGCAGGATACTGGTGCTTGTTTTCTGGTGGATCAGGCTGGATATTTTCTTTCTGGTGGGCAGGTCCACATCTGGTGGTGAGTTTTGGGGTGTCTGTGACCTTATTATGATTTTAGGTGGCCTCTCTGCTAATTGGTGGGGCTGTGTTCCTGTCTTGCTAGTTGTTTGGCATACGGTGTCCAGCACTGGAGCGTGCTGGTCATTGAGTGGAGCTGGGTCTTAGCATTGAGACAGAGGTCTCTGGTAGAGCTTTTGCTGTTTGATATTATGTGGATCTGGGAGGTCTCTGGTGGACCAATGTCCTGAACTTTGCTCTCCCACCTCAGAAGCACAGGCCTGACACCCCACCGGAGCACCAAAACCCTGTCAGCCACAAAGCTCAGAAAAGGGAGAAAAAAAGAAAGAAAAAATAAATAAATAAAGTTATTAAAATAAAAAAATTATTAAAAATAAAAAATTCAAAAGTAATAAAAGAAAAGAAAGTAAGAAGGAAGAGAGCAGGCAAACCAAAAAACAAATTCACCAATGATAACAAGCGCTAAGAACTATACTGAAAAAAAAAAGAATGAAAAAAAAAACAGAACCCTAGGGCAAATGGTAAAAGCAAATCTATACAGACAAAATCACACAAAGAAGCATGCACATACACACTCAGAAAAAAAAATGTATATATTAAAAAAAAGGAAGAGAGCAACCAAATCAATAAACAAATTTACCAATGATAATAAACTCTAAATACTAAACTAAGATAAACATAAGACCAGAAACAAATTAGATGCAGAAAGCAAACCCCAAGTCTACAATTGCTCCCAAAGTCCACTGCCTCAATTTTGGGATGATTCGTTGTCTCTTCAGGTATTCCACAGATGCAACATACGTCAAGTTGAGTGTGGAGATTTAATCTGCTGCTCCAGAGGCTACTGGGAGAGATTTCCCTTTCTCTTCTTTGTTCACACAGCTCCCGGGGTTCAGCTTTGGATTTGGCCCCGCCTCTGTTTGTAGGTCGCCTGAGGACATCCGTTCCCTCCCAGACAGGACAGGGTTAAAGTAGTAGCTGATTCGGGGTCTCCGGCTCACTCAGGCCGCGGGGAGGGAGGGGTAGGGATGTGGGGCGAGCCTGTGGCAGCAGAGGCCGGAATGATGTTGCACCATCCTGAGGCGCGCCGTGTCTTCTCCCAGGGAAGTTGTCCCTGGATCACGGGACCCTGGCAGTGGTGGGCTGCTCAGGCTCGAGGGAGAGGAGGTGTGGATAGTGACCTGTGTTTGCACACAGGCTTCTTGGTGGCTGCAGCAGCAGCCTTAGCATTTCATTCCCAGCTCTGGTGTCCTGCTGATAGCTGCAGCTCGCGCCCATCTCGAGCTCGTTTAGGCGGTACTCTCAATCCAGTCTCCTCGTGCACCCCGAAACAGTGGTCTCTTAGGCAGTTCCAGACTTCTTCCTGGATTCTCTCCCAGCTAGCTGTGGTGCAGTATCCCCTTCACGCAGCCAACCCCAGTCCTCTCCCTGGGATCCTACCTCCAAAGCCCGAGCCTCAGCTCCCAGCCCCCACCCGTCCTGGCGGGTGAGCAAACAAGCCTCTCGGGCTGGTGAGTGCTAGTTGGCACCAATCCTCTGTGCGGGAATCTCTCTGCTTTGCCCTCTGCACCCCTGTTGCTGCTCTCTCCTCTGTGGCTCTGAAGCTTTCCCCCTGCCACCCGCCCCTGTCTCCACCAGTGAAGGGCCTTCCTAGTGTGTGGAAACCTTTCCTCCTTCACAGCTCCCTCTCAGAGCTGCAGGTCCTGTCCCTATTCTTTTGTGTCTGTCTTTTCTTTTTTCTTTTGCCCTACCCAGGTACGTGGGGAGTTTCTTGCCTTTTGGGAGGTCTGAGGTCTTCTGCCAGCGTTCAGTAGGTGTTCTGTAGGTGTTGTTCCACATGTAGATGTATTTTTGATGTATTTGTGGGGAGGAAGATGATCTCCACGTCTTACTCCTCTGCCATCTTGAAGGTCTCCCCTGTATACATTTTAATATCACTAGTAAGAGATTCATTCCTCAGTTTTCTTGAAGGATGAATTCATCCCTTTTTTGTGAAAGAATTCCAGATTCCCTAAGAAAATTTCACTGTACCATGCTTTCATTTTCTTAGTCCCTTACAGGCACCTGTATTATCAGCAGTTAACACATTGTATTGTTAATATCTGTTTACTTGTCCATCTCACTCAAAAACTTAACCTTATTCAAGGAAGAAATTCTCTTATTCATCTCTGTACATGAGTGTCTGTCACATAGCAAGTTTTCTGCTATATATTGCTTAAAGGAATGAATAATGGTGATATTTTGATTTTGAAACAATTCCTTACCTTAGGAAGAAAGAAATATTTATCATAAAATTTTTATTTCATCCAGTCAAACAGGTTTTGACCCACTTTAAAAACTAATAAGTACATTTAATAAAATTAGAATAAAAAAATATGTTTATGAAATAATGACGCAGTGGTTGAGAGTCCACCTGCCGATGCAGGGGACACATCCCTGGTGACACAGTGGTTGAGAGTCCGCCTGCCGATGCAGGGGACACGGGTTCATGCCCCGGTCCGGGAGGATCCCACATGCCGCGGAGCGGCTGGGCCCGTGAGCCGTGGCCGCTGAGCCTGCGCATCTGGAGCCTGTGCTCCGCAATGGGAGAGGCCACAACAGTGAGAGGCCCGCGTACCGCAAAAAAAAAAAAAGATACTTGTTGTATTTTGTAATGGTCATCTATGGCTGCATAGTAAATTACCAGAAAAGTAAGAGGTTTAAAAAAATAATAAACATCTATCACTCCACACAGTTTCTGTGGCTTAGGAATTTGGGAATGGCTTATGTCGGTGGTTCTGGCTTAGGGTATATCTTGATGTTGCAGTGAAGACCTCGGTTGGGGTTGCAGACATCTGAAATTTTTTTCTGGGGTTGCGGACCAGTTGGCAAGATGTCTCACTCATTCGGCTTTTAAGTTAATGCTGGTGTGTGCTCACATCATGGCAACTGGCATCGCCTAGACTGAGTGATTCGAGAAAGAGCAAGGCAGAAGCCACAATGCCCCTTATGACCTACACTTTTAAATCCCACACTGCCATTTCTGCAAAATCCTTTAGGTCATAACAGGTCAACCCTATTCAGTGTTAGATGAGACTATACAATGGTAGGAATGCCCACAGGTAAGAATCACTGGGGGCCACTGTGATGGCTAGCTACCACATATTTTACTCTCAGAAAGTTATATTGCCAAGTTATATATCTTAAGATAAATACTTAGATCTAAGGAAGTAGCATTCAGTACTCTAATTGACAAAGAGAGATTGTAATTACAACAGGTGCAAAGAGAAAGGTGGTGTGTTGGGATGGCTGGCAACCTGAAGCCATATTTCAGAAGACAAGTATTCTCCAATGGATTTGAAATTTTAAAAAGTCTCAAAGCTAAAATTCTTCCAGACATATAAATTAATTCTTCAAATAAGAAATTCAAATTAAAATTTGAATGATCAACTTCTAGAACCAAAAGAGTATAATAAATTCAAGGACATTGTATAATTATAGCATAAAACCTGTATTAACCACTGGTTGAATGGGATACATCCACTTGTATTAAAATTCTGATTTCTTTTCTCCGTTTATTAAGTTTTAACTTGCCTTTTTAATGTTTTTTTCACAGAAAAAATACCATTTGCTTCATTAAGAGTGTCAAAATGTAAATGATCCTCGTGTTTCTAATGCTATTTTTAATTGATACATTTCAAACATTTACCAGGGATTAATATTATTACCATGATGAGCCTTTTGTACCACATAATAGTCTTCGAAATATGTATCGTTAATGTTTAAAAAACAAGGTTGGTGGTATAAGAAATCATACTAGAAATAGTTGCTCTGAAAGCCAGAGAGAGCACCTGTCCTTGGGCTCTGACACTTGAGAAAAGTAGGTGAATGCTTCCAAGATATTAAAAAATGTTTACATAGAAATGAAAACCTATTTTCGTAAGCAAGTACTATACGGGATTGAGAAGAATGATTCTCCTCTAGCCAATCTTCACAATTCCCTATTTTCTGAATTTGATCTGGTTGATCTGTATACAATCTACTTGTGAAGCACTAATAGAATTGCCTTATTTCAAAAGACTTGGGTTCACTCATATGCTTATTTCAGAAGACTTGGGTTCACTGATATCTCTATAACCTACAAGTTAGCATGACTAAGAAATTATATTTTCTTGTCTGTAAAATGAGGATGGCAGCTTGGTTTCTGGTCTGCAAAATTTGTGACTTTACTTCATCTTTTCAAATAAGACAAATTTTAGGACACAAAAATCAGATACTAGGAAAGAGATTCCAGCTACCCTTCATTTCTTACTAAACATAATGTTAAAATACTATTCGAACAATACTATGGTCTGTCTGTCAGACTTTGATGAGAGTAGAGTCACTGTAAGTGATGTAAAGTAGGGAATTTATTTTGTATGGCTAATGCATTCATGGGAGCTGATTAAGCAGTCTAGGTGAGGCTGTTGCAGTTTACCTGGTACAGGGTCAGAAGTCAGCAGAGTGGAAGATAGTGTAGAGGAGAAAAAATATCTTTTTCCTCTCCCTTTCTAAATTCTAGGCTGGGGCCCCTCTAACAAAAGACAAATTAACGAGAGAAAAGCGCTCATGTTTATTTAATATAAGCTTTATGGGACATAGGAGCCTTTCTTCATAAGGAAGTGAAGCCCTTAAGAGGCAGTTAAACCTGAGCATTTTTATGCTAGGTTTGGTGATAAGTGGAAAGCGGTGAAAAAATGTGACACGATGAAAAAGGGTCTGAGCTCAGTGTAGCAGATTGGGGGACACAGTAAGTCCTGTTCATTCAGATTCCTCTGTGCATTTGAGGATAAGGACATTCCTTTCCTCTGGGTGTAGGGAGGGCCTCTGTCACAGGAAGGTTTTATGACGTGCTTTAGGGGAGGGTCAGAAGGTTCTTCTTGCACATGCTATTTCTTCCATTCCTTCAGCTGAAAATATTCAATATGCTAAGGTGCCACATTTTGGGGTAGCATGTCCTGAACCCCATCACTGAAAAAGGCAGATGGAAAAAGAATAGGGGAGACAAAGGACAATCTGGAACCCTCATTTGACTCTCACCACCTCAAATTACGATGATGTGGGTGAGCTGCAATATAAGCTGGTGCCCTCCACCTGCTGAAGGAGATGCTGAAGGAGGAGGGCCAGTCAGTGGGAACTGGAAGAGGTGCAGCCTGCTGCTGTCACACGTCAAGACCAGCCAGCGTACCTGCCATAATGTGCATGAGAGGTGACAGCACCTGCCCTATACCAACCTTCAGAGAGTAAACAGTGGCTATTACTTCTATTTTGCCTTCCAAAGCTTGTGCAAATTTCTCTTGTACCCAACTGTTACCTGAAACATTCATGTAAGGGAATTCTGGGAAATGTAGTTCAAGTTTAGTGACTTGACAGCACACAAAACCACCCCATAGGATGACTATATAATTTATCATCCAAAACAGGCACTTGTGAGTGTGAAATGGAAAGCTATGAATATTTACCTCAGGACAGTAGGCACAAACCAAGGTGTCTGATCACCTGGATATTATGTCTTCCGAAACCCCAAGTTGGGGTGGAGGGGCAGAGTAATGTTCATTCCTTAATAACTGAGCTAGGGGGTCACAAAGGCTGCTAGAGGCATCGCCCCCAAGCTTCTGTAGACTCAGCCAGGAAGTCCTTCCAGAAAACGGTGGCGTGCCATGATAATTTAATGATTCTTTCAGGGTCAGAATTCGTGGTCTTTTGTTGACATTCCTTACAGACTTCTTTGCCTTATTTACAAAGAGACAACTTTCTCTCTAAACAATAAATGCGAGCAAGTAGGATTTCTAAAGAAATGACTACAAACTTAGTTATTGGTGCATGTTAGTGATTTTCCTCTAGGTCAGAATGTACGTGAATAAATTGTAGTAATCCGTGGCTTTTCTTACCTAAAAACAAGGGTCATAATTTATTAGCATCTTCATCCATAAGAAGGGAAGATCATTATATGGCTGTACCAGGGGGTCTCAAAGCACGTTTAGTAATTCTTTCAGGCATTCCGCAAAATATACTTATTTCAAAACAATTTTGAAAGAATTAGATAAGATAACCTATGTAAAACATACCCGCCTGGCACATAGGAGGCACTCATTAAATGCAACTTGAATTTGAGTCTTATTACCAGGAAGTAAGATCAGTAATCTGAGAAGAGAGCAGCAAGAATATGATGGTAGGAAGCATCAATTTCTTATGAAAGTCTTGCAGACATCTCCTGATGTGCCTTTTAAATAGACTTTCTAATGAGGTGTGCCATTTATCTACTGCTCTTAAAAATTAATTTCCCTGATATTTTTTTTCCCCTGGCACTTAGCCCAGTAAAACAGGTGTACTGTTTGTCAGGCTATGAGTTTAGAGGAGCAAAGTGATTCAGGGAAGACCCAAAGTCAATCAGAATGTTTAAATTTAACATTTAATGTTATATATATATATGTATATGTGTCTGTGTGTGTGTGTGTATATAGAAATGCCTGTGTGACTGCATATGTGTGAATATGTTATTACATTTTAGGAGACTTGGAAAACTGGGACACTAAATGCAACATTTTAGACTTTTATCAGTTCTCATGTGTACTCAGTTTTCAAGAATAGCTGATATTTTTGTGCTTCTTATTCTGATTCAAGTCTTATCTCAAATCCTACATTTTCTGTTCAATGTCCCAGGCCTGTTTGGTCTTCTTGGTCACTACATCTATAAGGATGCATTTCATTACCTAATTCCAATCTGCTTATAAACACCTCAAGGAAAGAGAAGTTTTTATAGTCCAGTGGTTCCCAGATCCTAATCAGAGTTTGTTGATTCTTCATGAAATGAAGAAAAAGATAAAGAAAAATATATCCACTTTAGAGATGTGTCCTTAATTCTATTGTTCCTATGTTTTTGGTCTTAAAATTCTCTTTTGAAATGATGATAATGACAGATATTTCTCCTGTTACAGTTTTTAAATGACATTTTCTTACAAAATAAAAAGTTGGTAATTCGACGTTGGGCTCCAGGTTTTTGCTGGTGGCAGATTTCAAGGTCAAGAAATCCAACTTTGATACCAATGCTCTATACCACTCATTTGAACCTTAGCAAAGGAGACTTTATATTTATAGATGTATCTAGATGGATACAATTATAAATCATACCGTACATTAATACCCCACTTTTTGATGGTCCAGCTACTAAACATCTTTTAGTGCTGTGCTTGGATTCACTTCCTTAGAGAAACCTTTCCTGAACTTTCAGTGTAAATCAAGTCACTCTATCCTAATTCCCCATTATATCATTTACTCTTTACACACAGCACTTATTACAAGTTACATACATTTGATTGTGTGTGGTTACTTATTTAATATCTTTCTTCTCTACTGATCTGTTAGGTTTGCAAAGAAAATGACTGTCTATTTTATTTGCTTGATTTTTCTAGTGCTTAGAAGTGTTTAGCACTGTGAGCTCAATAAACATTTGAATGAATGTTGAGATGAAAGAATGAATAAATAAGTAGATAAAGGAAAAGGTGGTAGTGTTTTTTACACTCTGAATGCTAAGTAATGAGCAGTCGTTCTTTATAGTTTATGATGATTTTGATAGTGTTAAGATTCACTTTTTAAACCTCTGTTTCTCTGATTGAACCTTAAGCATCTCAAAGGTAGGATTGTCTCATTTATCTTAATATTCCTGTTAACCTGCTTATTGCCTGGCACACATTGTTTAGTAAAATTTGTATGAGCTTAACAGGAGTTATTTGCTAAGCATATATAGCAAGCAAACAAGCAAAACTATACAACAGTAATAATAAAAGAATACATGGACTTCAAGACCCAAGTGAAGCAGTTGAATGCAGGCTCTGGGGGCTAAAGTACTGGGTTGAAGAAGTCCTGACTCCAATTAGTAGCTGTGTAACCTTGGGGACATGACTTCCCTGTGCCTCAGTTTCATTCTCTGTAGGCAATAAGAGTATCTGCTTCATATGGTTCTGTGAGCATTGAATGAGCTAATATATACAAAACATTTGGAATTTTGAATGGCACATAGTAATTGTTAGATAAATTGTAGTTGGTATTATTTTAATTTATTCTTCATGACTTTAAGCTTATTCAATATTTCAGAAAGATGAATAGGCATATTTCAAAAAGATGAATTGACTACATGATTTCCAATTTTAAATATCTTTTGAATATACATAGATTCTACCAATTACACAATAGTAATCCAATGATTAAAGTATTCTATTTTATTTTCACATTGAGGGAATGTTCTAGCCATTCTGAAACGGCTTATTATTTTTATATTATATAGTAAGAACATAATTCATGACCCTACATTCTCCATTTTAATTGGTTAAAAAAACTTTAAAATTATTTCTTTGAGGACTTCCCTGGTGGCACAGGGGTTAAGAATCCACCTGCCAATGCAGGGCACAAGGGTTCGACCCCTGGTCCAGGAAGATCCCATATGCCCCAGAGCAACTAAGCCCACAACTACTGAGCCCACGTGCCACAACTAATGAAGCCTGTGCCTGGAGCCCATGCTCTGCAACAAGAGAAACCACTGCAATGAGAAGCCCTTGCACCACAATGAAGATTAGCCCCTGCTCTCCGCAACTAGAGAAAGCGCGCACACAGCAACGAAGACCCAACACAGCCAAAAATTAAAAATAAATAAATTTATTTTTAAAAAATTATTTTTTTGGCTAACACTGAGCAATAGAATAGCTAAAGAGAATATATAATATAGTCAAGAGTTTCCAAAACCAATCCTTGACTTGATGAAATACATGTTTATTCAGTACGTAGTCAGGATATGCTAACTGCTGTATGAATCCCAAATCTAATATCTTTCTTTTTCACTGGTCTGCTAAATTTATAACATAATGATCCAAGTAAGTCATCTAACTGGAGTACTATGATATTTTGACTGTTCTCCTGCTACCAGGAAATTAATCCTATTAGCTTGGAAACAAATCTATAGAAATCTATAAATCTAGAGAAAACTTGCTTTCTCATTCTTTGTTAATACATGTAACACTGGGATTGTATTTATACTTAAGATATACATTTTTAAGAGGAGGAAGAAAAGTTAATTTTTCAATTAATATAATAACATCCACACCATGATTATTAATAAAGTTATAGTAAGATTCTTCCATTTTTATACAGATGCTTGACATGAATAAAAGAAGCCAAAAGTTGTTTGTGATTTTTGTTTCAGAATGTAAAATGCCCTTTATTTGACATGGGTCTAGCTCCAGCTAGCTGGAAATATTCCAGGCTTAAACACCTGCAGCACAGTTTTGCCAGCAAAAAATTGGTTGATTGGGGTCATATTGAGAAAGAGAGGTGAAATGTACATTTATTTGCATTAATGCTTCTTATTGCCTCAAAAAGTAGCAGTTGAGGAACAGCAAAGGACAACTTAGAAACATATTTTGAAACTTTTAAATATTGAAATAGTCACACAATTAAAACTAAAGATGCTTGTGTTTAATTTCATTAGGGTTCCACACAAGTGCACATTTCTAAAATACTGAAGTTAGTTAATAGTAAAGATGAGTATGGGAAAATTTCAATTGAGAAAATGTTAAAAATCAGAAGGAAAATGCTCATGCCTCAGATGTTGAATGGCAAGGATTGGAGCTACACTATGACTATTCAAATGTAGATTAGAAAACTGACAGTCATTTCCTTGTGCAGTCAATAAAACAATTAACTCACCAAAACTGCTTTTAAATCAGGATCCTAGTTTTTCTTTGCTTTAAATTCATCTAAATATCTAACATCTGCAAGTATTTTATTTTTTTCAAAATTGTAATTCAAATGGGTTTTATCTTTTAGAATCTGATGCATTTCAAGAGCTTTGTGTTCACCCTTCATTTTATTTTATTTTTTGCATGATTCTCACTAAAGGATGGAGAAGCCTGATCATTGCAATCTAATATGGGCAGTATCCGGAGATCAGAGGTAGGAGAGAGAGAGGAAGAAGATGATAAGAGAGATGGAGAGAGAAAGGGAGAGAAAGAGAAAATGACAATGTTTTGGGAATCTGTGTTTATCTGGGATATTAAAAGATAAACTGAGGCATATCCAGAATTTTAAGAATATAAGCAAAAATTGATTTGTATCGGGCAGCACCAAACCCAAAATGCTTACGGAGCACTCTGCTGACAGGAGTTCAGGAAAAACTTTTACAGAGAAGAGGCGGAAGCAAAGCAAGGAAATCATTTGATTGGCTACAGCTTAAGTGTTTGCCTTATTTGGGAAAGGCTAGCTGGCTCTTTGTGACTTGTCCATAGGTTTGATTTCTTAACCTTGAGACGCTTAAAGGCTTAGGTTTTGTTTGCTGTCAAAGGCTGCTAAGGTATTAGAGCCACCTCAGTCTAATGGCCTCCTTGTTTTAATTTAACAGAGAAGTACAAGTTATTGCTTCAGGAAGATCTTGTTTTATAAAAGGGCTTATCACTCTTAAAGAAATATGTGGGGGCTTCGGCGCAGTGGTTGAGAGTCCGCCTGCTGATGCAGGGGACACGGGTTTGTGCCCTGATCCGGGAAGATCCCACATGCCGCGGAGCGGATAGGCCCTTGAACCATGGCCACTGAGCCTGTGTGTCCGGAGCCTGTGCTCCGCGATGCCCGCGTACCGAAAAAAAAAAGAAAAGAAAAGAAATATGTGTGTCTGGGTGTGTATGAGAGGAAGGGGCCTCATGAAGGTATGCTTTCAATGTGGCTCCTTCCTGTATCTTCACAATCTCCCCTCTATTCCCTCCTTCCTTTCTACATGTTTATGTGTTTTCTAACTTGGAAAAACCAGCAAATTTCCCTCACCTCCCTATATCTCTATTTAGCTACAAACCTTTTTGTTTCTATCCCTCTAGCCAAGCCCCTCAAAGAGACAATCTGACACTATTCTGTCACTCTGCTGAAGTGTCTCAAATACACACTTGACTTCTTAATGAAAAAAATCGAACAAGTGAACAAAAGAACAACTTGCATACTTAACATCTTCGTCTTGGTTAAGCTTTTCAGCACTAGAACTGCTGACTGGCACTTGCTTAGTAAAACCCTGTTCTCTTATGACTTTTATAGCTCTTCTTTGACACCATGAGCTTCTTGCCCCTCTTAGACAATATCACCTTGTTCCATTGCTTTAGCTGCGATGACTTTGTGTTGCCCATACAAGTGATGAGTAAGCTGCCATCATACTTAGCCTGCTTATCTTTAATATATGTCTCTCAATCTAATAACAGGATCAACCCTTCTCTAAAATGGCCAGATAGTTAGATTTAAAGGCCAAAAACGGTGACACGGTTCAAAACAACTAAAGCATGCAAGATAAGTTTTAGGAAAATGCATTTTTCCCACCATGGGAGTCAGTAAGCTATTTTATTTTGAAAAAAAATCAGCTCATCAGCATTTTTATTTTCCCCTTAATTGACCTACTCACCCAGAAGTTTGCTTATAACTGACTTTCAAACATAATGACTTCCCAGTCCATATCTTTAACCCTAATCTCTCTCCATTTTTCTAATTGCGTTGACATTCAGTTGGAACATCAAACTCAAAATTCCTAACCGAGCTGGTTATATTGGGTTGGCCAAAAAGTTCATTCGGGTTTTCCATACAATATTACAAAAACCCGAACGAACTTTTTGGCCAACCCAATATTTCTTTCCAGGTCAGCCTCCTAGATTACAAATCCAGTTTCCAGTTTCTTAAGTCAGAAAAGTGGGACTCCTCACATACTTACCTCTTTCCCCACTACCCATGAACGTTCAGTGATCAAAAAGAACTCATTCTACTTTCCAAACATCTGTTGATTCTGTTCTATACTCTGTACCTTGTCTCTAGAACTCTTGCCTTGGTTTCCCCAAAATTGTTACACTAGCCATATATTTACTCTTTGCCTCTAATCTTGCCTCTGCCTCCTTTCTCATTTTGTGGCCAGATTACTGTAAATGGCAAATCTCATTTTATTATTCCCCTATTTAAAATTTTAGATGTCTTCCTTTAAATATAAATATATATATGAAATAAATATATGAAATAATGAAAGTATAAGCCAAAATTAACAAAATTAGGTAGCTGTCAAAAGAAGAGGACAGTATAGCAAGGGATTAGGATGGCAACAAAACTTTTCTTAATATGTGCTCTTAAATGGTTTTGACTTAAGGAACTTGTAAACGTCATTTTATAATTTTAAAATCTTTAAATAATTAAAATTAATCACTAAAATTTGAAAATGCACTGAAGCAAATGAACCTAAATCTATATCAAGTTATTTGCATAACCAGAGAAAATAATTACTTTAAATAACTTTAAAACATACAATTCTGACTCTCTGTCCTTAGTATGATATAGTTCAATGAGGAAAAGAAATGAAAAGAGATCTAAAACTCTATTCACTGCTTTTATTGTTATTAGTAGTATTGCTGTCATTTTATTTGAAATTGTTATTGGTATACTGTAGAAAAAAATGAAGTAATTAAGTTGATATCATTAAGAAATCAGATTTTCAACAGAAGAGATGTGAGTTTAATAGCAAAAATGGTGTGTGAAAATTCCAGATTTTACTTGGAAATGTCAGTGTAAACACATGACTGAAATTTCATATTTCTTGGCCAAATCCAACTCAATGAGCACCCCTGCTGACCAAATTTTGGTCTCAAAATACCATTTCCCAATAAAAGGAACTGTGATTCCTTCAAGAAGTGGCTGATTCCATACTTGGCAAAAGAAAGATACAAAACTTACTTTGGACATTTTTTTGTGCCTCAAACAAGAAACTATCAAACAAATTATGGAACAGACATGCATGTTGAAGTATTTATGGATCTGGGATTAGGAATTTAAGTATCTAGGATTTGCTTTAAAATATTTACTAAACTAGAAAAAAGAAAAGATAAATGTGGGAGAGAAGAAATATAAATAAAACTGGTAAAATGGTAACTATTGAAGCTAGGTGTCGTGGATTTGTATTGTGTCATTTTGGCTAGGATAAAACTATGTTTTCTAGAATTCCCTCCCCTGCATAGTTGTGGGTTTGTGTGAGCCAGAAGGATCATTGTGTGAGAGATTTCAGAGGCAGAGGCAAGCAGGGCCAGGGAGGTCACTTCAGGGGACCAGGGGCAGTTGCACACGCCTGTTGTCACTGATCCCTTGACTCACCTTGTTGGCGTGGGACAGCAGCTGCTCCTGCAGCGACCCCAGCACCTCCCAGAGCTTCCTTTGGCTTCTTCACTCCTGGCCTAGGTACATATTTAACTCCATGAGAAGGGTAACAGCTTCTCTTTGAAGAGGGAAGTTTGGAGGTCTTAGGACTGATGCAGTTTCCAGCGTGTTCTCTCAACCCTCACAGGCTCCAGATTCCACTGCTTCCTTTACTTTTTGCCCATTTTTTCTTCCTGAGTGCCTCTTATTTTGTCCTCAGGCCCCAACACCACAGACATAAGTAAAAATCTTTCATAGTGTGATGAATATTAGAAGAACCCTGGGAATTTTATGAATCCAGCTTTTTATTTTGCCATATTCTGAGGAGTGTTCACTGACAGTAAGGATAAAAGGTTACAGGGAATTTCAACCTCTGTATATGGTCTATGTTAAAAATCTAGTGGAAGGAAAATCTATGCAGAGACGCTTGATTTTGAAGTTAAATCATTTATGTAATTCAGGGCAGGTGATTACATACAACTATTTTTTTAAGTTTTTATACTTTTAAAAAATAACATCTGTTATTGAGTATGGCAATATCCTGGTACTCACTCATTTGTAAAAGAAGGCATTTAAACATAGCAAAATGAGGGCTTCCCAGGTGGCACAGTGGTTGAGAGTCTGCCTGCCGATGCAGGGGACACGGGTTCGTGCCCCGGTCTGGGAAGATCCCACATGCCGTGGAGTGGCTGGGCCCGTGAGCCATGGCCGCTGAGCCTGCGCGTCCGGAGACTGTGCTCCGCAACGGGAGAGGCCACAGCAGTGAGAGGCCCGCGTACCGCAAAAAAAAAACAAAAACAAAAAAAAACTAATGCAAAAATCTGGGATGAACAATATTAAAATTTTAAATAAAGACAGAAGCATTGTTACTGATTTTTCCTTTTGTCTCTGGCTTCAGTATGGCGTGGTTCAGCGCTAGGTAGGAGAGCTGCACTTGACTCAAGTTCTTTCATTTTTAGCCTTTGCCTTCCTCAGTGAGTCAGTCCTCATGGTTATAAGCTGCTATAGCAGTTCCAGGCTTTATATTCTCATGCAGCAAAGTCCTTGTTCCCCCTTTTGTTTTTTTTTTTTTTTTTTTTGCGGTACGCGGGCCTCTCACTGTTGTGGCCTCTCCCATTGCGGAGCACAGGCTCCGGACGCGCAGGCTCAGCGGCCATGGCTCACGGGCCCAGCCGCTCCACGGCATGTGGGATCCTCCCGGACCGGGGCACGAACCCGTGTCCCCTGCATCGGCAGGCGGACTCTCAACCACTGCGCCACCAGGGAAGCCCCAACTTGTTCCCCCTTTTAACAGCAAGAAAAGCCCTCCCAGAATCTCTCATCCAACATCTTACTACAGAACCAATTGCGAATTCATGGTTTTGTTTGTTTGCTTGCTTTTTGATTGCAGTATTGCATAGTAGTTGAGACATACCCTGGATGGTGCAAAATCTGGCTCCGTTACTTACTAGCTATGCAGCCTTAGGTATTTTATTTAAGTTCCCTCTGTCTCAGTTTTCTTATATTTAAAATAGAGATGTCTACCTCATTGGGTTTTTGAAAGGAAAAAGTGAGTTAGTGTACATAAAGTTCTTAGAATGGTACCTGGCAGGTAATATACACCCTAAAAGTATTAGCTACTACCATTTTTATGATGATCCTTATTTTAATGTATGTAATTTAACTCATGGAAACATGAAAGGTAGAGAAGTACGATTAAAAAAGAAAACATCTATAAAAGTTTTAGTTGCATTGTATAATATTATCCCCACTGTTATAATTTGGATGTGATGTCTTAGAGAAGGGATAAGAATTAACTTGAGGACTACTATCTTTTTAAAGATATATCTATATCCATATCTATATATGTTTTTAAAGTTGTTTTCCATGTGACTGAAAGTCAGAAGCTGGTCTCAAGATAGCAAAATATTTTTTTCATGAAAATAACCTGGTTTGACTATCTTAGAACCAGGCAATATACATGTCTGCAAAGTGTATATATAGTGCATTTAAGCATAAGGATAATTAAACTGATATCTGTTTTGTTGGATTTTATTGTTAAGTTCCTCAGTGAACACTTAGAAAGAAGAGGAATGGGGAAATGGTCTCAATCTATTCAGATCATAAAAATCCAATTTGCAATATTCTTCCATTAGATATAAAATATACTAGTGCTAAAAATGCCTTTAATGGTACCAGTCCAGTCCAGTTCCTTACACATAATTCTTTTAAAATTCTCAAATGCAATTATAAAATTCCACTTCATTTCCTTTCTTTAAGGTTTAATCTCACCTTTCAGACTACCATATCTTGCTCACATGACACTCTCCAGAATGCAGTGAAATAAGGTCCAAAGAGTAAAGTTGTCACTGAATCATGGAGGTAGGTTTCCCTGAGACCAGTTGTAACTTGGCATCCTTGTGATGGGTTGTGAATCCTGTGAAATTAAAAATTTCCCCAGAAATCTTATCTCTAATATTATTTGTCCCTCTCTATGGCATCTTACCCATCAACATAAAAATGGAACATTCTTCCCACTTGAACAGCTTAAGCAATGGAAACCCCACTATGATTCTAGTCCTTCAACTATTGCCCAATCTCTGTCATTTTACAGTAAAATATACTTACTACCTCTAAATTCTTCCCATTTAGTCTTGAATGTATTTCACTGAAATTGCCCTTTGAAGGTCACCAGTGACATCCTCATCATTAAATCTAAAGCTCTGTTCTCAGTCTTCATCTTTCTTGACCTATCAGCAACACTTGCCAACTGCTCACTTTATCCTCACAGAAACAACTTCTTGACTTGATATCTAGTACATTATACCCTTTTTTTTTTTTCTGGCTCTCAATTAATCTCCCTCGGTGTCTCTTTGTCTCTGTCTGTCTCTCTTCTCTCCTCAGAATCCATTGCTGGTTCTTCCTCATGTCTCTGACTTATCTCACTGTCTTGTAAATGTTGGCATGTTCCTAGGTCCACTCCCTTAGTGATCACATTCAGTGTCATAGCTTTGAATGCTTTCTATTCTTTATTGAATTTCCAAGTTTCCGTCTTCAGCTAGAACTTCATTTTTGTAGAACATATTGAGCTATACAAATGTCTACATCTCCACATAGAGTTCCAATAGACAACTCAAGTTTAACAAGTTTAAAACTCAGCTACTTAAATATACTGGGCAACAAACCCTGTTTCTCTCCAGTCCTCCCCATTTTAGTAAATGGTATTTTCATCCTTCCATTTTCTCAAACCAAAAACCTTGAAGTTATTCCACACCCCTCTCTTTCTCTCACATCCAACAGCCATACTGTCAGTCTATACATTAATTCTACCTTTTAGATACACTCAGAATCTGATCACACCTCATCACACAAACTTGTACCACCCATATAGAAATCACCATCTTCTTTCCCTTGGATTATGGATTATTTCATTTGGCTTCTTACTGATCTCCCTGTTTCCAACCAGGCATTCTTTCCATCTTCAACATGGCAATTGTTACATAAATCAAATCACTTTTTCCTCTGCTCAGACCTTCCAATGACTTCCTATCTCAATCAGAGTAAAAATCTAATTTTGGCATACTTAACCCTTAGAAAGTATAATATGTTGATATAATTCTAGTCCCTTAAGATGTCAAAGGGAGAAGAATCCCTGAAAAGCTTAGTTTTTAAAATTAAGGAAAACATAAATCTAAAAATTTAATTACAGATTGATGAAAAATCAGGTGCAACTTAAACCATATTTCTAGATATATCACCTCTTCAATCAGATCTTAAAGGCTACCCTTAGCCCTTCAGAGAAACTTTCATGTAACTAGAATGAGAATAACAACATTGGAAATCCCTAATGTGTCTGTTTTCTTGCTTGCATTTTTATTATTTAATCTTTTATTTTACAAACAGTTTATATCTCCTAGGATATAAGAAAGGGAAGATTTACAGACTTCAGTTTTTCCTAATTCTATCCATTGAAGTTACTAGAAGTAACTTAAATGTGTTAAAAGAATAAATCAGGAAAAGCAGATTTTCTTAGTTTCTTTGGGAATGATTACAAAACCTCTTTGTTTTTAATTACTTTTAGCAAGCTCTATTTCCAAGATTGGCTCAGATCCTCTAAAACTTGTACATGATGCTGTGGAGGAAACCACGGACTGGGTCTATGGCTTCTTTTCTTTGTTGTCTGACATCATCTCGTCTGAGGGTGATGAAGAAGATAATGGTGATGGAGACAAGGACACTGATAAAGGTACAAAGAACATAGAAATATATCTAACTGCTAGGACCGATGATTCATGCGCATTACAATAGTTTACTTAAGTTTAAGCACACATGAGCACTTGGGTCAGGCTAAACCAAAACGAATACACTTCAGAGTGCAAATAGCCTATCAACAGGCTGCCAAACTCAGTAAATTGGTCTCTATATGGCTTTCATCTTATAGCTTATCTGCCATTATGGCAAAGATGTCAAAATTGAATGCTGCATTAGAGTAGCATTATGGTAGAGAGGGACTTATTATACGATCCTACAGAACCACAATAGAAACATATTTATATGCTTCTTCAGGAACAAAAATTGGCTGCTATTTCCCAAGTTTGAAAACTAAATATACATATAAATACGTTATACATATAATTCATATTTACAGTCAAATAGAGAAAGCAATCCTACTAAAATCACAATGAAAGTTAATTAATTGAATCAAATGGAGATGTAGAACGGAGACATTCTAAATGTCACAACAATTATGCAACTAAACTATTTACTCTCTAGAATGTATTGATGATCAAAAGGAAATAACAAACTTAAACCACATGTAAACTGCTATTGAGTGGATGTGAAAAGAACAAAGCATTGTAATTCTGCTTTTTAGATGGCATTTTTAAGATCAGCCTTACTCATCAGAAATTATATTCAGCCTTGACTACCAGGAAAGCTCTTATTATTTTAGTCCTTTCTATGACTTTGTCTGAATTTGTATTTTTTGGCTCCTGTGAGAGGTCGAGATGAACAATAGAGGACTGAAATGAACATGATATACGAACTATAATGTATAATTTGGATCACTGCCACAATTTTATTGAACTCATAAAAGTGAAACTATCTCAAATAAATGTACATAGGCAAAGTGTATACTTAAAAATTGGAATTTGGAAAGCAAAGTAATATATGAACTACTATTATCAAAACTAATAGATGTTTTTTTAAAAATGAATGAAAGAAAATGGGAAAATAGTCAATATTATGCTCTGCTGAAAGTTTCTAATTTACTGTTTTTGCCTTGGTTTAGGAGAAATAGAGGAGCCTCCCTTGAAAAAAAAAGGTTAGTTGTGTTGACCTTTGAAAAAAAGTATTTTTCTTTTATGGTAATGTTGATTTTCACCATAACTTAAATAGATTTTACTTTGTTACAGACAATTTATTTTTAATGTAGAGTTTTTGTTTAATGGTTAGATTAAGATTTATAGTTAAGAAAAGACATACTCGATTCTTTCCAATGAAGCTAATCCCATCATTTTTAAGTTGATTATTTAATTAATACCTTCTTCAGTAGATGTGCAAATCAATCTACACACTGATCAATGTGAATTTGAATTGCAGGAATGAGGGGTGAGTTCTATAGTTTTCTAAATGGCCCAGAAGATGAGGATGCCCATGATCTTTATTATTCTCACTGTGGCCAAATATATAGATTTTAAATTTTTATTCTTTTTCTTATGTTATTGTCAGTATTATTTTTCAATTTTAGGTGATATCTATTGGACAGGGAGCTGAGATAGTGTGGAGGATAATAATCTTGAAGGCACAGGCATATGCAGTCCGTATGTACTATGTGTCATCCCAAAGCAGCAGAGTCATCTGGGTGTGCTTGGCTGTGGTTTACAGGGATTCCTTGAAGGAATAAGCAACGTCGTCAGTCACTGAATGGAATGATCATAAATCCAAAAGATGAGAGCAATATGACTGGGAAAAAGGGGTTATAACTGTGGGGCAAAAGCCTCAGAGATTTTTACAGGAAAGGGTAGGAGTTATGTCTAGAAGGAATAATAGGGAGCAAAGGATACCATCCTGAGGTATATTTGGTATGAGATAGAAACATAAAAGCCAGACTTAATACAGTTAGTTATTGCTGCACATGTTGGGCAATAGCTCTTGGGAGTATTTATTACAGAGGAAAACTTGCTGGCCTCTGTTGCTATATCCCTAGACCTACTGTGAGCAAGCAATAGGATCCAAATTTGTAGATTCGGGCTTGCCTGACAGATGATGATAACCTCACTGTTTGGGATAAAATCTACTTAGTGTATGTTAATTTGGAAAATTTGTATCTGTAACTTGCCCAGTAAAAGGTAAAGTAGTGAAACTCAAGTGTGAAACCGCCATTCAGAAATGAAAGTGTTTATGAAGCTATTGAGAGCAGAAAGGATGGGTTGCCCTACTCACAAATCCATGGTGAGAACCCAAGAACTCAAGACATTCTTAAGTCATCAAATCCAGGTATGGAGAATCTAGATTAGTTTATAAACTTCTTGAGGTAAAAAGCAGAGTCTTTTTATAGCTGATCTCCAATGGATACTGCCCAGAACATAGTCAAAGTTTAAGCTAATGAGTTACCAGTGATGGTCTGGAAATTACAGCTTGTATATATATTTATTCCATTTGGATATGGAAGAGTGAAAAACAAATATTTTCTTATTTATAAAATAAATTCTACAAGAATATCATATAAGATCATATTCTCCATAAATCAATATCTAGTATTTAATATAGAATCTGTTCATTGCTTTTTATTTGAATTTTCTGGTGGGATTATTTTAAAATTAAGTTTTATGAAATGATTAGCATAAGTTGCAAATACACGCAAAACTGTTTAATTATTGTTTTTAAATTATTGTATTGCTTTACCAAATCAACAGAAAAACTATTAAATAGTTGTTTAAGATACTTTTAAAAAATGTCAGTAATGATCATTAGTTAAAGCAGTCTAAAGGATATATATATTTAAAACCATGTACACTAATGTCTAAAAGGAGAATTGACTAAAATCACCTGAATATATTTTCTTAATATCATTATTTACAGAGTTACATGAGAAAGTGGACATTTAAAGCAACATCTTATACATCCTACCTTGGGTACAGAGGCTGTAATAAACATTAGTTATAAAAGAAATATATTTAATTACAATTATTTTTTATTTAAAACATTTTCTTTTGTAGAGTCATAGAAACAATGAATTTTAAATCAGTATGTGATATTTTACAAAGCATTTCTAATACATATTCTGCTTTTGTTTGTTTGTTTGTTTTTTTTGCGGTACGCGGGCCTCTCACTGTTGTGGCCTCTCCCGTTGTGGAGCACAGGCTCCGGACGCGCAGGCTCAGCGGCCATGGCTCACAGGCCTAGCCGCTCTGCGGCATGTGGGATCTTCCCGGAACGGGATATGAACCCGTGTCCCCTGCATTGGCAGGTGGACTCTCAACCACTGCGCCACCAGGGAAGCCCCATATTTTGCTTTTAAAAGTATATTTTTAATGTTATTATTTGGGAAGAGATTCCATGAGCTTATCTCTATCCTATGATGAATTATTTTATAAATTCTATATTTTAAAATTGTGGTTTAAGAAGTTTTTTAGGTTTTTTTTGATAATCTAGAGTTATATCCTCCTAAAATATTTGATTTTCACCTGTCTAAATGAGTCTTTATTAGTCTCTTCATTAGTACTCTTTCCCATTCAGACACATTCAATGATATTTAGCCATTTTATATTACCTAATTATCAGGCTGTGACATTGTTTATTCGACTGTCCTGTATCTATATGAAGCATTTTATTTAAATGTGCTTAAAATATTGGTTTCATTTGTCCAGTTATTGCTATTTTTACCAAAATAAAAATTTAGCTACCTTGTTATTTATGGGTGGAGTTTGCAGTTTTAATTTGATATGGAATAACAGTACAGTCAAATAATCTCAGGGTTGCCTGGTTGATTATTAAACAGATTATTAATATGGTTGAAATTTTTGAATCTGCTCTTCTGTGGCTTATGTTGTTATATATAAATATAGCTTTAGGGTATTAATTGTAGTACCTAGTGTCTTTACATCCTTCATGCATATTTACTTTTCAGCTTGTCAAAAATTTTAAATATTAAATTCTATTTCAAATACTCCGTGATGCAGGCTGAAGGCACTGAATCATTGTAAAATATTACATTTTTATTGTATAATTACTTAAAACATAACTATGAAAACCAATACCATTGTAAATTATATATTCTGGAACAATTCTTTGCTATGTAGGGTGGGTGTGCTTTGTTTACCTAGAATCAGCCTGTTGAGTAGCATTCTTCACACCAGGGTACCTATCATGGACATGTTAACACCACACTTTCCAAGGGATAAACGAGTGAGGATAGCATCAAAGGAATCAAATTACATTTGTATTCTTTCCTAAAATTGATCTGCCTGAGAACATATCCAAGGTTATCATAGTAATTCTTCTATGTTACGAGATAAAGAAGTGTCTTTCACACATCTTCACATTGCTAGAATGCCAACCAAAGAGACCAATAGGCCTTCCTGTCCTATCTTGCATATATCTGCTAAAGGAGAGGCATGGTGCTGATACTCAGGTGTTCTGTGTCATGATGGGATGTTCTGAAGTCAGAGATAAGGTAGAGTGGGGAGATGGGAACAATGGCAAGTTTTATTTAATGGTTTTACCTTTTATTTAGCTGAATAATGTGAAAGAGTGCATTGCTCTTGAGGGAGCCTCCCTTGAGAGCAAAACAGAAAGAACATCCATAGGAAATACTGAAAGCTAAAAATGGCTTTTAAAATTTTAAATGTAAGCAGTTCTTTTCAGTTATTCTCAATATTTGTTCCTAGGAAGTGTCACTGGTTTGAAACTACTTTGAAACAATCAAAGCAGTGTAGGTTAGTGACACTAATTCTTTTAAATATAACTGAATATTTCTAAGACAACCAGACTGTTAACGATGCATTGAATAAACCCATGGATGTCACATTTCTGATGCATTTCAGAATAATTCTGTATTGTTCAAAAAGAAATTTAAAACTTACCTTATGTAATTAATTATATTATGAAATGCTTAATCTAACTGATGTAAAACCTTATCATATATCATTTAATATAAAATGTTTAATATTTTGTACCTCCTATTGACAAAAAGTTAAATTATATACTATTTGCAGAACCATTTCACTGTGTATGTATATATATAGAGAGAGATGTTTGTATGTATATATATACATAATATATTATGTATCATTTATTCATTATATCTTTTTTTATTATATGTATTTTCTACCTCCTACTAACAAAAAAAACCCCACTATATGCCAGCTGGCTGACCAATAAATATATATATGTAAATGTATAGATTTAATATATATTCTACTTTGCCTATAAATTATAAAATTTTATCATGATATCTAACAAAATTATTGGAGTTATTTCTTTTATATTTGCAACTTTAAAAATTATTCCCGGGCTTCCCTGGTGGCGCAGTGGTTTAGAGTTCGCCTGCCGACGCAGGGGACACGGGTTCGTGCCCCGGTCCGGGAAGATCCCACATGCCGCGGAGCGGCTGGGCCCGTGAGCCATGGCCGCTGAGCCTGCGCGTCCGGAGCCTGTGCTCCACAACGGGAGAGGCCACAACAGTGAGAGGCCCGCGTACCGCAAAAAAAAAAAAAAAAAAAAAAAATTATTCCCAAAAGTAAAATATCAAAATTTGGTATCCCCCTAACATGTATATTTCAGGAATATCAAATTTTTAAAAATACTTCTAGCTCCATAAACAACTAAAAATTTTACTTATATGGTACCTGACATTAGTTCAAGTAAAAAAATGTGCAGCGGAATATTGGTTTGTCTTGTTTTATAACTTATTGTAAAATAAACATGTTATATTAAATCCAAATAATTTAAATATGTTGCAAAATTTATTACTTTCATAATAATTTCCTCAAAATACACACTAAAATTTTTTTTAAACTGAAAAGCAAAATTATATTTTTTTGAAAAAGGGTAAGTTTGATTTACGTAAGAAATTTGAAAACAAAGGCTGGCTTTGCCCATTAGTTAACATGGTAAACATTTTCCATGAAGTAAGTAAGCGGCAGCACCAAAGTTTAGATGAAATATACCTAAAGCAAGAATTACAATTGAAACATAAAGCAATATCATTTTATCCTAAATTATTACATTATACAATTTTTATTGAGTTCTAATTAACATACAATATTATATTAGTTTCAGGTGTACAAAATAGTGATTCAGTATTTTTATGCATTATGAAATGTTCACTGCAGTAAAACCAATTACCATCCATCACTATACACAGTTACTACAAAATTATGGACTATATTCCCTATATGTACATTACATTCCTGTGATTTTTTGTTTTATGGCTGGAAGTTTATACTTCTTAATCCCTTTCATCTATTTCATCTGGCCCTCTCCCTGCAACCCCCCCCCCAGTAATCACCAGTTTGTTCTCTGTATCTATTGGAATCTAAAAAATAAAATAAACAAACAAAACAAAGCAGCAACAACAAAAAACAAGCAACCAAATTAAAAAATGGGCAGAGGAGCTAAATAAACAGTGTATTTTAGATACTTTTTTTTTTTTTTTTTTTTTTTTTGCGGTATGCGGGCCTCTCACTGTTGTGGCTTCTCCCCTTGCGGAGCACAGGCTCCAGACGCGCAGGCTCAGCGGCCATGGCTCACGGGCCCAGCCGCTCCGCGGCATGTGGGATCTTCCCGGACCGGGGCACGAACCCGTGTCCCCTGCATTGGCAGGCGGACTCTCAACCACTGCGCCACCAGGGAAGCCCTAAACAGTGTATTTTAAAATGAAGTTAAAAATATATGTCTATTCAGCATAGGCAGCTTAGCATTTTTCTATTTCTTTTTCAAAAAAAAGATACTGGTTTCTCACAAACCTAATACGATTTTTCTTTCATAGTTCTGTATTAACATTCATGTGATGTGGACTTTTCAGATTATGTAAACATTCATAAAAGTATAATTTTTACTGGGGATAGAGCTTTTTAATTTTTTGTACTAACATTTCTAAGTGCAACATAATGGATATACTTATCTCTTTTTACAGTTTATTCTTACTTAAACCTTAGTCTATAATAAGTCTGTATGTAAGAATAATCATTACAGCATTTATGTTCTTTGAAATATGTAATTTTAGGAGACAATAATAGTCTCTTAACAAGAAATTACATTTATAATGTCACTTTCTGACATCTAGCTTTAAAGTTAAGAAAGAATACTTTTAGTCCTTCGGACCCATACATACTCATTTTTTTGGGAAGGAAAAATTGATCTTCAATTTTGGGGACATGGTGGCCTTATGAGCTAAATTATCACTTGCCTTTGTGGAAAGAGCCAAAATCCCCTGTACATTATGTTGAATTTCCTTGCTTTCCAACTACTTGCTCTTTGAACTAAGGAACCATCTTGAAGTTTGAACAGGACCCAAATATGAAGGCTGATATTCTGTGAAATTGTTCCTGATGCATGCCAATGGCAGAGGAAGAAGCTCTCCTTTACTTAGAGCAAAACAAATTACATTCTCCTTATAATCGTGTTTTAAGATTTCCCTAAAGCTCCTGGGGTTGAAAAGAGCCCAGTAAATTTAAACTCAGTTCTTTCATTGTGTATTTTTCTCACTTTATTGAAATCCACATTAGCTCTTTGCAGTCAGGGTGAAAAAGGAAGAACCAGGGAATCTGAGCTTCATAAATATTCAAGACTTTAGGATTAGGCCATTCAGAAGGTTGTATCACGTCACTGGGAGTAAGATAGATGGACATGTTTCTGTGTCAGAGATTTCATTACATCCATCTTTGTTGGCAGCTTAGGTGCCTTACCCCAGGCAGAACTTTAAGTGTCTGAAAAATACTGTGAGTGAAAAAAGGAGGGAGAATGGAAAGGTGACTAAACTTGTTAAAATTCGTAGCCTCAGAATACTGGTTACCAGGTTGGCCCTAGTAACACTGTTAAGTAGATACATTAATCTTTGGACTACTCCTCTAAATAAGTCTAGATTAAAACTCAGCTCCATAACTGCACTGCTGCATATTGCCCTCAGGCTGCTCAAGGAACTCACTGCTTTATCTTCTGGTTGTCTTTCCCAATATTGATCAGACCTGTGAGGACAAGGGGCAAAACGCAGAGAGAGCAGAGAGTGAGGCTTGGTGATGGGATCAGAATGAAAAAGGCTGAGGAGAGATCTGATGAATGATCCAGAGACTTACTTCTCTAAGGAGTTGCAGCTGTAGTGAACCCTGGGCCCAAAAGAGCTCATTTCTATCAAGGCAAGCAAACTGGAACCACAGTGATGGAAATGATACTGGTAACACTGGAGCCTGAAGGAGCAAGCCGATGAAAGCAAGGGATTAAATTTTGGTGCCAACATCATGGAGAATAAAAAGGCTGAGACAGGACTTCCCTGGTGGCACAGTGGTTAAGAATCTGCCTGCTAACCTAGGGGACGCGGGTTGGAGCCCTCGTCCAGGAAGATCTCACATGCCGCGGAGCAACTAAGCCTGTGTGCCACAACTATTGAGCCTGCGTGCCACAACTACTGAAGCCTGGCGTGCCTAGTGCCCATGCTCCGCAATAAGAGAAGCCGCCACGATGAGAAGCACACGCACTACAACAAAGAGTAGACCCCCGCTCTCCGCAACTAGAGAGAGCCCACGTGCAGCAACAAAGACCCAGCACAGACAAAAATAAAATAAATTTAAAAAAAAAAAGAAAGGCTGAGATAGCTCGACTCAGGCCCAACCATTTTAAGTAGCTCCTGTTGGAGCAAGAATAATCTCAGGGTTGCTGCATTCCTATCTGGAAATAAGATTGGGTGTGTAATTGAGAAACCTGTGAATGAGAAACTATTAGGTTTTTATGTATTCCAGATTCTTTTCAACTCTGTACGTTCCGTTTTTCAAAATCACGAGAGTTTGGTCTCTTGTGGAAAAAAGTAAGTCCAGTTAAGACATCATTTGAATCTGATGCACGGAGTTGAGAATCACTGGTAATTTTTGTTTTGCTTTTTTTACTACCTAACATGTAGAACAAAAGAAATAGAAATTTTGAACCCTTTCAAGTTAGGTGGAATAGCATATCCCACTTTTAACTCCTGTCCCAATATCTTTCTGTTGAAATGAACATGATATTTGACTGTCAATATTTTATTATAGACATAATTGTCAATTATATAATGTCAATTTATAGTTGATATATTTTATATAAACATCTGTGGATAAGTTAAGGCAAAGTGTTAAAAATGCACAGTGTTTTAAATTTTATTATTATTTAGCTTTACAGTGTTCCAGAAAAACAATATTAAAAAACCCTAACTTATCGGCACCCATATTGATCACTGTAGGAAGAAATGCTTTAAAAATGCATTGGTAACATGCTTTTAAGTTTCCTGCATGTCTTTTCATGGCTTGATAGTGTATTTCTTTTTAGTGCTGAGTAATATTCCATTGTCTGGAGGTACCACAGTGTATTTCTTCATTCACCTACTGAAGGACACCTTGGTTACTTCCAAATTTTAGCAATTAAGAATAAAGTTCCTTTAAACAAACAAAAAAACAAACAAAAAAACCCTACTACCTTTTGTACAAGTGTTGCAGTTTACAATACCTTTCACATACATTTTTAAATTTCCACAAATAGTAAAATTCTGCAACTTTCTCCAACATGTCTAATAGAAAGTAAAAAGGTTGAGAAATGCAACATTTTACTGTCCCAAATTTTCAACCACACTCATTTTAGTGTTTAAATCATTTGTGTGTCGTGTCTTAAAGAACTGGTGAGATACTATCTACCACAACTTTCTATATTGTGCAAGAGTTGATAGCTTATAATCTTGCTTAAACATTTATTTTTTAATTCAGTATATATTTATCGAGTGGTTAGTATATACCAATTATTATTGAAAATTTACTGTGGAACAAAATAGACATAGTTTTTGCCCTCATCAAATTTAGAATTTAGTGAGGAAGACAATAATAATAATAGCCAATATTTTACATGATGCTTATTAGATATCAGGTGCTGCTCTAAATCCTTTACATTTTAACTTATTTTAATCCTCATGTAAATCTATGTGGTAGGTACTATTATTAACCTCATTTTACAGATGAGGAAGTGAAGTTCACACAACTAGTAGGTGTGAGAATTAAATTTGAATGAAGCAGATTGACTCAAGCATTAGTTATCTTAAACACTAAGCTGCATTTTAATACATGCCAGCGATGACAATATTTTTGTATAGATCTTTTTTTTTTTTTGCGGTACGCGGGCCTCTCACTGTTGTGGCCTCTCCCGTTGCGGAACACAGGCTCCGGACGCGCAGGCTCAGCGGCCATGGCTCACGGGCCCAGCCGCTCCGCGGCACGTGGGATCTTCCCAGACCGGGGCACGAACTCGTGTCCCCTGCATCGGCAGGCGGACTCTCAACCACTGCGCCACCAGGGAAGCCCCTGTATAGATCTTTTAATAGCTGATGTATGTCTAGATTTTACTAACGAAATGCATTTTTTTTTTTTTTTTTTTTTTTTGTGGTACGCGGGCCTCTCACTGTTGTGGCCTCTCCCGTTGCGGAGCACAGGCTCTGGACGTGCAGGCTCAGCGGCCATGGCTCACGGACCCAGCTGCTCCGCAGCATGTGGGATCTTCCTGGACCGGGGCACAAACCCGTGTCCCCTGCATCGGCAGGCGGACTCTCAACCACTGCGCCACCAGGGAAGCCCACGAAATGCATTTTTAATTACACTAGAATACTATTGATTTATGCCATCTTTTGTACGACAATTATTCAAATAATCATTTAATGACCATTGCAATCCAGAAATAATGAATACTCTAAATAATACTAATTTTTTATTTTTTCTCAGCAAAAGAATACATTATTATATCTGCTTCTTTTGTTTCCCAGCACTTCACAAGTCTGGTGCTGAGACTAATACCTCTTCAGAGACATTGGACTCTAACCCAATTGCTTATTTGGCATTAGACTTTAGAAAAACAGCCTGATTTAGGAGGGTATGTTTTTTGGTTATCACCGTTGAGTTATAAAGCATGAAAACCAGAGTTTAAATTCTTTGAGTTCCTTTAATTTAAAGAATGCATTAAATTGAGTTATTTGTAGCGAGGTGGATGGACCTAGAGTCTGTCGTACAGAGTGAAGAAAGTCAGGAAGAGAAAAATAAATACGGTATACTAACACATATATATGGAATCTAAAAAAAAAAAAAATGGTTCTGAAGGACCTAGGGGCAGGACAGGAATAAAGATGCAGACGTAGAGAATGGACTTGAGGACATGGAGAGGGGGAAGGGTTAGCGGGGATGAAGTGAGAGAGTGGCACTGACATGCATACACTACCAAATGTAAAATAGAAAGCTAGTAGGAAGCAGGGGCATAGCACAGGGAGATCAGCTCAGTGCTTTGTGACCACCTAGAGGGGTGGGGAAGAGAGGGTGGGAGGGAGATGCAAGAGGGAGGGGATATGGGGATATAAGTATACGTATAGCTGATTCACTTTGTTATACAGCAGAAACTAACACAACAATGTAAAGCAATTATACTTCAATAAAGATGTTTAAGAAAATAATAAAATAGGGCTTCCCGGTGGCGCAGTGGTTGGGAGTCCGCCTGCCGATGCAGGGGACGCAGGTTCGTGCCCCGGTCCGGGAGGATCCCACATGCCGCGGAGCGGCTGGGCCCGTGAGCCATGGCCGCTGAGCCTGCGCGTCCGGAGCCTGTGCTCCGCAACGGGAGAGGCCACAACAGTGAGAGGCCCGGGTACCGCAAAAAAAAAAAATAATAATAATAATAATAAAATAAATAAAGCCTAGCATGATGAAGTATTGGTTTTAGAATGGGAGATAAATAATAACAATAAGAATCTAAAAGGAGACTTCTACTCTTTTCTCCACTTCTCGTATTCACATATACTTCCCTACAGATAGTGAGAAAGGGGATAGGGGAAATCAGGACTAGTGAAAGAAGTCAGAATACACTTCCCATCTTCTTTGGAAGTAATTTGCCCCTTCTCTTGAGTGCCCCTCATATCATAATGAACAGAGTAAACACTAGTGGAGAACTGATACATTAGGTAAGGTTACCAATAACTCAGGGAAACAAAGGGATCCTTTTCATTGCTTCCTGACACATTGAGCTGTCACTCTTTTCTCCATTTATTTTTCCCTTCTCCAGTTATCAAAATTCAAATTGACCATTGTACCTTTAAGGACCTTGGACAGTCTCACACTTGGATTGAGATACTTTGACCTCTGTGCTTTCTAAGCCACAAAACAATCTTTGAGGTTTACTGTTACCAGAATGGCTTATCATTCCAACTAGAATCTGTTGCTGAGACTTATCATGTTCTCAGGTTGGACTCTAACCTATTGGCAAAGCACATACATTTGGAGGTAAATAATGACCACTTTGACCTTCTTTGTCCCTTGTATCCAGAATTGGTTCAGTTTAAGTGAACTGTTCTTAAAGAATGCAAAAGGTTAAATGAAATTTAACCTACTATACATTACTGTTATGTTGCATAAGGTAGAGGCATTTACCTGTCTATAGAAATTATTGAATAACTAGAAGATAGTATTAATATAAGAAATTTTATTTTTCTTTGAAGTTTGCCGAAAACCATAGGGCAATAAATTTCCACTTACTGACTTGACTCTTTTACATTTAATTTTCCATTCTTACACAAATAGTTCTTTGCGGGCAAGAATAATTGAGAGTAAAATATTAGGCATCATCTGCTTATGAGAAAAATATCCTTCTGAAGTCTAAATTGGTATCATGCTGTTACTCAATTGGGCAGGAGCCTGAATGGTCATCATTTCCTGGCTAAAGTGGAAGGAGACAGAACTAGCACACTGTGTAGAGGCTACATTGGATTCTTTGGACATCTGCTAGCCAGAGACAGTGACCATAGTGATGTAATACAATCCCCAAAGAAAATGTAATGTTGCAATAAAACATGCAGAGACATTTAATTTATCCTTAAGTTTGAATTGTAGGCGCAGAAAATTTTTCCTTCTTCCTGTCTAGGTTCTATGGCTGGTCTAATAATTAAATTGATATAAGACAGATTAACGGGAGAAAAATAAACATTGTTCATACATACGGGAGCCCCATAAAAATATGAGACTCAAAGGGCAGCCAGGTAATTGAGACATATATAAATAACATCCTGAGCTAAGGAAAATAGGAGGGGTCTGAGTATACAAAACGAAGGATGGCTATTCACAGGAAGGGAGAGTAGGCATTTGGAAAACAAAGAGTGTCCTGTTATGCAGATAAGTTTCTTGGTATCTCTGGTAATAGCTCTCTCCTTGGTACAGGACCCCTTTCCAATGTAAATTTAGGCAGTTGAGGGGAAGGTTAACAGCTTTTCCTGCTGGGCTTTTTTTTTTTTTTTTTTTTTTGCAGTACGCCGGCCTCTCACTGTTGTGGCCTCTCCCGTTGCGGAGCACAGGCTCCGGACGCGCAGGCTCAGCGGCCATGGCTTACGGACCTAGCCGTTCCGCGGCATGTGGGATCTTCCCGGACCGGGGCACGAACCCGTGTCCCCTGCATCGGCAGGCGGACTCTCAACCACTGCGCCACCAGGGAAGCCCCTGCTGGGCTTTGATTGCATTTAGCTGAAAAATAATTCTTATGCCAAAGAGATATATTTTGAGGTAGTGAAATCTGCTCCCTTTCAGAATCATCAGAAATAAATTTCTTTTGTCTTCTGTAAGCAAAGAAATGTATGTGTGTATGACTTTACAAGGTTGGCTGTGCTTGTCTGCACTTCCTGTACAGAGATACTAACAGTCTTCAAGTGACCTTCAGTTAAAAATAGTTGATGTTCCTGCAAAACAACGTCTATGTAAGTCATTATATTTCATCGTGAGCTGTAGAGATTTGTGTCTCTGTGTGTGTGTGTGTGTGTGTGTGTGTGTGTGTTTTAATCCACGACTCCCACTTATAAGAGATCTGAGTGGATCTACCCAGAGCAGTGGGGCTGTCTTAGTTTACATAAAGCTGAAGTGCAGAATCAGGAAAATAGAAAGTTGGGACTATTCTTGAGACTGTGAAATTGAGCAGGACCCTGGGGGAACTTTCGAGGTACAAAAGCCCCAGCCCCCAAAATTCTGAAAGAGTAGAGGAATCTCAGCACGTGTTTCCTGCCAGGATCCTTGTACGGTGGTTTGTACCCAAAGCACAGAATCCCCAGTGCCTGCTTTTGTTGATGTCTGTAGAAAATGCTGGCTGGTCTGGACACATTTGCCCCAAATTCCAACTGTGCATGAAAACTTAAGAATATTTTAAAAGTTCAAATTTATTTTCTCTTAGGAGCAGGAAGAAAATACTCCTTGAAAGGGTGTTAGCAAAGGAAGGTGAGGGTAGGGAGAACCTTAATTTGGATCCTCTTTTAGTTGAAATGCAACCTTTAAGAAACTTTTGACAACCATTGACCAAACTTTATGTAAATTGCTTCCCTATATATCAGCTGTTTATGGAAGAAAAACCCATCCCTGCAACCACTTCTTAGAACTGTCTTGATTGTTCAGCAATTTAAACTATAATATAGTTTTGTGTAGAGAATGTCACTGTAGTTTTGGGTGTATATGTGTGTGGGTGCTGATAATTTTGTATTTTCATTGGGAGTGGAAAAGGAAAACAATTCAAGGTGAAAAAATTATTCTTAAATATTCATTTTTATAAAACTTATTAAAGAATTTTGTTATAACAAAAAAATAAACACTCTGAAATATATTGTCATCATTTTTTATTTATTTTTATTGAAGTATAATTGATTTACAATGTTGTGTTAGTTTCAGGTATACAGCAGTGATTCAGTTTTATTTATTTATATATATATATATATATATATATATACATGTTCTTTTTCAGATTCTTTTTCCTTACAGGTTTTATAAACTATTGAGTATAGTTCCCCATGCTATACAGTAGTAGGTCCTTGTTGGTTATCTATTTTATATATAGTAGTGTGTATATTGTTAATACCACAAGAAAAATCTCTAATAAACAACATAACCTTACACCTGAAACAACTAGAGAAAGAAGAACAAACAAAACCTAAAGTTAGTAGTAGGAAAGAAATCATAAATATCAGAGCAGAAATAAATTGAGATGAGGAAAACAATAGAAAAACTGGTTCTTTGAAAAGACAAAATTGATAAACCTTTAGCCAAACTCATCAAGAAAAAAAGAGATAGGGCCCAAATCAGTAAAATCAGAAATGAGAAAGGAGAAGTTACGACCGACACCACAGAAATACAGAGGACCATAAGACACTACTATAAACAACTATATGCCAATAAAATGGACAACCTAGAAGAAATGGACAAATTCTTAGAATGGTGCAATCTCCCAAGACTGAACCAGGAAGAAATAGAAAATATGAACAGACCAATTACAAGTACTGAAATTGAATCTGTGATTTAAAAACTCCCAACAAAAAAAAGCCCAGGACCAGATGGCTTCACAGGCGAATTCTATCAAACATTTTGAGAAGAGTTAACACCTTCCCTGTTGAAACTATTCCAAAAAATTGCAGAGGAAGGAATACTTCCAAACTCATTCTGTGAGTCCACCATCACCCTGATACCAAAACCAGACATAGATACCACAAAAAAGAAAATTACAGGCCAATGTCACCAATGAACATAAAAATTATCATTATTTTTTAAAGTCTAATTCTCCTTTACTTTCATCTATTTTTATTTTTGCTTAAGTGAAACTTATTATGAAGTGTAACCAACATTCCTGGACTTACCTCCCACTTTAAGGTTACCTCCCTTTCGTGTATTTGGGGAAAAGTGGAGGGAATATGTTTCCCTCCTGCCTTTTCTTGAGTGGTGATCTGCATCCCAGTCTTTTTGAGATTTGTCTTCTTTCACTTTATGTTTTTCCCCTCCAGGATGGATCCCTGCTCATTACAATTCTGGTCATAATCTAGAGCTCATTCCCTTTTGGTCGGCTGCTGCTGGGTGCACAAGAGCTAAGGCTAAGGGGAACCCAGGTTTCTTCTACTACTGTTATTTTTTCTGTTCTCTGATGTGCAAGCTTTCACCTACCTTGCAGGAAACCCCATCATGAACCAACATGGATTGTCTAATTCCATAAACCACCACCTTGTCTAAACAGTGTATTTCCCCAGTTAAGTTAGGCTAGGAGGCTCTGACAGGATTACCCAGGCAGAATGGCCTTTTGAACCTAATCCTTCAGAAGATTCTAACTCGTGTCTGATCTTCCTGTATGAGTTCTAGAATCTCTCTTTTATTCCTCTGAGTACCCAGTCTATATCTGTGGAATATAAACACACACACACACACACCTCTAAAGGAAAAATATTATTCTCAATGACAGATTTAAGGCCTTTTTCAATCACAATAGATGTAACATTTCATATAAATTTTTAATTTAGAAAATTTCATCCCATTTCTATATTCAAATTAATCCCTAACAAGAGTAAGAAATTAATTCTTAAGGATGATTCCCTTAGCACATGCAAAGACTACTCTAAATCTTTGGCATTTTACTTACTTTATCAGGCTGAGTTATACAAGACCCCAATCTTCTCCATAGCTTCTGGTTTAAATAGGAGGGAGGAAGCAGAATGGTATTGGCAGGGGAGAATTTTGAGGGTTTTTTTTAATTAACTTGTAGAAAATTTAACCCTGTAGATGACCTGAAAAGGTCATTTGCCCACCCCTAGGACCAGACAAGTACTGTCTAAAACTAGTATAATGTGAGCCACATATATGTTTAAAATTTTTTGAGTAGCCACATTAAAAAAATGTAAAAAGAAAAATACAAAATTAATTTTAATAACATGTATTATTTAACCCCAAATGTTAGTCAGGGCTTAACCAAAGAAGCAAAAGTAGGAAATTATGCAGGTATATTAAGACATTTATTACAAGGAATTGGCCTGTGTGGTTGTGGGGACTGGCTGAGCCAATGAGAACCCATAGGACAGGCAGTCAAGAAGTGAAGATCATGGGTGAGCTGGAGCCCACGGGCATGGACCAACGCTGTCATCCACCCAAAGAATTTCTTCCATCTCCCAGGAAACCTCAAACTTGTTTTTGAGACCTTCCAGTGGAATCAGACAAGCCCACCCAGATGACCCAGAACCACCTTATTTAAAGCTAATGAACTAGGCATTTTAATTACATATGCAAAATACCTTCACAGCAACTTCTAGATTAGTGTTCATTTGAATGATTTGGGATAGTAGCCTAGCCAAGTTGACACATAAATAAAACCATCACACTCAATATGTCCAAAATAATATCATTCTATATGTAATTAATATAAAAATTAATGAGGTATTTTACATTCTTTTTATTAAGTCATCATAATTCATTATGTACTTACACTTATAGCACATCTCAATTTGGACTAACCACATATCATGTCTTTAATATGTACACATGTCTAGTGGACACTGCATTGGAAAATGTAGGTCTAGACAGTGACGAAGAGTGTTTGGACTGTTGCTCTAAAGATACAAGTTCCCAACAGGAGTCATTTCACAATATCTAAAGACATTTTTTATAGTCATGACTGGGGATGGGGATGGGGGCTAGAAGCATCTAGTAAGTAGGGATGCTGCTAAATACAGTGCACAGAGTAGCCCCACTCCACCTCCAAATAACAATTTCCCCAATCTAAAAAGTCAATAATGCTAAGATGAAGAACCATGCTTTGGAGTAGGATTTGGAGACATAGGGAGGAGATTACTAATAATAATAATGAGGAGAAGGAGAGAAGCTGGAAGCTGGATGTTTCTAAGCCCTTGGGATATCTTTCCTGGTACCTTGAAGCCTTTTTTTCACAAATGTAATTGAATATCTTAACTCTTTTGTATCTTTATTGCCATTTTCAAGGTCAAGGATGGGATAAGGGTAGAGGAGTGGCCTTATAAATAGTATGACTGATTAATGGGGAAAATGAGGGGAGGAGATCTTCACAGTGGTGATTATCTCTTTAACTGGTGAATGAAAGTCAGTAACTGTCTTTTCTGAAGATATTTAGGATTTTCCTATAGTTGGTCTTGATTTTAGACTTCTAGAAAAATTATAAAAATGCAAATTCAAATCTACAAATGGAGAATTTAGAATATATACAGTAATTAGCACCATCTCAGACCATCTGTGGAATAAAGTTGTGATAAATAAATAAGTAAAACTCATTAGCATTTTTCTAAGAAAAACCATGGTATTTAAGATTAAGTCACTTTTCAGAGGTAGTAATCATATTTGTAAACTCTAATCTCAAATTTACTTCTATCCAAATTAACTGCAACTTCAGAATTAACTTTATTTTCTAAGCCTTGGCAATGTATGTTTACTGAAACTAGCAGCAGATTGAATATATTTATTAAAACCTGATATTTAGAAAAAATGTAACAACTAACATTCTATGAAATGTGTCATATCTTCATGCAGTAATTATTGGTTAAATGCAATGCCAAATTCTGATTATAAACATAGCTTAGAACCAATACTTCTGAGATATGTTTCCTATTAGATAGTTGTTACAGTTCATTTCACAAATTCTTAATTTAATATGTAAAAACTAAATCTTCCTAAATCTAAATGATATTTTTTACTAAGGAGTCTTAATATGCATTGAGAGTAATTGAAATAGAACATAATTATAATTTGTGATCAGATTTAGCACTGAAAACAGTGGCAACATTTATTGATTTAAGTTTTTAAGCTTTTTCAATAACTAAATTTTAGGTAACTCCAATTTTTTCCTTGTTTCAATAAATGAGGGATTTATGTGGCGATATGTTACAATGACTCTTTCCTTTTAGATACCTTTAAATTTGTTGGCTAAAATAATTTAGACTTCATGCTGGAATTATAATGGTTAGGTCATAGCTATGATTTATATTTTGCACATTTTCAAAAAGAGTTTTTAAAAGTATATCCTATTTTTTCCTAGAAATACACAAAGAAAAGACTGAGAAGCAGGAGAAAACTGAAAGGAAAATACAAACTAAAGGTAAGTGTTAAATTTTGTGTTTATTCTATATTTTATATTTTGTATATTTACATGAGAAAATGGGAAGTTTTCATATTTAGTGCTCTTTTGCTTTAATTGTTGATAGTGTTTAAGTAAGTTTACTTCTAAGTAAACCCCAGGTATAAATATATAATATTTAATTACTGGAATCAAAAGAACTTCAAAATGTGTTACAATCTTTCAGTTATTTATTGATACAGTTGGCTTTTGCTTACTGAGATAGTACCACAAACATATTTTTTGACTTATTAGCAAACATTTTTCCTTCTTTAATCAGTTAATATAATAGATCAGAGTTCAATTTTTTTTAACTGGAATTTTTTTATGCCATGCTATACCTTTAAAATCTTTGTCATAGAAATGCAGTCATTATACTATCTCACTGAAGACTGCTATGGCCCCAGAGCTTGCTTACACAGCCTCAAGGGGTAGATGGACAGTGACAACATGATGATTAATATCCTTTTCAACTCAACTAAATCTAGTAACTGAAATCTTGCATTAGAGGGATATTACTAATGGCCAGCAGTGTCTTGCTCATCTTACAAGCACCACTTTTCTAAGAGTGACCCATGTAGTCATAAAACTTAAAAAGAAAACTCAAAGGAAGCACAAACATTCGATAGGACATGTTTCTAAATATGCCCAAGTTTCCCCAATGGTCAGTCTCACATGATACTGGGTGAGTTAAGACAAAAATTAAAATCTCATTATTACTGTATTTGTGTGATAGAGCTGAAAATGAAAGAATTTTCCTAGGATAAAAATTGAATGTTGTCTAATATTTATTATGTCAAAAACTGACTAGTACAAAATTACCTGCACAAACATCAAAGTTGCCAGTAATAGTTTCAAATAATAGAAGTTCTAATTAACCTGAAATTATACCAATATGTGAATCTACATTAAAATACCATGTTTTCTCTTTTAATATACTTCATGAACTTCCTTTTTGTGAAGACCTCAAATCATTCTACAGATATTATGTCTTTAATCCTAATATTTGAATTAGTTCCAGATTGGTCAGCCAATCCTTATACAACCAGGGACAATGAAGTTTACTCAACTGAAACCTATTTATATTTGTACTCAGGGAACTAATGTCTTATTTCTGTTCCTTTTCCCTTTTTTTTCGTTCTTAATTCCTTTGGTCAGGGAAATTGGACACAGCTCTTGGGTACGGATTGACTAAGCTAGCCATCACTGAACTGGTTATGTGTTTCTATCTGCTGGAGGTTAAACAGAAATTCAATTGGTTCCACATGATTGGGGAGTCTGCTGTTTTACCTTGCAGACTGTACTACTAATTTAATAGCAATGCTCCTGGAGTGGATGTTGTGATGCAGATGGTACCACTTACGTTTTGGACTTGGCTCTATTAGAATCCTGCTGTTAAAAGACTGAGCAGTGGGCTGTAGAGTGGGTTTTTTAAACTAGTGAGTCTTGCATAATTAAAACAGTGCATTTGGCTGAAGTTTAAAATAAATTCCTCAAAGGCTGGGCTAGAGATTGGTACCTGAATATATTTCCTAAATAGATCAAATATAGTTTGGGAAAGTGAATGTTTCTCAAGAAAGAGAAAATGGAGCTTCAGCTGTTCAACAGTGAAATGGGCTTCAGAGATACTTTTTTCCACAATTTTTTGTGTGAATATGAACAAAAATTTCATTTTACTACTTAGTTTCCTCATACAGGTAGAATAGAATAATGCCTGCTTTCTATTCCCAAGTAGTTCAGTGAAAATAAATGTGGTTTTATAGCTGTTCCTATGTCTAGATAAATACATGTTTTCTCTATGCCACATTCTGTCAGTTATGGTTATATATGATGGATAGTTAGGAATTTAAGTTGTTATCAAAGCATTTTGAACTCTTATAAGAAAAGATACACTATATCCAAGGTAATAGTAGCCCGAAATGATTATAGAGAAGCCAGCAAATCTCAGAGTATAAAGAGATCTATTATGCAGAAGCTGATGTATTAACTTCTATCGCACAAAATGTCTTCATCCTTCCGTATTCTTTGTCCTGAAAATTAACATCACGATTCACCCAAGTTATTCAAGCTAAAAAGCTAGGAGTCATTTTGGCCAGTAGTGGTACTCAATCCTGACTGGACTTTAGAATCATCTGGATAGGTTTAAATATATATATATATTCATGTGCAGACTCCATCCTGGTTCCATTAATGTTTGGGAGGTAAGGCTAGAATTCAAGTCAACCTCTTCAGATGAGTAGCCATCTCATTAATATTCTCAATTAAGCACCTAACCTAGAGTTCAAGTATATCCCACAGGGGTTCTCTTTGACCAACCAGTATGTTAACATAACTTATACCTGGATGTCTTTAGGTGGGACCTGCACCAATCTCCTCCACTCTCATCACTACTGGAGTAGACATTTATTTATCTGCTTTATCTCTGAAGGCGTTTGAGTTACAATCCCTGCCATAGACTTGTTGGTCTCTTTCAATACCAAAGTCCAATCCTGCATGGCCCTTTGTCATCCTCTCTCTTAATTATAATTTAGTCTATTCTCACCTCTCCTCTCCCATTACTATCCCCTCTACAGTCATCTCCCAATTAGGTTATGACAGTTACTTCTTAACTGATTTCCCTGCATTAACCCCTGAAAGCCATGCTAATCACGCTCACGGGCTTAAATCCATTTGTTGTTGTCACAGTGCTTTAGAGATAAAAGCCACACTGTCATGACATAAAAGGCCCTCATCATATGATCACTGATAGATAGCCAGTGGTCAGCTTTGTCCACTTTGCCACTTACCTTCCCTACTCTGCAAGTTCATCCACCCCCTGCATTCCCAGCTCTCCCCCTGCTCGCCTCACCACCTCACTCCACATCCCACCAACACCTCCCATGCCATAGGCAGGCTGAACTTTTGGGCAGTTCCTAAGCCAGCACTGCTGCTGTCTCATAACTCTGTACTTTTATATACCTGTTCTCTCTGACCATCGGCCACTTGGCAGGCTTCTGCTCATTTCTTTGATTCTCAGATGGAACATCTGTTCCTTCAATAGGTCTCCTTTGCTGTCCCTCACTCTGTGGGCATTCAGGTACTTCCTCCTTGCTACAGTTACATCCTTGCTGTCAGCCTTTAAAGCATTTTGACACCAAATTTTAATTGTGAGTATATTGATCTAGCTCACTGAGGGCAGGAACTGTATTTGTCTTTTTATATGTTCTAGGTTGATGTTGACATTTACGATTGTGTGTTTCCTTATTCGTGAACAAAGAGATTCAGGCTCAGTGGTCTCTCAGCTTTCTATCAGCTCTGAATTTGTGTCCTTATATTAAATTAAAAATCATTCTAATATCTAGCAAAGTGCCAAACAGATGAAACACATTCAATTCATGTTGAAATAATTAATGAATTAATTAATAAAGCATTCATTTTCTCTATTTTGTTAATATTTACTTGATTTCTATGGAGAACTCTTCCTTTGACAATCTGTGTTTATTTTCAAGTGTATACAATTATGTGGCTTTAATTGGGCCATTGTAATGTCCAATTTATTTGGTCAGAGGCAATTGAAGAATTTGGCAGTGAGCTCCATATTAAAACAAAAACTATCTGTAACATGTAATCATAAACACCCACAATAAATGTATAATAGTATAGGTTAAAGTAATACAGATTAATTTGGAAAGTGCAAAAAAAGAAAGATACAAGCAAAACTCAGTTCTCCAGAGAAAAATAGTAATTTATTTTTTTACTTTCCTCTGCTTTTTCCCTCCATGTAGTTACTCTTTTATTGCATATTGTCTTGTTTCTTTTTCAATTGCAAATTTTATTGTTGGTTTCGGACACCGTTTTGGCTTCTATTTAACTATTAAACATGTCAGTATACTCATAGAACAGAGTAAACCAGAAAAGACTAGAACCTGGTGATAAACATATAACTAGATGAGAGAATTTTGTCTCTCTAGGATGGCTCCTAGCCAAAAGTAGGGCCTTTTAGGCATTCAGAGCAATAGGTGTCTGCTACATCCACCTAGGTTATCAGGTGTTTCGCTGAAGAGCTGACCCCTCAGGCACAGTGAGGAAATTTACACAGCAGAGTGTGTGCTGATGAATGGCATGTAGTTAACATCTGAGTGGGCCAGTTGGTGGGAATGGGGGAGTGTCCTGGCAGACAGATGGTATAAATAGAAAAACTTGCTATAGCTGTTAGGCAGTAATACATGTTAATTTATTTATTGTACTTACTTTGTTCCAAACACCATACTGGGAACTAAGATGCCAACTCAGGTGGCTAGGTCAGGGGTCAGTCCTCAAGGAACCAGGTGGGAACTTGGTTGAAGGAGCACAAGAGAAGCCCAGTGACTAGTGTTAGTGTTCGTTTCCTAGGGCTGTTGTAACAAAGTACCAAAAACTGGGAGGCTTAAAATAACAGAAATGTATTTTCTCACAGTTAGAGAGGCTAGAAGTCCAAAGTCAAGGTTTTAGCAGGGTTAGTTCCTTAAGAGGGCTGTGAGAGAGAATCTGCAGGCTTTTCCCAGCTTCAGGGGCATTTGCTGGCATTCACTGGCTTGTAGATGAATCACTCCAGTCTCTGCCTTTCCCTTCAAATGGTGTTCTCCCTGCATCTCTGTCCCTTCTTGCTGTGCATATTTGTCTCTGTGTCCAAATTTCCCCTTTTCATAAGGACACCAGTCATATTGGATTAGGAGCCACCCTACTGACCTGATTTTAACGTGATTACCTCTTGTAAAGACCCTATTTCCAAATAAGATCACATTCTGAGGTACAGGAGGTTAGGATGTCGGCATATCTTTTCTCGCTAACGTAATTAAACCCATAACAGTATCACATGCACAAAGTCAGCGGAACATTTTTCAAAAGGGTTAATAGAGAACAATCACCCTGATTGACTGGTTTAGGATCCTTTCTGAGAAACAATTATAGGACCGGAATCGTAGGCTGGCAAAGGCATAGGGCTGAAGATGAGGCTCAAAAGCCAAAGAGGGCAGGACGTTAAAATGTATCTAAATATCCTGGAGCCCTTTATGAAAATGCTCTCAGAGCCCACAGGTTAATTTAGTTAGCCTGTGTTGTATAAATTTACTTTTGCCTTCTCTCAGCTGTACTTAATTTTCTCCTTAAAGTACAAAATATATTTTATTTTCTTCTTTGGCTGCTGTGAATGATAAACCTGTAAAATGAGAAGGAAGGCCCTGTACAAAGCTATGTATCTCCTTCTGCATAGCGATTGTTTGCTTATGAGGAAATCATTATAGTTCTGACTATGGCCATGTAGCCCCAGGTGAAGGGGCAATTACCCATACAATTATATCAGACTTGAAAGTAAAACTAATCCTTTAGAATTAAAAAAATCTCTTTTGTGATTGAAAGCATATGTATCAGATGAGCTTTGTAACTTTAGGTAATTTGCCTAATCTTCACTTTAATACATAAACAAATGTAATTTTATTATGAAAAAGAAGTGTGTGCA
This sequence comes from Phocoena sinus, assembly GCF_008692025.1. Lineage (NCBI taxonomy): Eukaryota > Metazoa > Chordata > Mammalia > Artiodactyla > Phocoenidae > Phocoena > Phocoena sinus. The sequence goes on from NC_045774.1 coordinate 38,353,181, forward strand.
TTATTGTAGGATAGATTGTAGATAACATGCTTGGAGAATCTAGTCAGTACACTTCGGCTCATAAGAACAAGTCTGCCCAGGATGTGGGATGGACAAGGCAGCATAAGCTTGTGGGGAGAGTACTAGTTTAGCAACATAATAACTGAATTCTTCTTCTACTCTGCTATGGACACTTATGCGGCTGTATTTTCTTATCAATGGACAAAGAACTTCAGGCTAATAGATCTCTTAGGTTCCTATCAGCTCTAAAATTGTGTACTTATATTAAAGTAAAAATGATAAATTCTTCCTTTAAGAAGAATGAATAATACAATCTTTGAGAATTTTCTCTACTCAAGAATGCTTTTCTACTGAGTTCATCATTATCATATAAAGTGTGTAGATCATTTTGTCTTAGCACAGAATGGAAATTCGACAAAAAAAGAAACACAGAGATATACACTAACCAAGAGTACATCTGGCATTTTTGTTTAGTGGTGGCTAAAGGATAATTGTTTTAAATGGTTTAAAATGAATATGTATCTTGCTCTTTCATAAAAAATGATGAATTGAAACATGGGTGTATATGAATTTTATGAAACTGTTTAAAATGTTGACCTATTTAAAATTTATAGACCACTTCAGGGCTAATACCTCTCTCAACAACAGTGCCAGAAATCTGAGAAATAGAGAAATTAATTAAAAGAAAAATCAGCAAAATCTATTACAGGTAGCTGTGCTCCCCAAAGTGTTTTCTAATGCAAAGGTGTAGTTGTTACATGCTTATCTATCCAATTCCTTTTGCTTCAGACACTCAAGCTTAGTCCAGTCCAATAGCTCTGAAGTCAAATACGAGGTTCCAGAGTTTCACTTAATTAAATTTTCTTGCTAACCATCAATTGAAGAATAGAGTAGCCTATACAAATCAGTACTTTAAAACTTTTGATGCCAACACTTTTGAGTTTTCGACTCAGAGCAGAGAGATCTGCAAAGGATTCTGACAACCTGGCCCCTAATGCCTGCTGCTTGGCCCCTTGAGCGTGTTTTGCCCGTTAGGAACCCAGGGTCAGGCGCACTCTGAACTCTGATACACTTCAGAAAAAGACACAGAGCCCGCCTGGGGGGTTTCCAGGGCCAAGAGCTGTGAAAGCACAGAGCACAGCTGGCAGAGTACCGGAGAGAGAACATATGGGGAGGGTGAGAGACGTGCTTCGGAGTTGAGCTGAGCTGAGTGTTCTGGCCAGGGAAAGGTCAGAGTCTGGGCAAGTGCAGGAACAGCAGGGCCATGCCAACTCAGATGGCAAACATCAGGGCCATTCCAACTTGTGTATTCCATTTGTTTTTAATTATCAGCATGCCGAAGGGAATTTTGTTTTTTGTAAATAAGGATGACAAACAAAGTAAGCTCTAGCAGGTGCAACAAGCTTATTTTGTCCTGAGCTAAAACTATCCTAGCTAAGATGTAACTTACCAAACAGAGCTGGTGACGAGGAAAGTACTTTTTTCTTCTTTCATATGAAAACTTCTGTGAGTTCTAAGCAAAGAGATGCATGAGCAAATGTAATTGTTGCAGCAAATTATTTTTGTTTTAGAGGGATTATTAAGGCAGTTATTGATGGTGGCACTATTTTGATAAAAGCAATTTCAAAGCTTAGTGTTTGAGCTCAGTCTTGCCAAAGTTTGAAGTTTCCATCCAAGAAGCTTCAGTGGCTCCCTGCCATGTTGAACAGCTCCCTAGAGCGTGTGGTTCCAGCTGCTTCACTAAGCAGTATTATGGTACCATTTCTGAGGAGGATAATGAAATTCCAGCATACAGCACTGTGTCTGTAAATCAAAACTTCGACTGCGAGGAACTGGATTTTTCCCCAGGGTAACAGGAATAAGGCATTAATATGCTAATTTGAGCCTGAATTCAGACCCCTTGCTCTTTTGATTTTGTATTAATTCTCCCATTTATACCCATGCACACGTCAATCGGAAAATCCTTTAGTGGAATGGACAACCAGCTGTTGGAGGTGGCTGAGGTCTGGTTCTTCACAGAGGCAGAGACACAGATTAGGTTTTCTCCTGGGGGTCTTGCCAATCAGGGTTTCGAAAGCACAGCTTATCTCATGCAAACTTCCTTTCCCCTAGAGAAACTTTAAAAGAGGCTTTGCTTTTGCCAAGATTTTCTTTTGCTTTTCAGCTTAATTAATAGTGATCCAAAGGAACCGAAATAAGCTATCTGTGGTCATGTGTGAGTGCTGGTGTCCTACTCTTATTTTGTGAGATTTTTATATTGAACTTAGAAACTTAGAAAACCCAGAAGAACCATTGAATGTGGAAAGGAAAAATAATGTCTAGATGATCTACGATTTTTTTTTCTCTTCTGTTTCTCACTGGGTTTAAAGAAGTTTTAACAAATTGTAAAATATTTAAATGATTGGAATCAAGCAGTGCGTATTATATCCATACAAATCATCAGTAAATAGAATTGTACTAGAAGATGAAAATAGCTCTTCTTATAATATTTTAGAATTTCCCTTGTTCAAGAATACCTATTAAGAGTCCACTGTGAGTCAGACACCATGTGATGAGCCAGGATACAAAAATAAAACAATATGGCATAGCCCCTAAAGAGAGTTCACCTTCTTGGGAGTCAGATTTATGAACAATTGCTGTATTATTACTTAATGGATAAGATAGAATTATGCACATGGTGCAGTTGGCATATGGAATAAGTAGATATCAACCAACCCTCTGCAGAGGAAGAGACATTTGAGCCAGGACTGAAAGGGTACATGGAACAGAGGAAATGTGGGTGTGGGAAATCTAAGTGAAGGCACAAGCAGGCAGAGATACAAAGGCATTAGGAGGGCATGTGGCATGTTTATGGAATCCCAAACATTTTGTTATAACTGGAATGTAAAGTTCAAGGGGAGATTCCTGGTAGGTAAGATTGGATTGATAAGCAAATGTCAGATCACTAAAACAATGAAATATTTTTATATTTGATATAGCACCTACCATGTGACAGATTACCATGCTAAGCAATGAGGGAGATATTAACACGTATCAGATCAATGGTATGATCAGATTTTCATACTACTACTCTGAGACTCAGAAAACTCAAAATCTAAGTGTTCAAGACACTATTCAGGATATTAGTGTAATAATATTTATAATAATAATATGCCCAAGAAGGACATCATAGTCCCACTTTTGAAATGGTCTCTTTCCCCTTTCTCTTTCCTACTCCCCTACTAGGTTAATTTCTTCTCACCTTTCACATCCTTAAATATCATTTCTACCAGCAGACCTTCCCCAAGCACGCAGAGTAGATTGGGTCTCATTTTATACATTGATATGCTACCCTGAATATTTTCTTCACAGCAATTATTCTAACTGCAGTTAACTACCTTTGGGATTATTTGTTTAGCATCCATCATCCATTAGCTTGTTGACATCATAATGATAGGGATGAAGTCTGTCTTGCCTAACGAAGTCTTTAGCACATAGCTGGTGCTCTTTCTATATTTTCATGTACATAAATGATAAGTAGGGAGTGTAATATTGGATAGAAGAAGATGGGTAAAAGGAATATTTAATAGGTAGGATTGCAAAAGCTTGGCAAGTGGACAAAAATGAAAAATAAAAGATGAATCCTGGATGAGTCCCAAGTTTCTAGTTTGGATAATTGGAGGTACCATTAATAAGAGCTATGACTGAATTATGGGGGAAGATTATAACTTAAATTTGAGCCCTACTATATTAATTAATTGAATCATAGCTCATATTGAATTAAATTTTGTTTTCTTTGAAAAGGTTTGGTGTCATTCCAGTTTCATTCCAGTATATTTTCAAAACCTACTTGCATGGAAATCTCCTGTAGAAGATAAACATATACTATCTAGATTGAGTGTTCTTTGCCTCAGGTTCAGAAGATTCTTTCTGTATTTTTGTCTTCACAGTTTTGGTGTTCCTCCAGTATTGAGCTGGGCTTCTTTGGCAGATAGCATAATACATTTTAAAACTTTTCCAATTCATTAAGTTGAAGTTAAAATTTTGGAAAAGTTGAGGGGTAGTCTTTGCAATCAGACCTGGTTTTGGTATGAGTTTGTCCTTGGTTATGAAATAAAAATAGAAATTTAAAATATCTATAATTATTTTAACATTTAAGCCTGTGTAAAACCTCATGCTAGTTAAAGAAAGATTTCCAAAGGCAGTAGATAAGTTTTTGACATCAAAGACTGCCATTCAATCATCTTATCTTTTATTCTTTTTATTTAAATGAAAAATATTGTCTATTCCTTTCCAGTTACACACAAAGAGAAAGAAAAAGACAAAGAAAAAGGAAAACCTGAAAAGAAAGGTATGGAGTTATTCTTATTGTGGTTTTTACTCATTGGTCTGTCACTGTTTGACAGTTTCTTCTTTGTGTCCGAACTTAGATGACCATGAATTAATTTTTAAAAATTGTATTATGATAATTTTCCTTAGAATTGAATGTGAAAAGAACAATTTCTTGGTTGAAGGAAATAAAATACTTAAGACTCTCAAACTGTTACCAATTTACTTTCTGGAAATGTATCAGTTTTTCCCCTGGCAATTCTGAGATTGCTTTAGCCAACAATGAGGATATTATTTCAGAAAATAATTGCCAATTTGATAGGTAAGGAAGTGTACTTCATTACCTTAACTTGCATTCTGTGATTATATATTAGACTGGACTTAAAACTGTTTTAGGTTTTATTTGTTTAGAATAAGCAATGCACACTCATTGTTTAACACATAAAGGTACCTTGCAAAAAGCTTTCTCCTGCCTTGCCCACACACTCTGATCCCATTCCTTATCTACCAACACATACACACAGTAAACCGCTTTTATGAGCTCTATGTGCATCTTTTCAGAAATTCATTATGCATTTAGAAGACAATATACATTATTGTCTCTCCCTATTTTTACACAAAATTTAGTCCTATGTTCTGTCTTTATAACAATGTACCCTAGAGATCTTTCCATATCAGTAAATAGATATTTCCCTCATTCTTTTTAAAAAGCTGCATAGTATTTAAATAGAGATATTTTCTTCCACTATATCTTTTCATTGCTTGTTATTTGTAGATTGAGGGATCTGAATGTGATTTTTAGTGATACATATTTCTTGTATAACTCTTCACACTCACTGCCCATTTCTCTTGATGATACATGTATGTGTCATTTGGGTGTACATCACTGATCTGTTATGTTTACAAATATATTTCTTTTTTTTTTTTTTTTTTTTTTTTTTGCGGTACGCGGGACTCTCACTGTTGTGGCCTCTCCTGCTGTGGAGCACAGGCTGCGGACGCGCAGGCGCAGCAGCCATGGCTCACGGGCCTAGCCGCTCCATGGCGTGTGGGATCTTCCCAGACCGGGGCACGAACCCACGTCCCCTGCATCAGCAGGCGGACTCTCAACCACTGCGCCATCAGGGAAGCCCTACAAATATATTTCTTATATAGTTAGTTTTGTAGTTAATGTAAGGGTTTCTATCTGTGTGAATAAACATGTGTCAGTGCATATGTGTGATATATGTATGTGTTTTAAGTTCTTAAGTTTTTATGGGGCTAGATATGTTTATATTTTCTTTTGGTATTTCTGCTCTTGAGTCTTCATCCAAGGATTAATTCAGTAATTACTAATATTCCTCAAGTTTAAAAAATTAGGCTTATATTTCACATTTAACTTTAATTCATCAAAAATCTATTTTAACATATGATGTAAAATAAAGTTCTAACTTAATTTGATTGCTCTTGTTTTAGAATGGATCACGTCTAGGATATTTAGGCTAAGTTTCAGCTGATTTATGTATCCACAATACACATAGCCTACTGAGAAATTTTATTTTGTGAAACATTCCACTTAGCTAGAATGTTTTACAATGCTTAGGAATCAGATGAGTTGAAACATGCTTCATTCTTCCTTATTCTAAACTCACATTTGAAAATTTGAATTAAATAGTTGTTCTTTTATTAATGTTTATTTTGTGATAATATCCATGAATTTCAATACAGCCATCTTCTTTGTTCTAGAAACAGGTGTCCATTTCCTACCTGCTATTGACTTACATAGAATTATCGGCATCAGGTTCTATGTACTCTGACTAAACGAAATAATCTGATATTTCTTGTGATTTCTTTCCATCTTTCCAATGGCTAAATACTTTTCATTGAAAAATAATTGAGAATTTGTTGCCCCTAAATTATACATTTGAAGGAAATTTGTCCAAATTCAAAAGCAGAAACAAAACACTTGTGTCCTTTTATTTACTGTATACCAATTAAAGGAGTTTGCTTTTTATGAGCTAAGTTATACTGTAGCCCAATGACCTTGAGTGAATTGTGCCCTCCTTCAGCGAATATTGTCCAAGCTGTTACTCATAACCCCAAATGGTAGTGGAGATGACTATGGGCCAGGCTGAGAGGTGGAAAGGCTGAAACCCTGGAGGGGAAGGAAACTGCTGTCTTTGTAACTCTGCAGCTGCCATGATCTTATGGACTTCAACTGGACATTGTGCCCTAAGCTTTCTATGAGGCTTACATCATCTTTCCAAAATTCTGGGGAAACCATTCATAGACTGTATTTTAAAAGAATAATTATTTAAATACATATTTTAAGCACATGATTTTCCTTTTATAATACAAGTAAAACTGATTGACATTAATATTTGTACTATATAGTTAGAGAAATGAAAATAATTAGGGCTCCAATTTTTCACTCTAATAATTTGGCTTTTTCCTTAACCCAACTATTTTAATTAAAATCTCTTATCATTTAATTTTCCATAATTTCTTTAACTCTCATTATTATTCTCTAATAAATACTATGTAAATGTTGAAATATGTATGGTGATTTGGGAAACTACTAAACCACGCAGTTTAATACATTTGAAATATGAGGATAACCTGTTCATACTGTTGTACTTCGCAGAACTCCTTTACTTAAACCATTAAGAGACACAAGATTTTACTAGTCTATATAAGTAAAATAGAAGTTGATAAGATAAATTTATATTGTTTTATAAACAATTATTGATTATTGTTATTAATCTATTACATAAACAACTAGAAGGTATAATGTTTCAGGTATCATGTCAGGTACCATTCAGTTAAGAAGTTGCTCTCTATCAGTAATCTTTGATGGTTACCTTATAACCCATTAGTGGTTCTCAACCATAGGTGCTTCCCTTAGTAAGTATTTGGAAACATTTTGGTTGTTAAAATGTCATTGGAGTGACGGGCATTTGGTAAGTGGGGACCAGGGAAGCTAAGCATTTTTTCAGTGCATAAGACAATCCCTCAGACTGAGAAATTGTTCTCTAAAAGTCAGTTGTGTCCTTGTTGAGACACAGTGTTCTTAATCAAAGCTGTAGTCCTGATAGTTATTTCTTTTAATTGTAAAAGTGCTTCCTCCTGATAAAATGATGTATCTTTCAACAAATTCTTATAAAATTACTCTCTCTGTTTGTCTTTCCTGAAAGCTATTATTCTAAAATTCTACTTAGAATGATAATTTTAAACAGGAGGGTGAGACTAGCTTTCAAAATGCTTTCTAAGTCTTAATGCCAAGTCTTTTAAATTAAGTTTTATACAGTTTTTATTAAATTAGTAATATTTTATTCCTGAATTGGGCTCATTAATGTCATCAATCTTCAAACTAGCTTATGATTTTGGTGGCTATAATACTGAAGTAAAGAAAATGCTTGAAATCTATTAAGAGTGTATACTAATATAAAATTTTCTGTTTAAGCAATTCACAAGGAAAAAATTGAGAAAAAAGAAAAACCAGAAACAAAGACAGTGGCAAAAGGTAAATTATACTTTTTACTTTAAAAGATTACATTTTGAGTAACAGGTAGCTGGATGATTGTAAGCATTCACCATTTCCTTTACATAAAATTTAATTTGGCCTTACACTTAAAATTTAATATCTAAAAGAATAATAAAACTGAATACTTAAAATAATAGAGCATCTCCAAATGTGAGAAGAAAATGAAGAGCTTTCCCATATGTGGGGGGCAGAATTTTGGTCCCCATTACCTTCATCCCTTGGTGGCATCCCCTTAGCTAGGTTACATTACATGGTAAAAGGAGTTTGCAGAAGTAGTTAAGGTGGATCTAAAATACAGGGATTATCCTGAATTATCCAGGGCTCAGTGTAATCTCGCGAACCTTTAAAAACATAGAGATGTGGCAGAAGAGGAAGATTTGAAGTGTCAGAAGGACTTGGGCCCTCACTACTGGCTTGAAAATTGAGGGAGGTACATGGAAAGTGTGAGAAGGGAATGAATTCTGCCAACATGTTGAGTAAGTGTGGAAGCCAACTCTTCCCCAGAGTATTCAGTAAGAAATGCAGCCCTGCTGACAACTTGATTTTAGCACTGTGGACCCTAAGCAGAAAACCTATTTGAGCCACATTATGGCAAGACTTTTGAACCGTGGAAACCAGAAGATATTAAATGATTGCTAGGTTAAGCAGCTAAATTTGTGGTAGTTACTATAACAAGAGGAAACCAGTGCAACATATCTGGTTTACAGTTTGGATCAGTATTACACCTTGAATTTAATTTTAGAACACTAAAATTAAGGATTTCATTTTCCAAGAAGGATAATGCATCAACCTGATCAATATTTTAAGCATTGAGGGCCTTAACTGTCTTGATAATACACCAAAGAAAAAATCAGTTAGAATATCAACGTAATGTTATAAACTTTGGAAGATTACATCAACTAGTTTTTATTCTAAGTTTGTCTACAAATCGTTTGATGTTAGAAAAATACAGGTTCTGATAGTTCAGTCTTATCTACTAAATTCAAATTGCTTCCTCATATTTTATTTATATATATATATTTTATTGAAGTATAGTTGATTTATAATATTGTATTAGTTTCAGATATATGGCAAAGCAATTCAGTCATAAATATATAAATATATTTTTCTGATTCTTTTCCATTATAGGTTATTATAAGATATTGACTATAGTTCCCTGTGCTATACTGTAAATCCTTGTTTATCTAGTTTTTATATAGAGAAGTATATCTATTAAATCCATACTCCTAATTTATCCCTCCCCAACTTCCCCTTTAGTAACTATAAGTTTGTTTTCTATGACTGAGTCTGTTTTCTGTTTTATAAATAAGTTCATTTGTATTATTTTTTAGATTCCATATATAAATGTCATACAATATTTGTCTTTTTAATATTTTCATGTTTTAATTTTAATTTAAAAATTTAATGTTTTTTATAGAAGTATAGTTGATTTACAATCTTATATTAGTTTCAGGTATACAACATAATGATTCAGAATTTTCATAGATTATATTCCATTTAAAATTATTATAAAATATTGGCTATATTCCTGTATTGTATCCATGTACCTTATTTACTTTACATGTAATGGGTTGTACCTCTTACTCCTCTACTCCTATCTTGCCCCTTTTCCCTTCACTCTCCCAACTGGTAAACTACAAGCTTGTCCTCTATATCTGTGAGTGCCCCACGTTTTGTGTTTTTAATGTCATGTTTTACATCTTCATGCTTATACCTTAACCATTTATTGCAGTTATAGATGAATTTATGAGTTTTTTGTCTTTTAATCTTTGTACTAGCTTATTTAAGTGGTTGATCCACAGCCTTTACTATACATTTGCCTTTACTAGTGGGATTTTTCTTTTCCTAAAAATTATTATTTCTTGTAGCTTTTTCTTTTCCACCTAGAGAAGACCCTTCAACGTTTCTTTTAGGGCCTATTTAGTCTTGATGAACTATTTTAGTTTTTGCTTTTCTGAGAAGTTCTTTATCTTCCTTCAGTTGTAAATGATAGTCTTGCTGGATAGAATATCCTAGGTTGTAGGTTTTTCACTTTCAGCACTTTAAATATATCAGGTCATTCTCTTCCGGCCTGCAAAGTTTCTGCAGAAAAATCATCTGATAGCCTTATAGGGATTCCCTTGTACGACTCTTTGTTTTTTTCTTGCTCTTTTAGAATTCTCTATCTTTAATATTTTCCATTTTAATTATGATATGTTTGGATGTTCATCTTCTTTGGGACCCTCTGTGCTTCCTGTACCTGGATATCTGTTTCCTTCTTCAGGTTCAGGAAGTTTTCAGCCATAATGTCCTCAAATACATTTTCGACCCCTTTCTCTCTTCTCCTGGGACCCCTATGATGTGAACACTGTGTTGTTCAATGTTGTCTCAGAAGTCCCTTAAACTGTTCTCATTTTTTTAAATTGTTTTTCTTTTTGCTGTTCTGATTGGGTGATTTCCATTATTTTATTTTCCAGATCTCTTATGCATTCTTCTTTATCACCTAGTCAGCTGTTAATTCCTTCTAGTGTGTTTTTCATTTCAGTTATTATATTCTTCAGTTTGATTGGTTCTTTTTTATATTTTCTAGTTCCTTGCTAAAATTATCATGGTGTTCATCTATTCTTTTCACTAATTCAGTTAGCATTCTTATTACTAATGCTTTGAACTCTTTATCTGGTAATATTTATCTCTGATTCATTTGATGTTTTTTCAGAGTTTTTTTGTTGTTCCTTCATTTAAAACAAATTCCTCTCTCTTCTCAACTATCTCTATGAAATTAGGTGAAACAGTAACCTATCCCAGTCTTGAAGGGGTGTCTTTATGTGGGAGTGCCCCTATAGTCTGCATGTGCCAAGTGGCTTTGGTGGGAGGGCTGGATCTGACGTGAGCATGAGTCTCATCTTCCCCCATGTTGTGCAGGCAGCTCTCACCATGGTAGGATGTGGAGCTGGAGACGGAGGGTCTAGGGCCAGAGCCAGGTGTGAGCCTGGGCTTCTCCTCTGTTCAGAGGCTAGCACCGCCCTATCGGGGACTGGATCAGGTCCCAAGTTGCTGGAGGAGAAGCCCTGATGTTTGGGACCAAGCTGGCTCTGTTCCCTCTAAGTGCGTGTTCTCCCTGCTCTGGGCATTGGCACCTTCAGCACAGAGCGGAGCAGTGCTGCAGCAAGAGGGGCTGGAGTGTGTACTCAGCATTATGCAGGGTGCAGGCTGGGGTGGTCCCAGCACCCTAGTCAGAATTCTGGTCCACTCCCCATCTGCTGCCTCCATAAGTGCCAGGAATGACTGCTGTCACCCAGTTAAGATGAGCCGGCTCTATCCTTTATAACCACACACTCTCCTCAGCTGTGGCAGCCTTTGCCCTATGGTAGAACTGCACCACAGAGCAAACTTGGCTAGAGTGGGTGCTCAGCTTAGGCTGGGGCATGAGCTGGGGTAGTCGCTGGAAACCGGCTAGAATCTCAGACCGTTCAGTTTGCTTCCTCTGCTTTGTTTCAGGAGTAAGTGAGCATGTGTGTACTCTTCCAGGGCAGAGTCTAGGTTTCTTACAGCCCTGCTGGTTTTCAAACCAGCTAAGGGGACTGGTACTCCTGGTGTCGGACCTGAGGACTGCGGTGACTGATATGTGTTTCGAACTGCTCGCTCCCCAGGGGGTAATCTGCAAGCCTAGTTAATCCTTCTCCTCTTCTGTGTCCCCTTCTAGAGGTACAGGTCACAACCTAATTGCTTCTCTTCCTGCCTGATTTTGTGTGTATCTTTGTTAGAGGCTTGGTTGTAAAAAAAAGTCTTTCTGCCAGTCTCCAGTTTGTTTTCAGTGAGAATTGCTCCACATGTAGATGTACTTTTGATGTGTTCATGGGGGCAGGTGAGTTCTGTGTCCTCCTACTTGGCCATTTTATCTCCTGCTCCCTCCTCGTATTTTAAAATATAGGTTTTATGTGATCAGTATATTTTAGAAATCTAGTATATATTCAAGGGTCTAAGCATGTAGATAAAAATTGGAATGTATTTTCAAAATTTAATGTGTTTATCTACACAATGTAAAATAATTAGATATTTGAGGCAGATATATTTTTTACTAAATGTTTCTGTGAGGTAACCAAACATCATTTTATTGAAGTTAAGATGGATGAATTGAAACTTAAAGCTAGTAGGGATGTTAGAGATTATCCCAATTAATCACCTAACTTAACAGATGATGAAATTTACTTCTGGGGAGAGAAAACAATTTGTCCAGATTATAAAGCTAGTATGTAATTGAACTAAGACAAAACCCCAAGTGAGTATAAATCAAGTATTCTTTCCAAAGATAATTAAATAAAGTCCTTCAAGCATCCATTATTCCTTTAACAAATATTTACTTAATACTGTATTAATTATTTCTTTATGTGTAAAAAATTACCACAAATTTAGTGGCTGAAATCAACACACATATATTATCCCACAGTTTCTGTGGGCCAAGAATCTGGACATGGCTCAACTCAGTCTTCTGCTTTACAGTGTCTCACAAAACTGAGATCAATGTGTTAGACAGGGCTGCAGTCCCATCTGAAGTCTCAGCTGGGGAAGAACTATTTCCAAGTTCATTTAAATGACTATTGGCAAGATTCAGTTCCTCAAGGCCTGTTGCATAAGAGTCTCAGTTCTTCCTGGCTCTTGGCAGGAGACCATCCTCATTTCTTGCCACATGAGTCTCACCAATATTGCTGGCTTCATCAAACCCAGCAAGAGCGAATCAGCTAGCAAGAGAGCAAATTAGCTAGCAAGACAGAAATAACAATCTTATGTAAAGTAATCATGGAAGCTACATACTGTGTGTTAGCAGCAAATTCATAAGCCAGCCCATATTCAAGGGGAGAGGATTATACAAGGGTATGAATACCAGAAGGTGGGAATCGTTAAGGGCCATCATGAGTCAGCCCGGCCTGCTGAAAATCACAAATACTTTAATAAGAATATAAGTGAGAGAGGGAGAGAGAGAGAGAGCGAGAGAAAGTTAAGCAACTGGTAGTTCCTTAATGAATGAGAGTTGAAATGGGTTATTTCCTAACTCCCAAAATGTATAGTATGTTAGTATGTTTATTGGGTAATGCGGTTTCCCTACTTTAAGACATTTTGATTCTGGTTCAGATGCTAACAGTTATTACTAATTCCAAAGTTGGATCAAATATGCTGATGTCATTCTTTTGGTTAGACCATTTGTTTTCCATTTGATAAAAGTCATAAATTAAGTGTTTTCCTAAACTGAGCTGGGTGATTTGAACATGACAGTTCTTTTTGCTTTTTTGTTCCTAAATGAACTCCTAAGTGCAAATGTCACTTAAATTCTTTTTGAGAAAAATCAGGAAAAGTATTTGGTACAAAATTTAAGAACACCTACCCAGTTTGATAAAAATAAATATAAGTTGGGTGTTGCTTTAATTTTATGGTATTTTCCACATTATATCCACACCATTGTTGAGTTCTCACCCATTTTTGTTTAAATGTGAGGCAACATTATCTGTTTCAAAGATGAAGATCACTAAAAATGTCTAAAATAGAGAAAAATTTGTTATTTTTATACTTAAAACCACTGATAAAAATGAATTTGTTTTTAAAAAAAAGAATTTGTTTTAGATGTAGTCTTGTGTTTAAGAAAATTACCTTTTCTCATTTATAAATTACAATGGCACTAAAAGTAGATCTTAATTTCACATATCTTTAATTTCATAGTACAAAGCTAAGGTTAAATCAACTGCTACCTACAAGAAGTAGCTAGGTGCCATTTAGGGTAACCAAAATAATAATTTCACATATAAAAAGTATAAGCAAAAAAACAGTTGGCAAATTTTCCAGGTTGTTTCAAGCCCATTTCTAAACACATATTTACGTATGTAATCTATATGTCAGTATGTTGTACACATGATCTGAACATAGTGAAACAATTACTGTTTTCTCTTCTTGATTGTTCATTCATAAACATGAACAAAATTGTTCATTCATAAACATTTATTCTTTGTTTTCTCTGAAAAAAGCACTGTGTTAGTTAGACATTATGTTACTACAAAAATGAATAATATAGTTCCTATCCTCAAGTTGCTCTCAGTATGGTAGGGAAGACAGATATGTGAACAGCCATCTGTAATACAAGGTAAGTAGTAGGGAATAACGTGTACCTAAAAAAAAGTTGAGACAAATTTAATCTCGGGTGAAGAAATGATTAATTCCAATGGCAGAGTCATTTGCTGCATATGAATTGAGCACAAAGGGATTTAATATGTGTGTAAAATATGAAAAACGTAGACAGTATAGCTTGGTAATATTTGACATGTGGAAAATACATGAGATATTTTTTTAAAAAGAAAGTAGCCTACTGGAGGAAGAAACTTTTGGAAAGATGCTATGAGAGGAGAAATGATGAAGCCAGATATCACAGGGTTTTGTGGTTTTGTTTTGTTTTCATATTTTTTTAATTGGGTATCACAGGCTTTTAGTCAGCTCTCCTCAGATAGGAACATTGTCCCGCCAATCTTCAGACCACTGGCAGCAGGCTCTGAGCCTAGGTCACGCTAGGCTCTCTGGAGGGGTTTCATTTGCACAGAGCTGATGGTTTCAGTCATAGAAATGTATGTGTCTGCTGTAGGAAGGAGCAGAAAGCAGTAAAGGAAACTTAGAAAAGGTTTAAAGGGAGTAGAAGAAAATCCCCAGTTGATTGTAGTCACAGAAGCCACAAAGATGTTGGAAGTTTGTGGAGTAATTGGGTGATTCTTCTATGAGAGTTTTATGGTCAGTAACTTTGGGAAACAGTGGGTAGCGTAATCTCCCTCCTTGAAGATTCTTAATGCACTTTAGCTTTGAGAAATTCCATAGTAAAGAAACCAGTTTAGCTTAAGTGTTTCCCAATTTATTTTGATAGAAATATCCCCTACCCCTAACACAGCATCAAGATTTCCCTGCGAAGTTTAACAGTGCTTTGGGAGGTGTGAGTTCATTCAGTTAAATGCAGTACCACAGGTGATATTGTGGTTTCACAAGCATCAAGCATTAGCATTTTCCTTCTTCTCTTTGCAGAACTTCATAATATTATCTTGTCTTAGGCTCAAAAGTGTACTAAAGTCAAGAGACTTGATTATAATATTTTCATCAAAGTCTTCAACATGAGTCACAATAAAAGCTACCCATTACATGGGCAAATGACGTTAGAGGGTCCAACACTATAGTAGACTTACTATGAAGTCTAGTGATTATCTGTGATTCCATAGAATAAATAATGTCCAATATGCAACTTCTATTATAAACACTTTCCACAAATGTGTACTATATTATTATTGCTTTTTAAAAATAATTGAAAGCTTCACAGACTGATTAGTTCACATTCCCAGTTCCCTTCCCCCAATACATGTAATAATATCAGAATAAAATATGAATGTATAGAATATATGTATCATAATTTATATATATTCACATATATGCTAATTTATAGCACTTTCTGTTTTCTAGGATATATTTAAGGGCTTTAAAAGTCACCTGAATTATTATTTTTCAATTAAGATAAGCAGGAGCCAACATCTTAATTTTGTTCTCTTTCCATCGCTTTAAAGTCACATCATTAGAGACTGAATGTCTGAGTTATCCCTTAGTGGATTTTATTGTTTTGTTTCTATTAGTCATTACCAGTGCAAATAATTTTACATTTGCCTTCATAATAGTTACCTTTAAAAAATATTGTGGGGCTTCCCTGGTGGTGCAGTTGTTGAGAGTCCGCTTGCCGATGAAAGGGACACGGGTTCGTGCCCCGGTGCGGGAAGATCCCACATGCCGCGGAGCGGCTGGGCCCGTGAGCCATGGCCACTGAGCCTGCGCGTCTGGAGCCTGTGCTCCGCAACGGGAGAGGCCACAACAGTGAGAGGCCCACGTACCGCAAAAAAATAAAATATTGTGTTGACAATTCAGTTTCTTGAATGACTTTTAAGCTATTTCAGTTGTGGACAAAAATGATCTTATCGTTTTAAAAGGTCTCTTATTGGGCTCTTTGGTATGGACATGGCTTTTCACTGAACATGTCTATATATATACTTCCCTCCAGAATCCAAATTCTTCCTTGTTGATATACTTAGTTCCTGACTACCTAAAAAGTAATGTTTTCATGTACAAATTAAGAAAGAGTCCAACTTTCAAGTTAGTTACATTTTTTTAGTAATCTGACATGCCACTTCATAAACTATATAAAAATCTAATGAAAGTCACAAGTATTTATGTCAGTGACACAATTTTTTTGTTTTTCTGTTCTCTTTCTTTTAAAAGTGTTCTTAACAACAAATGAAAGATGAAATGCTGCATTGGTTAAATATATATATATATATATATATATATATATATATATATAATACTTCAACTTTTCTTTAACTCCATACAGAAGAGAAGAAAGCTAAGACTAGAGAAAAGACTGAAGAAAAGATTAAAAAGGAAGTGAAAGGTGCGAAACAGGAGAAGGTGAAGCAAACAGCTGCAAAAGTAAAAGAAGCACAGAAAACATCACCTAAACCCAAAGAGAAGGACAAGAAAGATGCTGCAGTGGTGTCCAAGCATGAACAGAAAGGTAAACATTCAGAGGAGGTGGCCAGAAGTTCTAGGAGAGTATTGGGCAAGAAACAGAAAAAAAGACCAAGATCAGACTTTACATGGGAGTAAAAGACTTGTATAAGTGAATATACCTGAAAGGAAATACAATAATTTGGGAATTAAAATTTATTTATAGAAATACTAAACTGTGTTCACATATCTAAAGATGCATTTTGAAGCATTTTTAAAAGAGGATTTGAGTTAGTATCTGAAGTTATTTAAAGGACACATACTCTGTCCTTTGTGTACTCTTTGAAGAACAGTAATACAGGAAACTGACAGTTCTCAAGGAGTTTATTAAGGGGTGTATGTTCAAATCATATAGAATAAGTATCATAAAAAGTGTCCATACATTCCTGTAGCTCTGCAAGAGCATATAATTTAGAATATACATTGAATTATTAAATCCAGTTTGTCCAGTGACTAAATTTATCACCATAGAAAGCTCTGTATCTTACATATTGTGCTGCTTTTCAATAAGAGTGATGTCAAACGTAACATCCGTACTTCATAGAAATAGAGCATTTACATGGAGGTGGAATGTAAACCTGATATTCTTTAAAGAAAGGTGCTTGTAAGCATAAAAGGGTGGAGTTTTAAGAGGTCAGCTGAGGGCTGTATTGTCACACATCTCTGGTCTTTGTTGAATCTTTCCTTCCCTAAATCCACTCCTGGTTCCAAGTTGCTACAGTCCTGAGCTTCCCCACACAGAATGTGGGATCTGCTCTGTATAGACTATTCCTATAAATGTTTTTTAGGGGTGTTGCAAAATAAAATTTGTCCTTATTCTGAGAGTTTTAATAATTTTATTTGAGGGCTAAAATTAAGGAATTGTTTCCATAAGATTTGCATTAAAGAAGTTAAAAATATTGTTACTGAGTAAGCTATTTGGACAGTGAAACTGATAATTTTCCCCACTATAAGGTACAAACAAGATATGAAATTTGCAATCTATACTCTTTTTGTTAAGATTCTACATACAGGTGAATTTATATGGCATTTGTCTTTGCAATCCACTCTTGTATATTATCTTTGAATCACTTTTTCCCCTGAATTCACAAGTAATATTTGGAAACATTTATTTATATGAGGGAAAAGGTGTATTTTTTGAAAATGTATTTTAAAAAGGAAAAGAAGGAAGGAAAGAAGAAAGGAAGAGATTTTCTTTGTAGTAGTCCACAAAGATTTTAATTTAACTAATTTTCTTTTATTTTAAAGTAATACTGACATTTAAAGCATATGAGTGATTAAATCTTTGGAGCCCAAAAACCTTTCTTCAATTTTAAAGATGATTATATTGCCTTGAATCAATTAAAAATATTAATTATCATCTCCAACAAAGCTGTATGTTATTTATGCAATAATTTGGGTAGGAAAAATATAGTAAATAAAGAGAAAATATTTTGAATGGACTATTTTATTGTGATAGAAGACAGGAAAATTAATCTTCTGATTCACTTATATGCTTATTTAAAATTATTATCAAGATCCTAAAATACTTTGCATTTTAGATTGCCTTTTAAGAAAGAAAATAATCACACACAAAAGAAAATGATCACATGAAACCAGATTAAATGTACCAAGCATATCTTTATTTTTTGTCCATAAATACAGTATGTAAAAATTCATTCCAGTTATATATGGGAGTACCAAAATACTTATCTAGCAACTAGGAATATGAGTACACTTTTGGATGTTCATTTTTAGTATCTTAGTTATTTGGGGGCCATATTTTATTGATGAAGACACATTACTAAAATATTTCCAAATAATATGTCTGGGTCACATATACTATATTTTATTCCTATCAGTAATCAGTATTGAAGATAGCATTATATTACCTTTCCATTTTCAATCTACTGTTTTCATTTTCATATCAAGAGCTATTTATCTATTGAAAGACATTCAGATATCACTTAGAGTTAAATAAAAGCACAAATGTGATTTTATCAGCTAAACAAATGCATTTGCTAAATTAAGGCTCTCTATTGAGATCTACCATCCATTAGATAAATGTATTATTAGGTAAATAATGAAAATGTTACCTCAAATAGATGATCAGACACATAAATATGTCATTTTAAAAAATTTAAGCTATGATTTAACAGCATTTGTTTATAAAAAACCTAATTGCATTATAGTTTTAACTCAAACATGATAAAGACATAGTGCTTTCTAAATAATCTACTTGTGAGGTGACTTTGATTTTGAGACTCTTGTGTTGATGATTTAGTAAAATTGTTGAGTTGGTTCTCCTTTAGGCGAGGGATTATTTATTTGCTTAGCTTAAGTTAGACCTAAAGAATTTGACATTCTTTTCCTATAGATTTCTAATAGTTCTTCTTAAATAAATTGCTTCTATAGGTCTTTTATTCACTGGACACAGATTTTTACATGCAGCAATACACTTATTGGCAATTATTTTATTATATAGTATACATGCATATACACTCATATATGGTTATTTTTAACATTGTATATATAAACACTATTTCTACTAAAGCATCAGGAATAAGATTCATATATTTGTACGTGCCTACTGTAAACTTAAACACACTCTAATTATTACCTAATCTGGTTTTTATGGACCATTCTTAATCTGTTTAAAGTAAGGTAAGAAGGGTCAGCACGATCAAGCATTGCGCTCTGATTTTCTGATGGTCTCTGGCAAATTTGTGGGGAAGGAAAACAATCAAACCTCCCCACTGCTATGCTCATTCTTTCTTTTCTTCCTTCTTATTTTTTTTAACAACTGTTTGTGGCAAGCAGAAAATTTGTAGCTAATGTGAAGCTGCCATAGAGCACCAGACCACATATGCCCCACTCTCGTTAGAGGTTTTTTAAAATTTATTTTCTGTTAACATTCTACACCCTGAATGCATTTTCTCTCAGCTGCTACTCCACAGGGAATACCAATAAGGCAGCAGCTGAATGACATCCATCACTGGTCCCTGAGGATCAGGAAGGGGAGAGATGGACAGCATGTGGTATTCCTAGAAAGACGTTCATTAGGGGAAAAAAGTACTAAGAAGTGGTGACGAGATATGAAATTACCTCTTGTGAATCATTGTCACATAACAATGAAAGAATGATAGAACAGTTCAGATTTTCTTTAGGAAAAAAATGTCCTGTTTGAATAATTGAGTTGGATTTAAAGAAGCATTTCTTTAAAATGAATTTTCCAAAATCAGGAAGACTTGGTTTTGCTTTATCCTTAGACAGATGAAGCAGACACACTGGGGACTGCCCAACACATACCTGCCTAGAGTTCTTATACATTGTTAAGGTCAACACACAAGACAGGTGGAAATGGGCATCCTAATTTAAAATATTTAAAAATTCTTAACTTTGGGAATTCCCTGGTGGTCCAGTGGTTAGGACTCCATGCTTCTACTGCAAGAGGCACGGGTACTATCCCTGGTGGGGGAATTAAGATCCTGCATGCCTGTGGTGCAGCCAAAAAAAAAAAAAAAAAAGAAAATTCTTAACTTTAAATTTTGTAAAAATACTCTCTATCTTCCTATTGATATGTTGGTGCCATTAGAATGCAACTTCACAGCATTATTTAAATATAAAAGAAACCTCCTACGTGGTATAACTCAATTTTCTAGATTAAAAATATTAACCTTCTTTGAGTTCATAAGAGATTTTCTTTTTTAAATTGGAAACTTGTAGGACTACTGGTACATTAATTAAACAAATGACTTTGGATCCAGAAAATATTGGTATAAGTAATATAAGCGTTTTACTTTGGTAATAATTTTGTAGTAGCATCATTACACTCTTAGCATTCAGTTAAAGAAGAATCTCTGAAGCATGAAGATTTTAATTAATTCAATAAACTATTCCACATGTTATGTATGTAAACATTCTATCACAGCTTGGGGCAGAGCACAATATTTCATTTTGGGGGATAGTCCAAACCCTTCAAATTTCAAGAAGTCCCTGCATTCTAAACTTCTAAGGTACATACTTTCTCCATTGCTGTTGCTGAGGGCTATGATACCACTAGAAATATTGTGAGAAAAGAAATTTTGAGCAATTTTAGATCAATGATTCTGAAAGTGTGGTCTAATCTGATTCCTCTGGGGAGTCGGTCAAAAATGCATATTCCTAGGGTCCAGACCCATCGAATTGTAAGGTTTTTTTTTTGCATGACTAGGCCAAAAAAATCTGCATTTTAACAAATCCCTCATCTTTTTTGATATTTAAATTGCCCTTTGAGAACTACTTCTAGAGCTGTAGGAAGGGCACATCTAAAATGATCACAGTCACATTAACTACTGAAACAAAGGAGAAAGCCTGCTGATTTTAGGAAGTCCTCCTTGCCCAACCTCAAGTTTGCCATTTCAGGGAAATACAGTTTTTCATCTTAGAGTCAAATGGCTCATTCTACAATTTTGCTAAGGAAAAGATTTATGCCCAGAAAAGAGAAAATACTCTCTACCTTCATCTTCTCTCCTGTATCATAGGATTCCCAGGTCCTGGGATCAGAAACCCCTGTTATAACTGCCAGTACACTGAGGAGCAAATAAATTCTTGGGCTGATCCGAGAGCTAACTCCCTCCCACTCCCCACCTCACACGTGGGGAAGTGAGACCCAATTCAACAATCAAAATCCATGCAAATTTTTGAAACTTTATGAGTTTTGGCCTACTCATTTAGGTACTAATGAAAAGAATTATACTTTTACACCTTCTGCAATAAGTACATTTTTTTCAAAGGTGGAGTCTCATAATAAAATGGATTACTCTAAAAATACTGTAAATACTCTAAAAACAATGAGGTTTACAAAAATCCTTGTGTGTGTATTTATATAACAGGTTTCGTTATTTCATAGGTTTGATATACATAATTTAAAGCACTTAAGGGTATGTCATGTTGTATAAATTCAATAAACTCTCTTGATCCTAAAGCTGCCTTTGGATTTATTGAATTAATAAGATGCCTATTTAGAAACATTTAACTGTAAATCATTTTGAACAAGATTCATTTAATAATCTGCAAGCTTTAAAGAAGATACAGTAAAGCTTATAGAATGGTTCATCAACTGAAATTTGGATTGGAATGACCTCGGCAGAATCTAAAGTTATATGAAAATTTAAAGTTCAGTACAATGTCTTTAATTTAGAAGGAAATGAAAAAAAACGAACTCCTGAAATAATTTTTGACAAAATCTGCCTCAAAAGCTCAAATCCTGTGCTGTTTCTCTTTTTTTTTTTTTTTTTTTTACTTTTTCCATGGACCATATACTAATCAAGATCATAAGATGATCTTCTAATAAAGATTACCCAATCAATTACCTTAAGAATCATGTTATTTAGTGCTGTAAGTCTGTTCTTCTGGATTTCCTCTTCTAATTGAAGAGAATCTCCACGTAGAAGACCCCTGACAGGTTGCAAAGGGGTTAGCCCTCCTGCTTGCCTTTTCAAGAAACATTCTGTGGCTTCATTTAGACAATGAGGTGAAGGGTTGGGAGTGAATATTTGGTAAAAACATTCCAAGTTGGAAACAATTTCCTCTTGTGAAACTTCTGTTTCCTTATTGGAAGTATATATACAGACAATGAGAAAAATTGCTTAAATATGATGACTAATAATAAATTTGATGAAAAAGGTTTTGATTTTTAAAAACACTATAGTATTACTCTGAACTAGTCTGTTTCAATTTTTAAGGTTATTCTTTTTGTATGGAATAAATGGAAACTTAAATTTATTATTTTTCCCATGTGTTCATATATGTGCAAATTATTCCTTCACAGAAAATATTGTAGTAATTAAAATAGAATTATGCTACTTTGTTTGTTTTGTTAAGCCATCTTTCCCTAGGAAAAAGGAAAGGTGTCAATGACATTTTTTTCACTGCTTTTTTTTCTTTCTACTTTTGTCAGATCAGTATGCATTCTGTCGATATATGATTGACATATTTGCCCATGGGGATTTAAAACCAGGTATTCAAACAGTCCTTTTATTTGTCTCTTTTAATAGTCTGTTTCTAAGGTTGTCTGTTTTTTATGTACTAAACTGTTATGCTCATTTTTAAAAAACATTGCATAATGCATGTGCAGATCTAGAATAAAACCAATGAAAACCAGAAGTAATAACTGGCATTAGGGCCTTTAATATTACTTGCTATGACTGCATGGCCTGTTGCAAATGAAGTCGGTTGAAAGCATAACATGCTAATATCTTTATATACAAAAAATGCTAATATCTTTAATAATATCTTAGAGTGAAGAGGTGAATCATCTTATTTTATTCTTGGTAAACTTAGAATAAAAGACATGTGACAATGAAAGCATTCTTCTTTTTTTGGTAGTGAACACAATTCATATTAAAATCCATCATATTTCAAATATTTAATCTTTTTTGATTTTCTCACTTGCGTATGATCTTGGGTTAACCACTCCAGAGAACTACTATTGATGGAGATAGTCAACCCTGGAGTTAATAGTCAACACAGTGGGGAAGTATTTTTACTTAAAGGCATTTATCTATCATCTCTCCTGTCTTTAAATGGTGCCTAGAGTGTAACAGGGGATTCTTTACTAACATCTTAATTAAGAATTAATTTGATTGCTTGTACTCTGCCTTTTTCAGATTTAAAAACTGATAGTCTATGTTCATGTTTGGGGAAACATTTCTAGGAAGATGGTATTGTTAAGGTAGGAACTAATTTACATTAGAATAATTGAAGCTGATTGTTTAAAGCAAACTATATTTTGTTTTCTTAACTATTTTTATGGAAATTGTTCTAAAATGTACAATTATAATTCATGGATATAATGGCAAAAGGGCATGTTATATCTAAAATATATATATGACACAGCTAGGTCCTGGAAAATTAGAAGATTGTGAGAACTTTGGCTCTCAGGAAAACTTAATTTTAGTAACTCATTCAAGTTAATTTCCTCCTCCTCCTCTACTTCTGTTTTTATTTTCTTATCCTTCTTTTTTAACTTTCTTATTGGGTTAGAAACTGAAATGAGGAGAAAAACACTGAAAAATAAAATTACTCATTTTGTAGAAATGATTAATATTAACGTATGTGTATAGTATCATAATAAAATTAGATGGAAGCATTGAGGAAGGTAGTTTAATATAGTGAAAAGAGAGGGCTTTGGACACAAATACAGATATAATTCTTGACCCCCATCCCTTCTAGCATTGGACCTTCAGCAAATCATTGAACTCCATCCGATCTTCAGCGTTCATACATTGGGATTACAGTAATAAACTTACAAAGTTGTTGATAAAGCATCTAATAGATGCACAACAAAGTGCTATTATAGCTTTATTCTCTAATTCATTTATTTCACCACAGCCCATCTGGGCGAGCATCCCACGTAAATTGAACGTTTCAACATTGACAAGTCCCTATCTCTATATACCATTAACTCAGTTTTAGGTAGCAGGTTGTTGCCCATTTTTTCAGCTGTGATGGTTTAAGAAATTCATACTCTACACATATTTTGCTTTTTTAAGAGACCAAATCTTGAAGATATCAATTAACTATTTACTTACACACAAGATGAATCTGTGTTCTTTTTTTTTTTTTTTTTTTTTTTTTGTGGTACGCGGGCCTCTCACTGTTGTGGCCTCTCCCGTTGCAGAGCACAGGCTCCAGACGCGCAGGCTCAGCAGCCATGGCTCACGGGCCCAGCCGCTCCGCGGCATGTGGGATCTTCCTGGGCCGGGGCACAAACCCGTGTCACCTGCATTGGCAGGCGGACTCTCAACCACTGCGCCACCAGGGAAGCCCAAATCTGTGTTCTTGATGAGCATGAGTTTTTAAATTCCATCATCTGAAGAAAATAATGTGTTCTTTGTTCCACTTAAATTATTCATAGTAGCTACTAATTGATTATACAATACAGTTTCTAAGAGAATCACAGGGCACAGATAACCGTGCATTATCACAGGCAGTGAGTTATGTTCACACTTTTGGAGTCACAATGCCATTCGTTTCTTTCTGAAAATTCAACAATGGATTAAGGTCAGAAGGACCAGAAAAAACACCTCTGCATGAGGTAAGGAGAATTTTGCTGTTGTTGGGGAGGAAGGAAACTTTCCTTTACCCTCCTACGTTCTTCTAGCTGCTATAAGAATTGAATTGACATGAGAGAGCTTAACAGGAGAAAATCAAATTATTTCATAAGCACAGGAACCCTACACGAGACGGTCAGAGACAGAAAGGTACAATGAGGTATACATTGCTATCCTGAACTAAGAAATGAGTTAGGGGCCCGAGGCTCTCAAGGGCAGGAGCGTAATTCACAGGACAATTTTAAAAGGAGGAGATATTGGTCAGTTAGGTGTTTGGCCTGCCATACAGATGGGGCCACTTACATGAAGTTCTGGTAATAACTTTTTTTTTCTGGGAAAAATCTCCAATTTAAGTCCTTGTAGGTAGTTAAGGGAGGAGAAGTAGTTTCTCTTGAACCTGTAGGATCTCTGTTGCCCTAGCTCAAAATAATCCATGTGCCAAAGTGGCACATCTTGGAGAGGTCTGTTCTGAACCCCCAGGGTTCCCTCCTTTGGAACTTCCCGAAGAAGTTTCACAGTTCAGAATTTGAGTTGGTAGATTGCTCTATCTCATTGAACCACTCTCTTGGTCCTGAGAATAGGTCGTCTCAGTGAAACAGTTGTGTCTCATTTCATGAGGCTCCTAAAGTTAGGCCTATTGTGAAAGCAATCAGATATTTAATAAGAGACAAGTATATAGAAACAAAAGAAAAATAATAGTTAGTGATTGGAGTAGACTATCGGCCCGGTTTCTGAATGCAAGCAGTTGAGAAAGTTTCTAGGCATCCAACTTGAAGCATCTTCAGATGGAGTGGGGGCAGGTAGTGACAATCTGATAGATTTTTTCAGGTTTGCAGTTTGAATATGTCTAGCGATCTTTCTGATTGGCCATAGCAACAGGCATGAAGATTGTCAGTGCATGAGCTGTTATGGTGATTTCTGTGAAGTTTATATCAAGTTGTCCAACTTTAGTTTGCATGGCTTTGGGAAAAGGGCAGTTTTAGTTCTCAATGATTCCAAATCAAAAGGGTGGGAGAAAAATTGGAAACCTTAGTTTGGAGAATTGTAGCCAAATATTGGTGAAAACTAGAAGAATTCAGGAGCAGTCAAGTTTACAGGTAGAAAACAAAAATTTAAAAGACAATGGACAGGGCTTCCCTGGTGGCACAGTGGTTGAGAATCTGCCTGCCAATGCAGGGGACATAGGTTCGAGCCCTGGTCTGGGAAGATCCCATATGCCGCAGAGCGGCTAGGCCTGTGAGCCACAGCTACTGAGCCTGCGTGTCTGGAGCCTGTGCTCCGTAACAAGAGAGGCTGCGACAGTGAGAGGCCTGTGCACCGCGATGAAGAGTCGCCCCCACTTGCCGCAACTAGAGAAAGCCCTCACACAGAAATGAAGACCCAACACAGCCAAAAATAATAAATAAATAAAAATTAAAAAAAAAAAAAAAAAAAAAAAGACAATGGACAGCAATAGAATCTAATAACCACAAAAGTGTGTCACTGAAACATAATTTTCCTCTCTAAAAATCACCCTCATATCTATCAAATATAGACAAATTAAGACTAATCTGTTTGCAAAGTTAGTCTAGTTTCAATAAACTTGGTCTTATTATTTACATAAGTACAGTAAGAATAGTGAGTGGTCATATAGACTCTTTTAAACTGCTTTGTTGGAACTTTTCATGAGAAATCTCTAGATTGAACTTTTAAACGCCTCTTGAAGCCAGGATAGTCAAGCCAGGAAATTGTCATCAGCCTTCGCCTGAAATCAAATATAGATTTGGGTGAACTCCTCTCTTCTCAAGGTCCCCAAAATATCTTGAGATTCCTGCACTTGCCAGGGAGTGACCTTCCTTACTCACCCGGTGAGGCTGCTGACAACCCTGTAAGTAAAGCACCAGGCTGTTCCCAGGAGCTTTACTGGTTCCCTAAAGCAAATCTTAGCTCCTTCAAGTGGCCTGGTCCTATCTGAGTCTATGCATGTATCCCTTTCGTCCTGTTAGAAAGAGAAAAGATTCTTATTGAAGTTATGCAAATAACTATACTGCCATTAAAAAAAAAATCCTTAAAATGCTGAGTTCCCAAGTTCTGGAGGGATTAGGTAGGGAGAAAAAGATAAATGTTTTAATTCTGTTTATGATTTACCAACTTGCTGTAAGTCATAAGTAGCGAAGTTAAAAAATTCTTTATATCTGGAAGACAAATGATTAAAAAACAGTGACATTTTAGACAAAAAATTATAATCATATTCGTCAGCTCATTCAGTCTTATGAAATTAATTCATGCTCTGCTTGAGTCTAGTTGTTCCATTAGCTCTGTCAACCTTGCTTGATGATTGAGGGTGATAGGGATGGTGATAATTCCAAGAAGTTTACAAGGTTTTCACTAAGGCTCAAATGATTTGCCCAGTGAAGTGGACAAATCACTTGATCACCAGAGACTGTGAAAGGTATATCCCAAGTGAGAAACACATTTTCTAACGGTTTCTTTGCCACTGTGAAGGCATCAGCCTTGTACCAAGGGAAGGCTTCAACCCATCCTGAAAACATTATACAATAACAATAATACACTGATAACCCATACTAAGTTGCAGTTGAATGAGGTCCAGCTGCAGATGTTTAAAGGGTTCAGTGTGAGGAGGTCTGAGGCCTCTGACAGGTCAGACATTGCTGGTAGACTGTTTTTACAATTTCATAGAAGTCTCCCAAGCAATGTGTATTTACAATTTGAGTAATAGTAAATGCACTATGGTGGGTGAAGGAATACAGAAACCAAAAAATGGGGTTTGCCACAGAGCCACAAAGTACCAAGTGGCCATTCTGAGTTTCCCGTAGCCCTAAATGTTTATATAATGTACAGCTATTGTTTACCCATTTTTACTTCTCTGATTCAGGAGTAACTATTAGCATGTACAAGGACATTGGAATGGCAAAATTCTGGCAAAAAGAGGTCTTTTTTTTACATTAACATTCTGTGGATTGGCAAATTTATGAATATATTTTATAATTTCTAAAGACGTATGCTACTTTATAGTACAATCCTTAGATAAAGCAGAAGACATGTTTACTAAGAAACCCAAACATCTTTAGTTTCTACATTATAAAAAGACAAAAGTAGATTAAACTATGTTGAGTAATTAATGCTCAATATTTTATCTTATTTGGAAATGATCTAGGTATTCAGTGAATTTCCATTATTTAACTTAATTTAGCAAAACTCTAAGGTTTGAAGTCACCAGAGAGATTTGGGAAACTATTTTAAGTAGATGTACCATAAAACAATCATTGTTTAAAAGTTATCTAAAAATTCTTATTAATTTATATCCATTCAATACTTTTGTTCTTAACAATCATACTTAGATTACTCATGAAAATTTTAGGAAACATTAAAGCAATTAGCCATCATCTTCAGTTGTTTCTGTTGATGTTGTTTGTCTGGCAAATGTAGTACAGAGGTAATATGACCTTATTTGACTTTTAGTAAACCTCAGTATAATACTGTGCTTAATGCTGATAACTCTAAAGGCATGTCTGTATTAATTAAATGAACAAACTTAAACTAGCTTTTATTTACCAAAAATTATCATAGCTCTTGTGAACCTGAAAAACATTTGGCTTAGTTTCTACTATATCTACTATATCTTTGAGACTATTCTTAAATAGCGCTTGTGTGTTTTTAAGCCAGTTAAATTGAGCTCTTTTATAATTAATTTTGGTAATACCACTCAGAGGCAGAAAAATACCATGTCTATAATATATATACATAAATATATAAATAGACATAAAAGAGATACCTTATAGTTTTCATTAAAAGTGTTTTTTGAACCAGAATTTTGGGCAAGGGTGCTTATACAGCAATTTGTATTTTAAAAGCCCCCTTTCCATTTTTAAAAAAATTTAGTATTAAGAATTGGAGATGGAAAAAAAAAAAAGAATTGGAGATGGTCTAGATAAGAGTTCCTAGAGAGATTACTAGCCTTTTGAGTTAAATAGCAGAGGTTTTGGGGATCTATGGAAAGGAATGGGTGGAATGTGAACTTCCTCTAGAACTGAATTTCCAGTTTTGTAAAGATTTGTAAGATGGTAGGCTGATCAGCCATCCAACTACATCGTCCTCAGTTTGCTTCTTTATATCAGGGAGACTTCTGACTATGATATAAATCAAAAAAATTTTATGCTTTGCTCAGGCAATTTTGTTGGCATGTCCAATTAATATTGCTTGAAGGGTAGATTGTTTTACAAAACTAGGTAGGGGAAACATTCCCCAGTAAGATACAATGACCATCCCCATAATACAATCAGGTAAAAGAGATGCAATTGTTTTGTATAAAGCCTGTTCAAATATATCAATTATCCTATAAAATTTTATCTTAATTCCATTAACTCTTACATTACTAATTATAGCCTCCATTAAGATTTCATGAGTAAGTTTTGGTTTTACAATATTGGGTGGGGGAAATTTTCCCAGCCAGGCATAATACTATTCCCATAAAGCATTCAGGTAAAGTTGGCATGATTTCTTTACATAAAGCTTTTTTAAAGATTCAAATTTTTATAATCCTGTCAACTCTTACATTTCTATATTTTTTCAATCTAAATGTAGCCTGAGTCAGAACTTCATCAGTGGGTATTGGTACCAGTTCGTAGGGTTACCATGTCAAGGGGTTCCTGGAAACTTCTATTTTCTATCCCCAGACCATTTTAGTCACTCTTCTGCAAAAGGCTTTGGGCCTCCAATGAGGGGTTAAGCCAAGGAATCCTGGCTCCTCTGTCAATCCTTAATTTAATTAACTGGGCTGTTGCCCCTAGTGATTGCTGATCACAATTCTCATAGTAATCGATGTCTTTCAGCTTTTCAGATTTCTCCAAACTGGGATAAACAGACAAACTTATTTGGATTTCTTTAATGCTGGTGGATGAACAGGGGGCCACTTTGGCCACCCAGCCTTTGGTAGTGCTATATTAAAACCTTTATGGGGGCTTCCCTGGTGGCGCAGTGGTTGAGAGTCTGCCTGCCGATGCAGGGGACACGGGTTCGTGCCCCGGTCCGGGAAGATCCCACATGCCACGGAGCGGCCCGTGAGCCATGGCCGCTGAGCCTGTGCGTCCGGAGCCTGTGCTCTGCAACGGGAGAGGCCACAGCAGTGAGAAGCCCACGTACCGCAAAAAAAAAAAAAAAAAAAACCTTTATGGTAGGGCTTCCCTGGTGGCGCAGTGGTTGAGAGTCCGCTTGCCGATGTAAGGGACATGGGTTCGTGCCCTGGTCTGGGAAGATCCCACATGCCGTGGAGCGGCTGGGCCCGTGAGCCATGGCCGCTGAGCCTGCGCGTCCGGAGCCTGTGCTCCGCAACGGGAGAGGCCATAACAGTGAGAGAGGCCTGTGTACCGCAAAAAAAAAAAACCTTTATGGTAACCCCATCAATGTCTGTTTTATTCATCCTGATGCTGGATGGCTTTATTAAAGGTTCAGGGTCTTGTTCTACCTGTCCAAGAAGAATTTTGGACAAGGAATGCAATGGAAAACACACAGAGACTGAAGTATAAAGAGAAACAAAGAAGCAGTTTATTAAGAAGCTAAAGTATGCACTCCGAGAAGAATGTGGGTGTCCTCGCAAGTGAGGAGCACCCCGCGGGTTTTCTGATTTCCCTTTTTATTTCATCTTAACCTTTGAATAGGCATGAGTTTTTTCTATTAGGTGCAGAATATTCATTGATGAGAAAGTTGAGGCAGGGCGATGATTACATCCATCCATTCTTGTGCACTGGGCTCCTGAAGCCACCACACGTGCATCCTGAGAGCTATTTTCCCTTAAGGTTTCCCTTACCAGTTGAGTGCCACCCTGGAACGTTGTATAGTGGTCATTTGAAGCCTGGACATTTTTACTGCACATGCCCGGTCTTGCTCTGCGGGTTTTGTGATCAGGGTTCCCTATTCAGATGTCACAAAGCTTAATCAAAATCTAATTTATGTTCTTGTGGCTGATGCCATTCTTCCATGTTTCATGATCTCAGTAAGTGCAAGACAATGAGGTGGCTTTGCCTTTTTGTCTAATGCCTATACATGAGTGTCACCGGAGAGTAGATTCTTGTCTCATCACAGAAAGTATTCAGAGAGGAGACAGGAAAGTCGAGAAAGCAAAGCTAGGATTTATTTAAGCGATAGGATGCTCTCAGAGGAAGAGCAGACACTATCAGTTGAGTAGCTGTGCTGTTTACAAGATGTATGGCTTCCTGTCATTTGGCCCCTGTCTACTTTCTCTGTTTATATCTAGCTATCTGCCTTCTCTAACATTACCCCTTCAAGGAGTCTGGACCCTTAAAATCTTTTTTTTTTTTTTTTTTTGGCAGTACACGGGCCTCTCGCTGTTGTGGCCTCTCCCGTTGCAGAGCACAGGCTCCGGTCACGCAGGCTCAGCGGCCATGGCTCACAGGCCCAGCCGCCCCGCGGCATGTGGGATCCTCCCGGACTGGGGCACGAACCCATGTCCCCTGCATCGGCAGGCGGACTTTCAACCACTGCGCCACCAGGGAAGCCCCCTTAAAATCTTTTAAGGAGTAAAGCGTTGGTCCATCTTCTGTAACTGCTTCAACCTGAGCAGTTGTGTTAACTGCAGTGTTAACAGGGAGAAATTGGAGTATATCTGTGTATAGTTATTAGTTATATTAAACATTAGTCCTGAATATTGTCTAATCCCTATGCTGGCTTTCTCTTGTGTATTGTTAGCTATTATTGATATTACGCTTTTATTGTGAGTTTTAGTTTTCTTTATTCCAGTCACTAGGTTCTTCCACCAGACAGTGACATTCCCTACATATTGGATATTGGCAGTCTGGTTGGTGTCTGTTACCCAACTGTGATTACTGAAAACTAGAGTTTGATTGTAGTATGTTTCGTTCAGCCATCGTAATTCTTGTCCCTGGATGCTAATACCAGTAAAACAGAGGCTAGTTTTGCCTAAAAGCTGAAATATCCTTCCGTCCGATTTGGAGGAGGGTTATCTGTTCCAGAGAGTTTGGCTTCCAGTTGGTTCCTGCCCCAGTCCTTCCTTCCTTACCACACTGGGTGGTAAATGAGAACCCAGCGTATTTTGCTGTCAGCCCCATCAGGTCCCTCAAGAGGTGGGGAGTCCTAAAAGAGACGTACGTAGGTCCTCTGGGGAGGTGTGGTCGTGGGGCAGATTCAGCAGTCAGATGAGTTAGTTCCTTTAGCAGTGGCATTCATGGTGTCAGATAGTGGATGTTTGTAAGCTGAAGCTGTGACGATGTGGATAACAAGGAGGACCGTTAGGATAGAGTCATGACTTCTTGAGAAGCAAAAGAGCAGAGAAAAAAAGAGTTTACTGGACAGGGAGGGTATTGACACCTGGAAGGGAAGTTATTAGCCTCTTTTAAGGTGATTTTTACAGGACTGACAAACTTTGTTTTCCCTGGGGTTCCCTGAGCCCAGACCTGTGGATCTATAAGTTGTTTTTTAATTTGGGGGAAATATTTTGGGCTGGACTGTCCATAAGGCATAATCCAGCCTTTAATAGGCCTTGGTTTTAATTTTTAGGGCAAATAAGACTGAGAGAAAATCCCTTCCCAATAAATAGGCTGGGGCATTTAGGCATGACAAGAAACTTGTGAGTTCCAAGGGTCCTTCCCCAGGTGCAAGTGAGAGGGGTGGTGAAGTGTTTTAGCCTTGGCCTACCTTCTACCCCAAC
Source organism: Phocoena sinus (assembly GCF_008692025.1). Classification (NCBI taxonomy): domain Eukaryota; kingdom Metazoa; phylum Chordata; class Mammalia; order Artiodactyla; family Phocoenidae; genus Phocoena; species Phocoena sinus. The sequence continues at coordinate 38,385,321 of NC_045774.1, forward strand.
AGCAAAGCAGGTTTTGGGGGCAAGGGGCCCAGTGTGAGAAGTCAGGACAGAGTAAGTGGCTCTCGTGTCCACTAGAAACTGGACAAACTGACCTGCCACGTCAGTGGTCACCCGTGGTTCTTCCCGTGCGATGATGACTGTCTTCTTGGGAGCCTTGGGAGGTTCCAGGTCTCGTCAATCAACCACTGCCGGGACCGGCATGGGGGAATTTCCTCGCTCCCTTCGGAGCTGGGGGCATTCCCTCTTCCACTGGCCCATCTTCTTACAGAGTGGGCATGGCATCTTGGGTGGAGGCTGGGAACTGTTTCCCGGGTATTCCTTGCTCCAGTGTTTGAGGCTCCCATAGCTAAAACAGGCTCCCTTTCCTGGCGGAGGTCTTCTGGTACTTTTGGGGTGACTAGGAGGTGGTTAGGTCTTGTCATGAGAGCTGCCAAAAGCCTGGCTTGCTGTCCTTCCCTTCTTAAGTCATGCTATTCCTTCCTTTCTTCCTCAGCCTGGTCTCTATTGTTAAAGACACTGAAGGCCATATCAATAAGAAGGTTGAGAGGGTTTGCGGCCCCATGGCAAGCTTTTGAAGCTTCTGATGGATGTCAGGGGCTAATTGGCTGGTGAAGTGGGTTGTAAATACAATGTGTCCCTCAAAAGGGTTTGGGTCTACATTCGTATACCCTCTGAGGGCGTCTACCAATCGGGTCTGAAATAGGGCTGGATTTTCATCTTGGCCTTGGGTTATCTCCTTAACCTTACAATAGTTAACAGGTTTAATTATGCATCAATTCATCCCTTCAGTAAGGCAAAGGATTATGTGGTCCCTTCTAGTGATACCAGGCTGACCTGGCTGGTAGTTCCAATTGGGTTCCAAGTTGGGATCCATTAGAGGTACTGCTGTCATGCCCACAGGGTGCTGATGAAGTTGGGCAACGTATAATCCATCAACATGTTTGACTGTGTGCCCAAATATGGGGTCTTTTCCTCAGTGTGGCAGCAGTGGGAAAGGGCAACATTTAGGTCCTTCCAGCTAAGATCAAAGGAGACAGTCAGTCTCTGGAATTCTTTGGTGCACCGGCTGGGGTCCTCCTAGAATCTGCCCAAATGAGTGAGGCACTGGTTGAGTTCAAAGAAATAGAGGTGTAGACTCTGGTAATTCCCTGAGGCCTGCCTACTGCTTCCTGAAGGGAGCAAAGCAGCTCTGGCTGCACTTCTGGTACAGAAGGGTCAAGAAGCTTATAGGGCAGGTGAGGGGCTGAAGATGGTAAAAGAGTGCTGGGGCTTGGGTCGTCTGTCTGGGGCTTATGTTCCTCCAGGGGTGCCACTAAAGAGGGCATTTGTACAGCCTGAAAGGCTCCCAGCTAGCAAGGTTCCCTAACGTAGGACTTGTATAGCTCCAGGTTCTCTCTTAGGGCCATAAAAGCCTGAACCTAAGGAACTTCTACCCATTTTCCCTGCCTTTTGCAACAATGTCTAACTGTAAGATGGTATTATAGTTGAGGCTTCCATTCTCTGGCCAGGCCTCATCGTCCTCAATGGGGCAAAGCTGTGTTACAAAAGAAAATGTGCCTTTTTTGTTTTAAAGCATCTAGAGGAAACTTGCCCCAGTGACTCAGAATGCACCTGAGGGGTGAGTCCTTGGGGCTGGAGGTGTTTCCCATAGTTCCTTCAGGGAGAGAGTGCTCCTGTAACAAAGAGAAGCACTAGCCTTAGGAGGTCCCGTGGAGGTTCCAGGCCTCCCAGCCCACGCAGTCCATGGACCCTAGCCAAAATGGGGATTAGCTACCCCCGTTATGGCAGCCCTGCTGGGGCCTGTGTCCTATCCAGGCATCCTTGGTACCCAGGATGAGTAAGCCTTCCTCGAAGGCTTCTCTATAGATTTTTTTTTTTTTTTTTTTTTTTGTGGTACGCGGGCCTCTCACTGTTGTGGCCTCTCCCGTTGCGGAGCACAGGCTCCGGACGCGCAGGCTCAGCGGCCATGGCTCACGGGCCCAGCCGCTCCGTAGCATGTGGGATCTTCCGCGACCGGGGCACGAACCCATGTCCCCTGCATCGGCAGGCGGACTCTCAACCACTGCGCCACCAGGGACACCCTTTCTCTATAGATTTTAAGTACAATGATTAATCCCTGTGTTCCAGGGTACGTTCCCCTGGAACAAACAGCCTCATTGTTCTAGGACCTATTTAGTCAGGGAACAATCCTTTCTCTCAAAGTGTGGTAAGTTTATGAAAATAGGCCCTGGGCCTTAAGGGAGGTGGTGTGTGAAAAAGCTTCTCTTTTCCCTTTTTTTTTTTTTTGCGGTACGCGGGCCTCTCCAGTTGCGGAGCACAGGCTCCGGACGCGCAGGCTCAGCGGCCATGGCTCACGGGCCCAGCCGCTCTGCGGTATGTGGGATCTTCCCGGACCGGGGCACGAACCTGCGTCCCCTGCTTGGCAGGCGGACTCTCAACCACTGCGCCACCAGGGAAGCCCTTCCCTTCCCTTTTGTGGGCAGCGTCCCTGGCCTCAGTTCCCCCGCCTCCTCCATCCAGTGGGCCAGGGCGGAGTGGTGCAGGGTGGGATTCGGTGGCACCAGGCAGAGGCACTATATCTGCACTTAAGGGGACAGAGGGCCCAGCGTCCCTGTGAGGACACTCCCAGTCCATCAACCCAGAGGAGGCAAGCGCAATGGGGACACCGGGTACCGCTGGGGCTCGTATCCCCTGGGCGTGGCCACGTGCGCTACCCACCCCTGGGCGAGGCCCCTGCCTCCCAGGGCGAGGCGGGGAGCGGGGTCAGGGATAGGCCCAGTTTAGGGGAGGGGGCGGAGCCCCGGGAGCGCGCACTGAGGCGGCGGCGAATGCTGGCCACCTGAACGTCGTCCCGTAAGCGCCACCTGCGACACCCAGACCGCCTGCGGCCGAGGGAGCTTCCGAGGGGACTGCGGCACCGCCTCTGTGCGAACTCTCCTACAGTGTGAGTGAGGCTGCATTTTATATCGCCACACAATTGAACCCGAGGACCGTTAGTCAAATGGTGGATAAGGCAAACCCAGGCGGCAAAGCTCCTGTGTGGTTCGGGTCGCTAGCTGCCTGTGAGAAGGCCCGGAAACTTTTCCTGACTTGCCCTGCACAATGAGAAGTGCAAGACCTAGCGGTGAGGTTGGAAAGTACCTGGCAGATTTCTTTCCCCCCATTTCCGGCCGAGTATGGCGCAGAAGGAAAAATGTAAAGAATGAGATAGGGAGGCAGAGACGATAGGCGTAGGTGGACCGAAAGTAATCCTGTAACGGGAGCCGCGGGGAGGGGGCGGTGTTATGCTTTTACCTGTGTGCCGAAAACCCTTGCGTGGCAGTTGCCTCGAGGTGGGCGGACAGACCTATCCTCTCTCCAGTCCGTTCCACGTCTGACTCATCCTCTTGCGGGAGAGTTCTCGTGGTGACTGTCCTAGTGGCTTTTACAGCTGGACCTACGCGCACATCATGGCAGCAATTGGTCTGAAAATGCGACAGACAGTGAGAGAGAGAGAGAAATGGCGAGAAGTCAGGCAGAGCCTCTCAAGCGCAAGGGAGGAAAGAGGCTGAGGCTTACCGAATTCTCCAGGCTGTTCCTCGCCAGAGATGTTACTGGAGGGTAGGTTTTGTCTCATCACAGAAAGAATTCAGAGGTGACAGAGAGGTCAAGAAAACAAAGCAAGGCTTTATTTAAGTGGTAGGATGCTTAAGATGCTCTCAAAGGGAGAGCTGGCAGTATCAGATGAGTAGCTTCTCTGAGCTTCTTTTGGCAAGCTGGTTATGTGGGGTGTAGAAATGAAGGGGCAGAATATTCATTGGGGACGGAGGGTTTGGGGGCCTTATTCTCTGATTTTCATTCCTGGGGGGAGGAGGGATTTTTTTCCTTATTTAATCTTGGTCGGCTGTGTTATGGCATTGGTGCACGATGGGAAATTCTTATCTGCAAGGCTAATTTTATTGTGATGAGAACATACTAAGCAAAAGGTTACCTTGGGGTGCCAGAGAGTCCCGCCTTTTCCCACATTTCTTTGTGTGCCTCCAGGACATTTATCACCCCAAAATGTGTGGTTTCCTGTCAGTTTGGAGGTTCCTGCTTTTTTTTGTCTGCTCAAGGACCCCCACTGTTTATTATTTACAAGATGTATGGTTTCCTGCCATTTGGCCCATGTCCCCCTTTCTCTGTTCACATGTAGCTATCTGCCTTCTCTAACATGAGGAGCCTGTCCTTGGGCCCAGTCCAATCTTTCCTGCCTCAATCCCATTTTTAGTAACCATCTAAAGATTTCCACGCTGCAGGGATGAGTCCTGTGACTCTTCTCTTTCTAATTTCTCTTTGTTCCATCTCTTTTCAATACCTGCTTTATTTACTTTATTTCTTAATAACTCTTTAAAAAATGTCACCTTGTTGGGAAGAGTCCCTTGACTCTCCCCTCAACCTCTTTTCATTATCTTGTTAATTAACATAATATTTTTATTAGCATCTGTAAGATCCATGAGGGAAAGCTGAGACGGCTTCTTGAAACTTTTTTTTTTTTAATTAGGGTAGTTCTTAAGGCTAGCCATTATATTTCTTTGTATTCACTTTTTAATTTGGTCTTTCCATAGGTACCAATAAAACATCTGTTTATGATGACAGCTCTCTAAAAATTTACCAATTTAGAAGTTTTTCAAATTCAGAGGACCCATAATTGGCAAGTAGTATCTCAATAGTGATTGAAACCAATAAGTCTTTCTGTGGTTTAACCATAGATGCAAGAGGTGTCCCCAAAGGAGAGTGCAAAGAGATGCAACCCTCATAAGATCCAAAAAGTTCACTCCCAAAAGTAATCTAAGAAAGTAAAGATCTTTGTTGCACAGGCAGTAAGGATGATGTAGTGCCTGCACTAACAAAGCAACAAAGGTTGAGATGAAAATGGCTCCTTATGGACTGGGACCCTTATGATAAATTCCCCTGAGAAGTGGCATGCCTGGACAAAGAGATGCTAGTCAAAGCCAAGGTTGATACCTGTACTTAGGACCAACTGGCTACAGCTGCTCTAAATCCTAGCCTGTTTGACTGACTGGCAAATGCATGTAGGCACATCCATCTTATATTGATAGATGGCAGAACCCAGAGAGACTATTCTCACTGGTCATAAAGCCAAATGAGCTCTCAGGACCGAGAACAAGACAAAAGGAGACAGATACAAATTAAAACAGCGCCCGTCTTTGGGAGGAAATGGATCAATAAAGTCAAGAGTTCTCTGCCAAATTTACTGGTCACCAAGTACAAGGAACTAGCTCTACAAATATTTTCTCCTGCTAATTAAATTTTTTTTTTTTTTTTAAAGAGTCTTACCATTTGTTAGATGTTTCAGGATCTCTCAGCTGCAGCAGCCTTGGAGGGAGCAGAGTCCAGCAAGGGAAGTTTATGTTACCAACTAAACCAACTGGGAAGAAGAAAACTTCCCTCTAGTCTTCTAGGTTCTAAAAATTAAATTGACATGAGACAGATTAACAGGGAAACATCAAATTTAATTTCATACATATAGGAATTACTTGCCCTGCCGCACACACTCACACAAGAGGCTCAGAGACCTCACATACCAGAGAGTTCACAGACAGAAAGGTAAAATGAGCTATATATTGCCATCCTGAGCTGGGGAATGGGATAGAGGCCTGGGGCTCTCAAGGACAGGAGGGTAATTCACAGCACAATAAAAAGAAAAGCAGGTATTAGGTAATTAGATGTTTGTCCTGCCATACGGATAAGGACACTTAGATAAAAATGATCTCCTATAAATAACTCTTTTTCTGGGGAAAAAATCCCAATTTAAATCCCTATAGATTGTTAAGGGAGGGGCAGTAGTTTTCTCTTGAGCCTATAGGATCTCTGTTGCCCTAGCTCAAAATAATCCACATGTCAAAGGGGCACATCTTGGGGAGGTCTGTTCTGAGCCTCCACGCTACTAGCCATACAGAAAGTTCCCTTCTAAAGTCATATGTAAACATTCTTTAAACAGTCATAAGTTCAAATCTCTAGCACTATGTAATATTCAAACTCTTGAAAATAATTCCGAAGTGCCATGGTTTTAGATTTCTTGATACCATTTATTGACTTTCTAGTTGCCTTCATAATTTATTTCATCTACCTACATTCATGATTTTGAAGGTTTGTTGCCATAATGTATAAGAAATTAAAGAATATGTAATCATTAAGATGCAAAAAAAAAAGAAAAAGAATGTGTAAATCGGTATATCTTATCTGGGAGGGTGGAATGGAAGAAGTTAGAGAATGGATACCTGTATGGTATGCCCATTGTTTCATATAAAAAATTATATAAAGCTTCATAAGTGTACAGAAGGAAAATTAATAATAGTATTTGTTGGGAGACAATACATAAGATGAAGTGAGAAAGTACTAAATATGACTTGCATTTTGGAAAATAAGGAATCAGAAACAAGATTTAATCTGGGCATATTAATTTAGAGAAAATGCAAGTGATAGACTTTGACTGACAATTACAGAATAAAACAATTCCTGCCAAGTTTATTGCTCTGCATGTATCCAGTATTTATAAAACATTTGTGCCGCCATCTGCTTCTGTTTGGGATTAGTGGAATACCTGTTATTATTTAGTTAGAGTTCATTATTAATTACTGGTAATGAGTTTTTAAACTACAACTTGATTTTACCCTCTGGGATGAAGTTTCCTTTTTTTTGGATAATATTGTCCCGCCCTCAAAAGTAGCCCAAATTACAGTTCAGGTTTGAAAAACCTTGTTAAATGTGCTAATGCCATGATGTCTGACATGTTGCTTTTTTTTAAATTAATTAATTAAGTTATTTATTTATTTACTTATTTTTGGCTGCGTTGGGTCTTCGTTTCTGTGTGAGGGCTTTCTCCAGTTGTGGTGAGCGGGGGCCACTCTTCATCACGGTGCGCGGGCCTCTCACTATCGCGGCCTCTCCTGTTGCAGAGCACAGGCTCCAGACGCACAGGCTCAGTAGTTGTGGCTGACAGGCCTAGTTGCTCCGCGGCATGTGGGATCTTCCCAGACCAGGGCTCGAACCCGTGTCCCCTGCATTGGCAGGCGGATTCTTAACCACTGCGCCACCAGGGAAGCCCTCACATGTTGCTTTTTTATCTCATCAAATAAAATACTTCTGACTAATATTGTCTTAAAATTTTTTAACTATCTGAAGATGAACTGAATTGCTCTTTCTCTACAGTAAATATGCAGTATTCTATGGCCAGAAACAATCCCCACCTCAATTACAGGGACCATCTTAATTAGGCAGAATGAACTATAGGGATCAGATCATTTTGTTGTATCTAGTTAAAATTCTCTTATACTGACACACTCTATATTAAGTTGAAAAATTAAGAAAATTCTGTTTAAACCTGGAAAATTAGTGTATGCTACTAAGGCCAAAACTGTGAGCAACTGGAGTAGACATATGTCTACAATGTGTAATTTTAGAGATATTATGGACATTGAAGAGCTCCTTTCTTCAAGAAATACTTTCTCTGCTGCCCTTCAATAACTAACAACCCCACCATTAGATCTCCTGAATATGTAGATGTTCAATGTAATAGGATGCATTTTGAATAGCCCCTAACCTACTTTAGGGAGGAGGGAGGGGAAGAGGAAGAGAGGGAGAGACTGAGAGAGAAGGAGAAAGAGAGAGATCCCATCTTCACATGGGGGCTGTCCTGAAGCTGATGACCCCCACTTTTCCTCTAGGGCTGAAGTGTCTAGTTGTCATTTTCTTTCTTTTAATTTATTTTTTATTTTTCAATTTCTATTGAGTTATGATTAACCCACAATATTATTATATTAGTTTCAGGTGTGCACCTTAGAGATTGATATTTTTATACATTATGAAATGATCACCACAGTAAGTCCAGTTACCATCCATCACCATACAAAGTTTTTGCAACACTTTTGACTATGTTCCCTATGTGTACATTACATCCCCATGACTTGCTTATTTTATGGCTGGAGATTTGTACCTCTTAATCCCCTTCACCTATTTCGTCCATCCCCCAAACCCCTCCTCTCTGGCAACCACCAGTTTGTTCTCTGTATCTATGAGTTTGTTTCTGTTTTATTTTGTTTGTTCATTTGTTTTGTTTTTTATATTCCACATATAAGTGAAATCATGTGGTATTTGTTTTTCTCTTTCTGATTTATTTCACTTAGTATGATAACCTCCAGGTCCATCCATGTTGCCTCACATGGAAAGATTTCATACTTTTTTTTATGTCTGGGTTATATTCCATTGAATGAATATATAGATAGATAGATAGATAGATATACCACATCTTCTTTATCCATTCATCTATTGATGGATACTTAGGTTGCTTTCATATCTTGGCTATTGTAAATAGTGCTGCAGTGAACATAGGGGTGTATACATCTTCACAAATTAATAGTCTTATAAGAGAACTATTAAAACTGGTCAAAGCAGATTTTGGTGGCAACTCCGAGACTCAATTTACAGTGTCTTTTGTCTTTTTGTTTTTTGTTTATTTTTAGAAATTTATAGTACAGATGGTCAAGATAGAAGCCTTTAGATTTATTAATCTTTATCAACTTTCCAGTAACTCCAATTTCCTTTTCCATACTTTGTGGCTAAGCACATTTTTCTTAAGCGACAGCTTACTGATAGTTTCATTCATTTAGGTAGACTCTTAAAAAGAGACATCATGATTTTGCTAGGCATTTTCATAACTTCCTCTTCATCAGCTTCCACTTGGGCCAAATAAATTGAATGCATTACCGGACAGAGTCAACCAAATTAAACAAGAGACGCGTTTCTATGAGTAAGAAATCACATGGCTCACAGACCCCTTTATACTTACTATAGATAAAGAAATCAATTTAAATGTCCAGTACAAGGACCAGGGCTAGTGTGCTTTCACTTAGTAATTTTAACGCTTATTTTCAGCTTTTCATCTCTGTAGCCATTATGATTAAAGTTCAATACAAGCTAAAGTTTATCCCTTAGAAGTTATCCCACTATTGAAATTCCAGCTATTGTCTGACTTTTACTTGAGCCAAGAATTTATGTCAAGGTAATTTATTCTACTTTCTGTGTCATTTATTCTCTTAAAATTGAAGGTATTCACCTATCAAAATCTTTTCTGACTATAATAAGGTATTCTTTGACAGCCCACATTCCAATTCTGTGGGTTTTAAGTCCATAGCTAGAAAGAGCCTCAAGGAATAAGTTAGTACTCTCATTTTATTAAGATCCTTTTTTTGAACTTCAGTGGTGCTTAACTGCATTTTTGGTTTGATCCTGCTGAGAAGAGGTCAAATGTAATTGCGTTATAGTCACTGTTATTCAATGGTTTAATCTAGTGTATTTCAGAGCTCAATTGGCTGTATTGGAGAAGACTAGGTAAAATTTAGCCTTGCTCTACTCTTCTCCAAAAAATCCTGCTCCTAAAAAACATACTCACTTTAGTTCCAAACATCTAATTATTTTCACAGAACAAAAGCTTTGGGAGTTTTGATGTTTACTCAGTAAACATTTGTTGAATCCTCTCTATAAGCTCATAATCCAGAAAAGAGATAAGACATAGTACAAATAATTTTATAACTAAGGAAAACTTGATAGGTATGCAATAGAGGTTCAGAAAATGTACAAGCTAATCTCAGGATACTACAACAAATAGTTATCTCCACTTATCATTTGGACCTCTTAATGTTTTTAATAGTTTAAATCATTTAAAAATTGTTCACAGAAGTAAGATTAAAGGAATGGTGAAAATCGTGATAAAAATTTAAACATAGCAAAGTTAAATGTTTATCTGATCAATTACCTGGTTTTGAAGGTGTGTACACTCCAAATTGGAAACATCTTCCAAAAGGAACTAAAGCCGCTCGTCAACTATCATACATAAACCTACAATTTATCCACCTTGTAGATACCAGTTCCAGATTTCAAACATCTTTAAAAGACTCTAGGGGGCTTCCCTGGTGGCGCAGTGGTTCAGAGTCCACCTGCCGATGCAGGGGACACAGGTTCGTGCCCCGGCCTGGGAAGATCCCACATGCCGCGGAGCGGCTGGGCCCGTGAGCCATGGCCGCTGAGCCTGCGCGTCCAGAGCCTGTGCTCCGCAACGGGAGAGGCCACAACAGTGAGAGGCCCACGTAATGCAAAAAAAAAAAAAAAAAAAAAAAAAAGACTCTAGGATGCTATTACTTCAAATTCTTTCAGAACTTGCATCACCAAAATGCAACAGCTGAATTTTTGATGGCTCCTAATTATGTTGAAAAGAAGATCTCATCTTGATTCCATAATTGTAGAACATTTTTATTATTAGATTTATAAACATTAATTAGAATGATAAATCCAATAATTAAAAAATTTATACATTATTAATCCTTCTGACTTCCTTAACATTTGTACACTTAAAAAACATAAATTTTGGCACTCAGATTTTATAAAAGATGAACGAGTACTATAACATAACCTTTTAACGAAATGTTTCACGTTCTTGCCACAAAATATTGCATGATAAAGTCCCAGTTGAAGAACTAACCAGATGAGAATACCATATTCCCTTTTTGTCCTTTGAAATATATTGTTCACTCGTTGATTGTTGGGTTTGAGAAAATTCATTGTCATGTGAAGATTCATAGTTTAAAATTTCACTTGAACAGTCAATTTCAATTTCACCCTAATCATTAAGGTTTAGTGTACTGCTGTCTGTCTTTTTGCATTCATCTTCTGATTCACCCAATAAAAAGCTTTGTGTGTCAATATTCTTCTCTTTGCAGTAATGGATGGAAAATAAAAACTCTAAATTCTAACCTGTATTAAATGAAACTAAAAGTAGACCGTAAAAATGTCTCCAGGCTTTTATACCATCTTGAATGATGATGCAAAACTTTAGTCAACACAATGAAAAAACTGAATGATGAGATAATGATGATTTATCTTACAACTACATCATCCTTCTGGACAATTCCATCATTATTCTATTTTCTTAAATTTTTTCTCCTTAGCATTGTTGGGAATAATTGACGAGTAATGATGAAATAATTCCTAAGTTGATGAAATAGAAAATGTTCAAGATATGAGAAAAATAAGATCATGAATATCCTATAATGTGTGATTTTTAAAACTGTCCAGTGGTGCTACATGATAATTACAAGATAGAATGAGTTTTATTGTTTAAAAATAATTAATTTTAGGGCTTCCCTGGTGGCGCAGTAGTTGAGAATCTGCCTGCTAATGCAGGGACACGGGTTCGTGCCCTGGTCTGGGAGGATCCCACATGCCGCGGAGCAACTAGGCCCATGAGCCACAACTACTGAGCCTGCGCGTCTGGAGCCTGTGCTCTGCAACAAGAGAGGCCACAATAGTGAGAGGCCCACGCACCATGATGCAGAGTGGCCCGCGCTTTCCACAGCTAGAGAAAGCCCTCGCACAGAAACGAAGACCCAACACAGCAAAAATAAATAAATTAATTAATAAACTCCTACCCCCAACATCTTAAAAAAATAAAATAAAATAAAAATTAATTAATTTTAATTATTGTTTAAAAATAATTAATTATAGCTCTTCTTTGGAAGCTCTATAAGAAAAAATAAGACAAGGAATATTAGTCTCTACAAATAGTGAAAATAGCTCAAAAAAGAAACAAAAAAACTAAGATTGGCTTCAGTGGACCCAGATAGTACACTGGAACCCAATGGAGAGAATGTAAAGATGGGGGCCACACAAACCAGGATTTAAATACTTTGCTGTGGGGTTTTGTTTTGGGTCTTTAGTCTGGAGAATTTCTTTGTAAAATTAATTTCTTAAGATTCTTAAAATGATAATATATGCACATGTCCTTCCCCAAATTTTTTTGCTTTCTCTTTTACTATGGAAATTTACTGCAAAATGATAGCACTCCTAGTGTGAAAGTTCAGAGAAAATCTTATGGAAGAGGTAAAAATTGAAATGGACCTTGAGAAATTGGTAGGATATGCCTATATCAAGTTAAGGATAAAGACATTTAAGGCTAAAGCGATAATAATTAAGGCACAGAATCACAATATATTGAAATGTTCTTTTGTGATTGTCAATTCTTGAGTATTTACTTTTTGCTAAATCTTATTTAATCCTTATAAAACTTTGAGAGTAGTGTGTTATCATCCTTGTTTTACAGATGAGAGAACTGAGGCAGAGAGTTCAAGTGTTTTGTCCAGGTCATACACTGTGTGGACAAAGAATTTAAACCCAGGTCTGCCTAGTTCTAAGGCCCTCAGGATTAACATGAAATCTCTCAGCTTCCAAGACTTAGGGAACTCTCAGTGGTTCACTCTGATTGGCACTCAGGGACCTAGAAGGAGAAACAAGATTGGAAATGTTGTGCAAGATGGTTCAGAGAATGAAATAGGAAGGACCAATTAGGGTGAGTCCGAGGAGAGGAAGTAAAGCTTGACCTTGGGAGGTGGTATGAAGGTAACTAAGTTGATTTTAGAAATATCACAAAAGTAGACTTATGGGATTTATTAATATTGATACCATAGGAAAGTAAAGTAAAAGCTTATTCAGAGATTGTTGGCCTGAAAACCCAAAAAGATGCCCTAAATAGGAAGTAAAGGAAGAGAGTGCCCACTAGAGTGGGCAGAGCTGGAGAAGTAGGAGACTGAATTCACTTATTCTTTTTTTTTTTGTGGCACGCGGGCCTCTCACTGTTGTGGCCTCTCCCGTTGCGGAGCACAGGCTCCGGACGCGCAGGCTCAGCGGCCATGGCTCACGGGCCCAGCCGCTCCGTGGCATGTGGGATATTCCCGGACCCAGGCACGAACCCGCGTCCCCTGCATCAGCAGGCGGACTCCCAACCACTGCGCCACCAGGGAAGCCCTCATTTATTCTTAAAGCCACATTTGGTATTCAGTTGCAAAAGGGGAATAAGTGAAAATTCCAATCCAGATGTCATTTGATAAGCATCTGCTAAATACTAAGGTTCATTCTGTATACTTTCACATACTTTATTCATTTAATTCTCACAGAAAGCTCTGAAGTAGGCAGTTAGAGAATCAAGTGTGGAGCTTCGGGGAGAGGTCAGTGGTGGAGATGAGGTTGCCTGGAGACAGAGTGAAATAAGTCAGAGTACAAGCACTGAGTATCTTCTGCCTGCTCAGCAGTCCCAAACTGAGCACAATAAAGGACATAAGAATACTAAAGATGATCTCTCTTTTAACAAGTGGTGTGGATGAAAGAGAAGAAAGGAACTAATTAGTAGAAAAAAGTTTAAACTTGAGAGATTGCATAATACAGGCACTAAATGTTACAAGTTTCAAAGGAGAGACATCCGTGATTTCTGGTGTCAGGAGAGATAATGTGAATCTAGAACTTGAAAAATGGATATTATTTGACTAACTGCTGAAGAATACATAGGACTTGCTTTGTGTATGAATGAAAGAGAAAATGAATGAGGACATAGCAGGACATGTGAAATTGATACATTTATATGACAATGATGATATCAGACTGGATAGGGGATAAATTAAGATTAGAAACTATTGGGGCATTAGAAGTGATGTTTGTGGTGACAGATTACAGACACTTGGTCAGTCAGGCACGGCTGATATCTGGCATGGAAGAGAATCTTTGAAAGATTTAAAGTAGAACAATGACACAAAACCAGTATTTGAGAGAGTGTGATCAGGCAGCCCTCTGCTTAAGGTTTTGAAAACAAGAAAATTTGTGCAATAGTGCTAAAGCTGTTGAGTATAAAACATGGTTTGGAAGGAAGTTGGGGCATATTTCACAAGCCATTTTTTCATGGGGGTGGTGATGGGAACTGTGTATAAGTGACTTAAGAAATTAATATTGCAACTCAAAATACTGCAAACTATCTTGACAATTTAAGTTCACACAAGAGGTAGAAACTTAAATGAGGTCTAGATATAAATAAGAAAAGTGAAATATGTGTGACTGTTGGTCAAAACCACAGTGTATGAAGGAAAGTGCTAGAACCAGACCTGTTTATAACCTAACAAACAGTAATTGCTTCCTTTTCTTCTTTGGCTGATTTCTGTTGTTTTGCATTGTTTTATTTTGGTTCTTCAGAAGTAGCCATTTAATGCATGAACATTACAGGCAGTGAGAACAGGTGGTTAGGCATACAGACTCCAGAGCCAGACTGCATGGTTTCAAATCTAGGCCCTGACACTTGCTTGAAATTATAACTTTTGTCAAGTTAATCAATCTCTTTAAGTCTCCATTTCCTCCCGTCAATGAGGCGGATAATGGGATTGTTGCAGAATACATGAGCAGATGGTCAAAGTGCACTGAAAGGCCAAAGCTTTCCAAGTGCTTAGTTTTTTAGAACCACATCAACAGCATACTAGACCAATTTTGCCCATTCTAGTCATCTGATGTCTTCTATCCTTGGTTCTACTATCTATATAATGTGGGTAATAATACATAATTTATAGTGTTATATTGAGGTTCATATGAAAAAATCCTGCATTATATGCATTAATGAGTTTGGTTTAAGTGTCATCTAGATGAGTTCTACGAACCATGTTAGATTCTGTAGATATAGCAGTGAACAAGTATGCGTGATGCCTACTTCTCCTTTAAAATAGGATAATAGATATTACTTTATAGGATAATAATGGAATCATTCATGCATGGACACATATACTTAGAGCACTACCTGACTATAATATGTACTATTTAGATGTATAGTGGTAGCAGTGGTGCTCAAATATAGCAAAATTATGGTTTTCTACCCACCACTTCTTATTATCTTTCCAATTTATCATATATTATTATCATCCTCTCCCTAGCAAGTCTTCCTTTACTGCCCTATATACACGTTCAAGAAACATTTTCCTTGAAATCCTTGTTGCCTCATACCTTGCCAGATACATGCTATGTTTCTTGAATTGAATTCATGATGTATAATATTTATGTCACTAAAAAAATTATTGATGATCATCCCAGAGCAGCCCTCTTTATTCATTCCTAGAAATAATCTTCTTATTTAGAAAGATGACAGGTTTCTAAGCATTGCAAATAGGCCTTGTGTAAAGATTCTTGAAGGAGTTATTGGTATTATCTCTAGAGACGGAGGCTCAGAATTAACAAAGCTGGGTTTGCTGTGTGTGTCAGTAAACTGCAGGCAGCATATAGAATTACACAGAAGTGAGGAAAAAAAAAGAGAGAGCCTACACTTCATTACAGGTGTGCATAGTTCCTGGACTTGGCCCCATGAAAGTTGCCTTCTGATTATTTGAAGTATGGGGAATCTATTTAAGATAAATGTATCCAATTTTCATAGTTGTCTCAATCAATCCATTAAACATTCTAGTCATTATAAATAGCTAGAATGTGCAGAAATAGATCCAAGCACTTCTGAGTGGCCATGATTCCTCTGATGCTGCTACTACTCTCTCAGTCAGCTTCATTGTGTTAAAGGGCATTAGGTCTGGGGAGAAGGCCAGTAAATAAGAATTCTCTCCCCACAGTATAATGTTCATATCACTTTACTTTCTCTTTGTACATGTAAGGAGAACAAACTGAAGACCTAACATTTCATTTTTCTTGCTTTCTCAGAATTTGTCTCCAGCCCTTTTGAATGAGGTGTCAAATTCTAGAGGAATGTCTTTGCTGTGAGGGAACTTTCATTACAGTGTTGTTTTGGTCTGGCCTTGTCACTATTAATGGCATGAACCTACTGTCAGATAAGAATAAATTCCTTCTCAGGTAGCCCACCGGGACTATTCAAAGCTTGTTCTAAAATAGTCTGAAAAGGAACAAATAATACAGAGTAATTTGAATTGCTGAATGAGAAGCAAGGAAAATTAGGGCTTAATCAAAGAATTATCAAACTAATTAGGTGTTATTTATTAATGTGTCATGTCTTTTAATAATCTTATCTGTCGTTTATATGCAAGAGCGCAGATTAAAAAAGCATTCTAGTGATTATGTAAATATATTCCCCTAGTGCTATTCTAAGGTTCATTTGGGTGGCCCAGAAGATAAAGAACAGGGAATTTAGGGCTTTCTAACCATTCAGCTAAATGCATAGTTCTTAAACCCTTTTCTTAAGCAAGTCTTATTTTATTTTTTAGTTTTAAAAGCAGCCCTATTTTAAACATAGAAATAAGTATGCCCCATGGCCTATTTTGATATAAATAATTATAAACTAAGTAGTTTGATATAGCTACTTTCACAGAGACCTAATTTGGTAAACAAATATTCCTTGTCCATAGCTTTTATTCCCATATAGGATGTTTGTGCAAGATGAAGACAATAATGAATTTTGCAATATTAACATTAACGTTATAGGCTGAAGACTGTTCAACCAGTCACTCAGGATTTTTTGATCTGTTCTATGATTGCTATTCTAGCCTAATGTATTTTATGTTTTGGTTTTCTAAAATATTCTATGTTGAGGCACTAATACTGTTTATTCCCACATAGTAGTAATAATTATTCCACATTTGAAGATAATATGTTTTGCCTATTTATCTCCTCCTCAACATCCAAGTTGATACGCTGCAAGTCGTCCTGTCAGTCTCCCAGCAGTTACTGAACCCCTAGTATGTACTCAATGCTGGTGGTCGTAACATGAGTTTCAAAGTAGAAGGAGGTAACGATCTAGTCAGAAGTTATTACAGATAAAACAATGAACGGTATAAAGAAGCTTGGGGAGAAAAGTGGAAGAAGGTACTACTAATTAAAGACTAAACTAAAAAAAAAAAAGACTAAACTATATGATGCAGATTATACTCACTATAAACATCTAGAGAAGAAAGAGCCGCAGAGGCTGGAACAGGCTTGATAAAGGTGAGGTGCTAGTATTTCATCAATGTTTATCTTCAGCTTTATTCAGATTGTTATTATTAGTTGCTTACGATGAGTTTAGTATTTATCCTTATTTAGGTGGTCAATTTTTTCAACCCAAGAGGGAAAACATAGTGATATAATTAGGTATACTTTTTTAAATTACAATACCTAGTGGGAAATAAATACAGGAGAAGAACTGAACAAAGTAATGTCTCATCATGTAGTTGTTATCTTTATTGCACTGTGTCCTTCCAGATTAGACCCCATTATACTTTAGTGTCTGTCCTTTGTCATGCACGCTTAATTATTTATATTACATTTCTCAAATCCCCACTACTCTCTTTTATTCAATATTTCTGCTTTGTGATTGACATGGTGCTCTCCTGAAGAAAAAAACTGTCACCTATAAACCATTTTTTTTTGCAACCACTCACATGTTTAGGTAACGAGCATGTGTTTGGTAGACAAGGTTTGTAACAACTGGAATCTCTTAGAAATAGACATAGAAAAAGCACCAACACTTTCATATTGAAACATCCGGTGAAAAACAAACTGATGATTTAATCTTCTCTTATATGGAGGTTACATAAGATGTAAACCTTTTCCATTTTCTATTATTCATGACAATGATTACATTAATAATGATTTTTTCCCAGAGGAATATTTTTTGTGTAAATTATAAATAGCCTCCTGGCAGACACTGGATAAGCAGTGTGTCTTTTTTTAAATGACAAAATAATATCAATTATACACTGTTTAAAACAGGAAGAGAAGTTGGATGATTTCCAGATAGGTCGTTCAGGTGAGAATGTATTTGTGAATTTAATTGTGGTGTTAGCCTATTATATAATAATTATTAACATGTCTCCATTTTACCCTTTATCTATTAAGCACAAGCATTGAAATATTTAAATTTATGTTACCTGCCTGTAGTTGAAAAGATATGGAGTTTTATCATCTTTATTAAAGCACCCAGTAGAAAATTCTCCACTAAAACAAAATGTCAGCCCCTTTTTTCTCTTCCTGAGGTAAATTCCAAAACCAGAAGATTCTTTATTAATTGACTCTAGGTTCTTCCTTAGGCTTTTCATATCTCTTTGTTTTTGTTTTTTTTTTGTTTTTTTTGCGGTACGCGGGCCTCTCACTGCTGTGGCCTCTCCCGTTGCAGAGCACAGGCTCCGGACGCGCAGGCTCAGCGGCCATGGCTCATGGGCCCAGCCGCTCCGCGGCATGTGGGATCTTCCCAGACCGGGGCACGAACCCGTGTCCCCTGCATCGGCAGGCGGACTCTCAACCACTGCGCCACCAGGGAAGCCCCTTCATATCTCTTTGAAATGCTTGTAACCATGGAATACTTTCATGTGTTAGAGACAATATGGGGGAAAAAAATGGAAAGAAATTTTCCTACAGGTGTCTATAAAGAATAGGACAATGGCAGCATCCCGTCCCTTTGCCAAGTTCTGTGTGGGTTGGAAATAGCTATAGGGGGTGGTTGAAAGGTATCAGACTGATTCTATTTTGTATGTATGAGACCTCTGTATAAAAGAGAAGCAACACTGTTTTCCAAATGCCATACAATAGCTTTAAAAAGTACCTCCCTGTATTTGAAGATAAGGAAATACACAATGAACCTTGAAAAACATGGCTTGCCTAGAGCTGAAGAAAAACTCAGGAAGTCATCCAGACATTATTCTGTGTCTAACCTTAAAAGAGTTTTGGGGACTATTAGAGATGGTGATGACAACATTGACGATGGAAAAGATTTACCACTTACTGAGAGTTAACAGTGTACCAGGCACTGTGCTAAGTGCTGCACATGGAATTCACTGAATTCTCACCAAAACCTAGGAGGTGGGTTTAAGTTCTCCACCTCATAGATTAAGAAATTGAACCTAGAGGAAGTTGCAGAATTTGCTCAGATAGATGCTTATTGTCTCCAGCACTATAGGGAGAATTATAAATATTTTTTGAAAAGGGGGTCACTGCTTCTTAGGTTTTCTCTTTCCCTTCCTTTTCTTTACTCTGCTTTGAGTGATGTAATTTAAAACAAACTCACAATTTCTATTTCCATTATAGTGTAAATTTGACATATACTCCTAAATCTTGCCAATACAACTGCCAAAGAAAGCAGGCAATCTGCTGCTAACTATTAGCTGCCTTTGTTGGTTTGTCAGTGAAGGGAATCTGGTATAGAAAGTGTAAGCAGAGTGGACTGTGACTCCATACTCAAGAGATCAGATGGCTTCTCACCAAAATTACTGGAGGAATCTTGGATTATGGTTTACTTTTAAATTTCCTGGGTGTCTATTAAGCTGGCCATAAGGCCTGATAAAATATCATCCAATTCCATCATTAGATTTTTAGGTGAATTTTATTCTTAGTGGTTAGAGTGACAGCAAATTGAGATGGAAGAGAGCACAGCATAGATTTATCTCTAAGGTTGTTGGTAGGTCCTGATGTTATTGAGAATGAAAACAACAGATTCTAGTAGTTTAGGAATTGATTTAGCAATTGACTGTGCCAGCTATTCTCTGTCAATAACATCTTTGGTAGAATCCTCAAGTCAAACAACCATAAAAGATACGAGATGGAAGGAGACATTATTTATTTTCCATGTTTAGGTAGTTTACAAAAATGTCAAGCCTTCTACCTCTTAAGAAGTGAATTTGTTATTCTACTTGAACGTTATTTTAATGCATTTTGTAAATGTAATGATTTTGTCTTGGGAGCCATCTTTTCTCTTATTTTCTCAACTTTCTGTTTGCTACTCACAGTCCCTATGATCAATAATTTGTTGTGACTTGATTTTCAGTCTTGGAATAAATCAATAAAGTATGTTGTATCTCTGAAAAGTAAAACCAAATGTAAAACCTGAAGTATTAAATTTTGACTTGAGAGCTATGATATATTGAATGTACTCATATTTAGGAATATGACATGTTATAATGACCTGTTTGGTAGACAACAACCTTATTAGAACTGATACTTTTGTTTTAGTAGCAATGATCAATTAAATTAAGTGAATAATAGCTCATTAGTCAGAAAGTTAGCATGTGATGGGGGTAGGGGAATGCTTAGGGATATAAATAAAACTTGAGATTTTTAACTCAAAATTTTATTGAAATTTTGTAATTTTTCTTAAAAATTATCCATTTTTAATTCTATTCAATTATGTCCTTAAAATTTTAAACATAATATTTTGAATATATGTCATGGAAAAAATTGATTTCTAGTAAGATAAGTCACTGTTATACTTCTATCACTCAACTCACTTAGAGAATAGGCATCTCCATTTTGATAAAGAATTTTAAACATGTTTGACATTGGAGAACAGCATCTCAGAGACCTAATTTGAATTAATTGTAACTTTGAAAATTGAATTGACATAACTGATGGTCGAAAACATGTGTTATTTGTATTTCAAATCATCTTCAAATGAAACAAGGATTAAAACATCCATTAAAAATATCATTACACCATAATATAGGATACTGCACTTAAGATATATTTTCTTTTAATTATTATGAATGTCATTGACTATAGAATTCTAAAGCATAATATAACAACATAACATTTGTACTGAACTGAAATTGTTTAACATTATTCTAGATTTCATCATATATTTTGTTCATTGCTAGTCCTTCTTTGCTATCTCTAAAATAAATGCAGACAGAAAGACAACATGCTGCTGTGCAGAGCACTACATTGGGAATCCGCACTCATGGATCCTACTTATGTGTCACTTAGGTGAATTTAGCAAGTTGTTCATTTTCTTTGGGTTTCAGTGTTCTCAGTAAATTCTTGTTTCTTCTGGCACTAAAATCCTATTCAGGTTACATATTTAGGGACATAATTCTTTAAGCTTGAAATATACCACAATGGGTAATTTCATAGTCTTTCCACTTGAGGGTAACTGTAGATTCAGAATATATTGCAAGTGTTATATTTTGATTGAGCTGTTTAACTAATGAAGCTACCTTTCTAAATCTTTGAACTTTCAGCTCAGTTTTTCCCACTAATCGTGGATAAAAGTGTTAATGTTTCACTTTCATTGAAAGATTGGTACTCATAAACAACTTGGTAAAGAGTCTCACAGAAAGAAAATGAATACTTTGGTCTGGAACTATAAATAATTGAAAAATAGAAAACCAAAAAATAAATAAGTAAAATTTTATTATTTTTAATATTTTGTTGAAACTATTTTGTACTCTACCAAGAACTAAAAATACTGTGATTTGCTCTGTTCATATTCAAACACTCTAGAACATATAACAGAGTAGCATTTAGCAACATTCATTTATTCATTCATTCATATAATCATTCATTTTCTCCTTTATTCATTTTCCTTTACCAAATATGTATTGTCATTCCAGATTCTGTTCTCAAGTTGCTGTAGTCGAATGAGGATAAAAAAAAACAAAAATAGCAACAATAACAAAAAATCCCAGCACAGACTTGTAAATAAACAAATGTATTGAGAATCAGACAATAAAGTGTACACTGGGTACTCTGGGAGCATAAAGGTTGTGAAGGGAGTAGGTAGAGGGAATCAAAGAAGAGATGAAAGACATTTCATTGGATGACTCCATGGCAAGTAGGATATTTGCATCCTAAGTACATGAGACAGTTTTTATTTTTATAAATTGAGACTGCAGTCCATCTAATATGGCTCATTAATCTCTTTTCCTATCAGCTTTGGCCTTTGTACTAAAAGAAAAACATACAATTCATATTACCAATTTGTCTGTTTCTTCCATCTTTACTGTCTGCCTATTGCCTCACCTTATGTATAAATATGATTTGCTCTGGGGTTGACAGAGATATAATTTGGATAGCTAGAAGGGACTATTTAGGAAAAGTGAAGAAATAGTAATTCTGAAAGTCTTGAAAACCTCCCACTAGACAGTCTATCTAGAATTGTCAAAATGAGGTCAGGTAACTAAATGTGCTACTTGAGGTCAATTTAGTATCTAATTAAATAGAACTTGACCACTGAAGAAAACTATGAGACTTTTCATCTTAGGAAGTAAATATTTAAAGATCTTCTAAGAGTTATGAGTCATTTATGACAATAGATAAAATAATTAGCATTTATCTTCACCTTCCAAATAAATATTCAATAAATAGAAAAATGAAATGAAGTGAAAAACGTTTATCTTAAATGCTCTTGACGCATGACCTTGGTTAGGCCACCTTTCCTTCTAGAGACCATTTTTTTCCACCTGAAACATTAGGGTGTTGGAATAGCTGATTTCAAAGATCTCTTCCACACCCCAAAACTGTATGGTTATGATTCTGTGCATTTATTTTTGTTAAGTCCCAGACATCAGGTATTCTGTCATAATCAAGGTACAAGGATAAATGGAACAATGATATGATCTTGAATCAATCTTATTTCCTTTCTTTAGTTGGCTTTTCCATGGAAGAATTATTTCTACCTTATAAATTGGAGATGAAGAAGAAAACATACTAATACTACCTTTATCACTTTTAATCAAAAGAATGTATGGGCCTTCCCTGGTGGCGCAGTGGTTGAGGGTCCGCCTGCCGATGCAGGGGACACGGGTTCGTGCCCCAGTCCGGGAGGATCCTACATGCCGCGGAGCGGCTTGGCCCGTGGGCCATGGCCGCTGAGCCTGCGCATCCAGAGCCTGTGCTCCGCAATGGGAGAGGCCACAGCAGTGAGAGGCCCGTGTACCGCAGAAAGAAAAAAAAAAAAAAAAAAAAGAATGTATGAAATATGTATTTGGCTACTATTCCTTGCTTTTCATCAAAGCAAATATGCAAATATATAATAACACATGGAAATATTAGGGAAGCTTTTTATCAGGATGCAAAGAAACCTTTCCAGTAGAAACATTTTGGCCTGGAGGATGCTCTTTGATCTAAGAACTTGAAGCTTATGGTGTTTTAAACACCCTATAGTAGGGTTGCATAGCCAATTTATACTAAAGAATCCATTTGCTTAAAATTTTTCTAAAATCATGAAAAAAATCTTGAAAATTAATTACCAATATGATATATTTTTGCAATAATCCAACAAAGTAACTATGGCTTCAACTTCAGTGTCTTCTATATAAGTCCTCTGGCAAAATTGAAAACTACATAATTCAAGTGACAACGACTAAGTAATTAGTCCATGAACAGCATCTAGCTGAGTAAACAGGAAATTTCCTGCCCTTATCTGAGTATTACTTTTCTCATTCATTCCCAGATGCTCAAGCCAAATTGTCAGTCATCCTTGATTTCTTTCCCTCACTTACCATATCAAATTCATTTAAAAATCCTATTGGGTTTGTGTCAAAATGTACTCTGAGTCCATCCACTTATCTATAATTTCTATGTTTTTCATTGCCCATATCTTTAAAACTGCCACCCATTACTCTAAATAGCATTCCTTATTACCCTTCCTTGATACATTTTTAATAGGATACTGATTTCCATTTTACTTATTTTGTTGATATTATTTCTCTCTGCGCAGTAGAATCTCAGCTCCACAAAATAGGTGATTTTGTCTATATTGGTCACTGCTATAACTCCATATCCTAGGAAAGTGCCTAGTACTGAGTAGGTACTCATGTACATTTTTTGCGCAAACAACTGAATCTCCACTGCAACCACCTAGACCAAGCTCATGTCATCTCTCACCTGGGTTATTTCAATAGTCACCAATTGATCTTCTGCTGCCTCTCACAAGCTTTCCTCTGCAAACATTGTGTCTCTTTACACAGCAGCCGATGATCTTTTAAAAACCTACATGTCATACTAAAACACTTCAAAAGCTTACTGCTGCCCTTAGAACAAATCCAAACTCACTGGAACAGCCGAGAGTGCTCTGATATGAGCTTGCCTCTGCTTTCCAGCACCAATGACCTTTAAGCAAGCCAGGCTGGCTCCTAACTTGGGCATTTTGACTTGCCTTTCCCTGCCAAGAATCTTTCTATCGGACCTCTTCTGAGGTTTGCTTCTTTGTATTCAAGTCAGAACTCAAGTGTCTCCCCCTTGGAGACAGAGCCACTTCATACATTACGCACTTGTCCTGCAGTTTGTATACTTACACAAAGGCCCCCTGCTCTTCTCTCCTCAAGACTCGGACTGGAGCTGCAACTGACCAGGGTTAAGAACTGCCTCTTAATTTTGCACTAAGCAAGCCCTCCTGTTCAGACTTTGCCACCTTGGACAGCACATACCCAGAAAGGAGACTTTTTGTAATTTGCACAAATCTTCATAGGTTAGTGGAGTCCTGCTCAGTACTGACCCCATTCTTCCTTTTCTAACCAATTTAGTGTCATCTCTTTCCCACAGTCATTGTCTGCCTCACCACTCTGTTTTGATGTCCCTACCTTTCTGAGGTCAGAAATTATCTGTCTTGCTTGTTTATCGCCTGTCTCCCTTCATCTTTAATGTAAGCTCCATAACAACAGGGTCCTTCTTTGTCTTCCCTATGGTCCCCTCACTGATTTCGTTTGTACAGTTATGCCCAGGAACACTTACAACAACCCAGCTGGAAGAGACATTACGGTTCTTGTTTTACCTTGAAACAACTGAGACCTCAGTTAAGTGATGATTGCCTGTTTACATATACCCTTCACAAGATTGAGTACAAGGAATGCAAAGTACATGTTTAGAACATATCAGTACATAAGTGGGAGGTATAAAGATGCCTATGACCGGAGTAAAAACCTTGATCCATCCACCCCATGCAAACTCCTGAACTTCAGATTCCTAATTCCTCATTTCATAGTCAAATTCGCAAGTCTAGCATTATTATATTAGTGGTGTCTTAATTTTGTTTTAAATAAATAGGGTGGGAAAGGGAGGAGTGGTTGACGCTCTAAATTCCTCCGGTCCCTTCTCTCCATTTTGTAAGTGGTCCAAAAATCCAAGGCAGAGAAAGAGACACTCAGTAAGGAAACTTGAAGATCAACGTGTCCCTATTTTAATAAGGACGCTAGCACAATTACATGTATCAGCCTAAAATATAAACTGTATTTTCATTTTATTTTAGTATTTGTTCAATGCTAAACTTTGAAAATATTATTCTACATGTTACAAAAAATGTCAGTCTAGGAACCTTGTGCCAATAAATAAAAGTAATACTATTGCTTTAACACACTTGACAATAATTTTCTTACTAAATTCAGATCTTCCCATTTTATGTTCAGTCACAGATTCACAAATGCTTATAATGATGCTGACAGAATGAATTGGGATAGGAATTTGTAATTATTCACACTTTTTAATTTTTCAAGATGTAAATGAATTTTAACTCAGCAGTCATTTACTAGAGTGACACCTTCTCTGTCACGAGATCTATGGCCATTCATTGTTTGCAGCACAGGAGGCCTTTCAAAGAGTTTGTAGTCTTCTGGGTGAACTCAGTACCTCTAGGAAAAAGCAGTGGAGGTCCAAGGAAAAATAGCTTTCATGCATTAGCATAAAAAATCTCCTCAACATTTGTTTCAAGATTTAGTTGCTAGACTTTAGTTGCCTAGAAATGGTTTAGAACCAGGAAATCTCCTTTGATAAAAAACTAGGTAAATTAAACTTTAGTATAGTGAATTGCTTTTTCCTTCACATTACCTGAATTCTGCTCACAGCCTCCTTCTTGACTTGAGATTCTGAGTAATTCCATTCATCTTTTCTAGCAAAGTAAAGAAAACATCTGTAACTTAGAATATTAGAAGGAATGCACACTATCCCCAGTGGAATTTGACTCAACAATCATAACAACTTGGGTGACAAAAAACTCAGAACAGTAAAATATTGGCAGCTTACAAACATGCAATTCAGGTATTATGGAAATAAGCCAACCAAAATCAGTCAAGGAACAAAAAGCCATTCACTATGTTTGAATGTCAGAGGGGTTTTCGGGTAATAGCTTGTAAAATGAAGGGCATCTTTAGAGTTCCAATGTAAATTTCAACAACCTGAATTCTCCCTTCAGAGAGTAACAATCTTCAGGAATTCCAAAGAAATATATTCCTAATAAAATGATAAGCCTCTTTCCTATAAATGAGTTCTGCTATTTCTGTCATGTTTAATTTTATCTGTTGTTATGTCTTTGTTTTCTTACTTCAAAAGTCTGTTTCAAGTCCTTTTGTGTAATTAGATGGAATATAAATTGTAAATACATTGTAAGAAAAAGAATATTTTGAGTATTTACTATGTGTTAGATGCTTCATCACTTAATCCTCACAACAGCCCTGAAAACTCTCCTTATTTTATAAAGGCCCATAAGGCTTGGGTACTTCATGAAATTTTCAAATTCACACAGATTGAAAGTGTTGGAGCTGAAACTCTCATATTTATCTATTTGACTACAACCATGTAGTCTTTATACTAAACAACATTGCTATCATTATAAAATTCTATTATTAATGTAACATTATATTCATATAAATTCATAAATTATTATATTCATATAATATTGTATACATTCATATATCAAAACGGTCTCTGATTTCAATAGCATTCTCTAAAAGAAGGCTTTTCTATAAGTCAGTACTAGAGAGTCATGTGTCATTCTCAAGTATGACATGCCTGATTTGTTTTGGTGACCCCTAGCAAAACAATAACTTTTCCTGAGCTAGTAATTCCCCTGCCAGGGCTACCTAGCACTGTCACTATGGAGGCAAATGGACATCTGGCTTTTCCTTTTTCTTGTGGTGCTACTTCCCGACTTCATCCACTGCGTCACCATCATGCAGTTAGCCATTTTAGGGAGTGTAATATCGCTGATTACAGCGAGAGAATTTCTCTACGACTGATTACAGTCGTAGAGAATTTCTGATATAAACTGGATATTTTACTTTATGCTGCAGAAGCACCAGTTTGATCGTTTTAATAGTTCTATGTATTTTGGCATCCAGGCCTTTTTTTCACCAGATACTCCCTGTCTGGAATCCCTCCCTCTATTCTTCCATTCTTTACCTGGGAATCTCCTTTTAGGCCTTTAAATGTGAGAATCTTTCTGTGACATCCCATCTGTGTATATTATTTCCCATCTTCACACTGTATTATAATGATCTGTCTGTAAGTCTATTTTAGCCATTATATTGGGAACTTCTTATAGGCAGAGTTGGGGTTTAATGGTTCTTCAGTGCTGGGATATAATAAGTGCTCACTAAATTTAAAAAATATATAAAATAATGACCTCATAGTTCCTCCAGGAAAATATAAGAATATTTTGTAGTCTAAATTATGAATTATTCCCTGGGGAAAGAATTGAATACATTTAAAAATAAATTCCTAAATTGCTTATCAAGACTATGATTATACATCACTACTGTTCAAGAAAGTATTTGACAAGAGAGAAAGCAGTTTAGTTTGAACAGGCAAGATTCCATGAAGATATTTTTAAAAGCCTTAGTATTCAGAAACGATTTATGTATATTCATGGTCACTTGTATTTTAAGCTTTAGTTATTTAATTGACTCCTTCCTCAATCTTTTGATAGATTCTCCCTAGGTTTTGCAAACTACAAAATACCATCCTATTTCAGAAACAGTTTTTCAAGAACAGCTCTCAAGAAAGATTTGGGAGTGAATTTCCCCAAGTATACATCCATTTGACTTACAAAGACGGTGGAAACTCGGGGTGGAAGCTCCATGCCTCTGTCTCTCTCCAGCTGCAGAACCCTTTATATGTGATGACCCCTTACATATGATGACCCTTTGCCTGCCTTAGGAAGTCTGAGAGGAGCTTTCAGCACCTCAAATCCACTTCTTAGGAGCTGAGCACCTGAATCCCTGTTCAATTAAGTTTAAAACTGCAAAATGAAAATTATACCTACATCTTAAGCATCTTGTAAAAATTAAATGACTTAATACATCAAAACTCTTTGGGATCGTTCTAGGCACATAATAAGCACTATATAAATGTTAGCCAGGGAAAAACAATGTGGATCAAACTCCTTTTTTAGTTTGCCCATCCTTACCTTTTCTTTGCTTACTGAAAAAGGAAATTCTATGTTGCATTATGTTTCCATCAAATCTTTGCTTTCATGAGGAAAATAATTAATACTAATATGGATGGATACTTTTCTAGGTATATGGCCTGCATGTCATGGAACAATATGCTTTGCTTTTGTGCATACTTGAACATGCTCAAGAATCAACCTGGATGGGTCTAACAGCTAGAAGAAAGTTCTATGATGAGTGGAGACTAACCTCTTCTACTCAGCTTGACGGCCTGGGATTCCTCCCTTCTCGCCACCACAGAAGGTGGTGTGTGTGTAACTCAGGTTGCTAATCCACAGTTCACCAAAGCAAACTAATTTTGACAAATTCTAAAAAAGGAAGACTTCCAGTAAGCAGGCAGGTCTGCTGACATTTGATAATATCTAGTTGTCAGTGAGACTTCAGAAGGTGCATATGCCCGCATTGATTCTTGGACTTAAAAGAAACACACAGCAGGAGTTTATGGAATGAAAATGAATGATAAAACATTTTGCAAGCATTTCATATGAGATCATATGTTAGTTAATGTTTACAGTTCATGGCTGGGATGTTTTTGGTTAATTAAAGAAATCACTTGGGATAAGGAAGTACTCAGAAACGATTGTGGGTTTTTATGGTGCATAATAAGCCCAGAGACTTGAGGCAGGCTTTCAAGTTTCTATAAAACTGAATATATTTTCTCTTTGGCCCATTATTTACTTAACTGCAGGTCATTTATTTTGGCAGGAGAAAATGTACCTGTTCAATATCAAAAGGCCTATGAATTTTAACCTTCTTTCATTGCTTTATTATATCATTTGAGAATTTTTAGCTAAATGAAAAAAATGGTGATTTTTCTGTATATTAGAATTCCTCTTAGCTTCTGTGATTTTAGTTTCCATAATTTGAAGTGCATATTGAAAATAAATTGCTTTATTTGATTGCATGTAGGTTTTCCATTAGTGAAGTCCAGTAGATATATTTGACATTGTGTATACATCTAAGAAAAAAAATATTTTCAGAAATGGCTCTGAAGATAACTGAATCTTTGTATGTATCCACTTAAAGATCTCACCTAATAACAATTTTCTTATTGCATAATAATATGAATTATACTTTGGATTATGAATTATGCATGTTGGGGACAGATCTAGAGCTATTTTAGTTGTGCATATTAAATTTATTAACACTTTTTGTTCAATACCTACTCCTGCATTGTGTGCACAGGACAAAGCCCAGCCATACCACCTCCATCACCAACAGAGCAAGCTTCTGGACCCACTTTGGCATCACCAGCTCTTGAAGGCAAGTATTTTATTTTATTTTTCGAAAGATCATCTCTATTGTAGATAAAATAGAATATAGAGAAACAAAGCAAAATAGCAATAGCAGCAACAATAAAATCCATATTTTCTCAAATAGTTTTAGTATGTCTAAGCTACAGTTTACTCTTCCAAAAAATTACAATTTGCTCCTTTTTAGAACACCAAAAATTTCCTCCTAAGGTTTTATATCGGTGACCATCACCTTCCAGAAGGGTGACCTGCTTCATACCCTGGAAATCAAGCCAGAAAGTATAGGGACAAATGGACAAGGATATGCCTTGCAATTCCTATACATAGAACTCAAGAAAATATCATATGATCATTATCAGGAATCATACACTCGTGTAACCTATTCTCTCCTCTATACCTTATTTATCTTCTCTCCCCTAAACCCACTCCCAAATGAATCTCCAATAACTACAAGAAAACGGCTGAGATTTTCAGTTCATCTCATATATCCTCCAAACCCCTCCTATAAAGATGACCCAAGCCCTGTTGATAATTTCTTGTTTCTTAGAAGGATGGTGGTAACTCTGTGCCTTGGAAATAATATAGTGATTAACAGCCTGTGTTCTACAATCAAACAGATCTGGGTCCAAATTCTGGTTCTACTCTTTTCTACCTGGATGACCTTAATGTGATACCTAAACTTTCAGGCTCTTTATTAGTGAAATACTGATACTCATAATACTACCACAGAGAGGTGCTGTAAATGTAGAATAAAACTATAACAATTGCAATTTTTATTATTATATTTGATATTGATGAACTTAGGAATTTCTTAAATGTATTTTATTGGCTTAACACAGCTGTCCCCAAAGAATAGTTTGTAGATCACCAGCATTAAAATCAATTGTAAAGCTTGTTTAAAAAATGCATATTCCTGCCACATCTTAGATCTAGTGAATCAGATCTGGCAATTCAGAGAGGAAAATTTATATTTTTAACAAACTCTTAAGTTGAGCCTTGTATACATTAAATGTTAAGAAACTTTGATTTATATTTATGTGTAAAAATTATTACAAATCCAACTGTTTTACACCAAACATCTGAATTTGGTAGCCTGCTTCAAATAGTTTATTTATTTATAAATTAAATCTGAATGCCTTGGTAAGAGATGCATTGTCTCATTGACCACAGACCCAACAATTGATTGGCTATATGTTTATATTTTGGGCAATACATTTATTTATATTACAGTCAGCAGCCAGGGAAGGATTTTAGAAGCTGAGCAGGTGAAGTTTTTCTAAGTTTATATTATAATACCAGCATGTTCTATCTACTTTTCTGGCCAGATCCTGACCAAATTATGCCTGTGGCTATGCTCTCTTCAACTCACATTTATTTAGAATATTATTATGTTGGCTTTACTTATATGCATTTCACATTTGACATTTCAGAACGCTTTAAAGTAGACATTATTAATGATTAACAAATCTAAGCTTGCAGTTTTTTTTTTGCTAAATTAGTGAACAGCAGGACTGGGATTCGAGCCTGAATTTCTAGTTCTATACCCAGAGATCCTTCTATCATATTACTATACAGACTTTGGAGTTAGAGGATTCTAACTTCATGTCTTCTGAGACATCAGCAACTTTGGTAAAATGAAGACATGACATTTTGTGCTTTAGATTCCATGCAGTTCTGTGATAGAAGTATCATGTTCTGATGTCAGTCAAGAGTACGCTAGCAACGTTTATCAAAATCTAATGTGCACACAAATAACCTGGGGTCTCTGACAATGCAGATTCTGATTTGGTTGGTCAAGGGTGGGGCCTTAGATTCTTCATTTTTACCAAGTTCCCAAGTGTTGCTGCTGCTACTGGTCCAGGAACTCATCTGTATAGTAAATCCCTAGTGATTTAGGAGGAAGGTGGAGAGCAATTGAATAATCCTAAAAATACTTTCAATTTAGTATTAGTTACCTAAATGACCTATTGTTGGCCAAGTGTCCTTCAGAATGACTGGAATGACACACATGGAGAAATTCTGACTGCTAGTTGTCTGGGAAAAAGCAAAAGGTTTCAAGCCACATACCTAACTAAGCATTGTAGAAAGGCTCAGAAGAGAGCAAGAGAAATGCCACTGGGAATTGGGGGAAAGGTTACATTATACTTGTAAATTGTAATAACCTATTATATAGTATGTAAAATATTTTGATTTGGTCAGCTACAAATTGAATGAATTAGCAGTTGCAAATTTCAAATAAAAATCCCATACAATCTGCAAGTTAGTACTCTGTCAATACCAATCTGAAGAAAAGAATTTGTTTGGTTATTAGAGACCATGATTTAATGAAAAGTTCACGTAATATCTCGCTCCAAGAGTCCAAATCAACAATGCTTCTTGACTATTTAGAGAACAGTCCAGATATAGTCCAAGGTTTGAAACTTTCGTCTCCCATCCGAGTCAGCTAAAGACACATTTATTTGCCCCACACGGGTCTTTTATTTATTGATTTTTGAATGTGATCATCTTAGATAGGGTGAGCTTCCCACTGTCTCCATTGGCTTTCACCCCTCCTTCTCCCATTCACTCACTTGGGTCCAGACTTACTTCGTGTGTGTGACAATTATGTAAAGACAGTTTCTTCTTAACATAATAATTACTTAAATTCCTGATCAACCTTGGTGTTTTCGTCTGCAAGGGCTGCCATAGTAAAATACTACAGACTGGATGGCTTAAACAACAGAAGTTGATTTTCTTACAGTTCTGGAGGCTGGGAGTCTCAGCTCAGGGTGCCAACATGATTAGGTTCTAGTGAGATCATTTCCTGGCTTGTATATGGCCACCTTCTTGCTGTGTCCTCATATAGCAGAGAGAGCATTCTGGTGTCTCTTCCTCTTCTCAGTAGAACACCAGTTCTATTGGATCGGGACTCCACCCTTACGATCTCATTTAAGTTTAATCATCTTCTGATCCAGTTACATGGGGGTTAGGGCTTCAACATATGAATTTTGGAAGGACACAATTCAGTCCATAGCACTTGGTAACCTCTAAGCTTAGTTAATGTATAAGTAAAGCAACTTAAATATTTGCCTCATATAATTTGTTTAGTTTAATAAGCTGTTTAAATATTTCTTTTTCAGTAATCAATGATTTTGCCTTTTTCATTTCTGTGATACCTGATTTTCCAACACCATAAATTCCCAACTTGCATCATCTTCTGTACATGCTTATAATTGATGAGTTAAATATTTAAAAAATTTTAGTATTAGTTACCTATTTTTCTTAACTGAACTCACATATCACTGAGCTTGTACTGAAGGTAATAAGCTTCAAAAACTCTAAGTACTCTCATTATTGACTACCGACGTGTATCATTTATCTAGCTAGAAAGTAAATGAGTTGGAAAAACTTTATAGTCGGAGAGAGAGAAGGAGAGATCAGAGTTATATTTCTTTTGGCATTTGGACTATAATAGCTTATGTGACTTGCGATAATTAGACAAAAAACTGACAAGTGACCATCTCACTGCCCAAATATTCACAGAACAAGAGATAGCCTATAAATAATAGTGTCACCTTTAAGTTTCATCAGATTTTAATTCTGTTGTTGTGAGACAGGCATAAATCAGGGAGCTCCAATTCCCCAATTTGAGGCAGATTTTGATAGATTATTCAAATATTTGACCCTAGTTTACCTCCTGGAAGAGGTTCATAAACCACCCTGTAGCACATGTTTTGCCTATCAGTCTGTCACTTGGAAAAGAATGTGTCATTTGTTAAGTGGGACCCTTAGGTTCTATTGTTATATTTAAAGAGCAGTTTTATTTGACATTTCATCCTGGAGCCCAACACTGCAGTTTAAGTAAATAACCAAACAATGTTGCAGGATTACAAGGCTTTTGTCAGTAGTATCCACTTTTTATCTGCAGAAAGACACAGTCTGCCCTGAGAGTGCTGGTACTAAGCAGCTTCCCAAGGAGTCCATGTTATCAGCCGATGCTGAGATCATGGGCTTTGTCAGGGCTTGCAGATGTGCTGCCTGTGCCTTCATTAACATAATTGATTAGGAACTAGGACATATTTAGTATTAATCAAGCTGTTTTTAGTGAGGCTGATTATGCACAGTCCTTGATGCACTATTTTAGTCTGGAACTTCCTTAGGACCAAGTTGCAAGAAAATGGCATTATGTAAAAAGGAACTTACATGTGGCACTAACTTACGCCCTTTGATTTGAGGAATACAGTTATAACAGGTCAAAATGTGGGAACTTAAATGTATTTTGCGTTTTAAAGAAAAGGGCTTATATATAGACTAGATTATTAAGTTTGCTCACAGGAGATTGGAAACAATTTAGGATTTTATCAGCAGAAATCTAAAAAAAATCATGGACTTTGTTATGGGTGAAAGCATTCTACACATCTCTGAAGCCCTTAAAAGCTTCCTTTGTGCTTTCATAGCACTTAAAACAATAAGTTTCTCACAACACTGGCTTCATTCTGTTAAGTATCTGTGCACTTCTTATCTTGGGTCACTTATCTAATGCCTGGAAGTTGTGTCTGGCCTTCCTAGAATTTCACTCCTCTCCCGCATACCAGACACTTTGTTCACTATAATGAAATTCTATTGCTTTGAATCTTTGGGTGTAAAGACTAATTGTATATTAAATCAGTTGTTTTCTTTGACTCCTACTACTGTATGTTTTAGAATATGTTTGGCGTTTGGCCAGGGAAATTGGCTACAATAGCACTGAAAAGATCTTGTATAATGACCACCCCAGGCAATCATTTGGGTCATTGTTGTCAATTTGCATTTTATTATGGACATAACTGGAACTAACTTAAATAGAGAGCCACCTTCAATATAATAGTAATTCTTACGATCTTTCACAACAGTGTTAAATTTCGTGGCGAATTAATTCTTCTGACTATTGTGAGCTCTCACTGGTGTTGAAAGGCTTGCAAGTTCCAAAGGCCACTATAGTTATCCATATATTCCACAAATGAGACAGATCTATGTGAGTACCTCGCCCCCTTCATCAAATGGTGCCTTATTATATTCACATCACAGGTGGTTTCAACCCTTAGCGTGAGAGCCCGTTTATCAGCAAATGGTTGTCAGAACTGTATTTCTTAGGAGAGATTAGTTCCTGACTGCTCTCTGAGAGAGTCCTCAGTGATTAAACAAGACAGCTTCAGGCAACATTTTCCATCCCCTCCCCAGTCATCAAAAAAGCTGCTTCATTAAATCTTTGTATAAGTACGATTACTGGATATCATCCTGTTGTCCTGTAATCAACAACGCTGGAAAATTTTTCTTTCCTCCTAGTCAACACAACCCCCTCCCCCACTACCAAACACCACATTTTATGTTGTTGATTCCTGAAGAATTAAAGACTTCCATCCACATGTAATTACTGGACGTTTAATGTAAAATGGCCACACCTCATCTATTGTGGCAAAGATGTGGAAAGAAGAGGTTATGTGATCTCTTATTAGTTATATATCTTATACTTAAATTACTTCTAATATTCCATTACAAACATATAGTTGGCATTAATGGAGCCAAATAAAGTAAGGTGAATGAATACTGTATACCCTATCATCTTCTTGAATAAACATGTAACTGGTACTAACTTAGTATTGCAGTCGTGAATAATATAAATGCCATCACCCAACAGTGGGCAAGAGAACTCTAGAGAGAAGACTAAAATCCCAGCTTCCAACTGCAACTTCGACACTAATCAGTTGTATTATCTTTGACAAATCGATTCACTTTTTAGGGCCTCCACTTCTTCACCTGTCAACTGTGGGGACTGAATTTAAATGGTCTTTTCTGCTTTCACACCCAGATATTTCAAGCTTATTTTTTTCAGGTTGGTGCATTAGTAGTAAGCTACATTAAGAGCAGAGTGAAGACTCCGTGGCTTGGCACAGTGTTTAAATAGCTACCACAGATGTGTAAGGAAGGTATGGCCATGGCTTAGATAGAGATGTCACACTTGGGCCAACCAGGCATGTCCCTATGAAATGGATAATACTATGAAGCATTATTTTCTGAAGTTCAAAAGTGCGTGGTACAGATAATAAGGGCTATAAAAATTAGGAGGAAGATGAGATACGTGTGAAGCAAGGCTATGAGGTGACGTCACAAGATTTGCATTGGGCCATAAAGAGTAAGTTGGTAGGATTTGTGCAGAGGAGAAAGGAGCAATATAGGAAACTTACTACAAGATGATTTCTTACCATAGGGTGCATTCGAGGACAGTGTCCTACAGGAGCTAGTAACGTTTTATTTACAGTTCTATTAAACTGAGAACTTTATTGTCTTGGCTCTTCATTGAGACATATCCTGAGAAGTAAAAAGCATAAAATAATAAAATTGAATTTTGGCCCAGGTTCTTATTCCATTAACTCTATGACACAGTTAATCTTGAACTTTAGGGCAATGCAATATTTTTCTTTGTTTTGAGGTGAAATAAACTCATATCCTTGGGCAATTTTTAATGGGATTGACCTTTAGTTATAAATTTTGATAATATAGATAAACCATACTACTTTTAGTACCTATTTTACTTGGAAAGTTGCTATAAGGAGTGAATGAAACAAGGTATATAGCAACTTAGCACAATTAGGTACTCAGCCATTAGCTACTATTATTGTCATTGTCAATGTTATTGTCATTGTCAATTTTAATCAGGAAATTTCTCTTGTATATATAGTAAATCATTAAGTTTTATGTTAATTCTTTATTGGTATCTGTAAAGATAATATGGTAATTTCATTAATGACATTAGTCAGTAAATGTGAAACTCTATATGATTTCTTAATATAGGACCCCAGTCATATCCTAAAGAATTTTGTACACACAACTGAATCATTTACACCTCCTCAGAGACTGCGTGAGCCTGCTAAAACAACTGAGCAGAGGGGTAGTATGATTAGATTTGCATTTTAGATCATTGTGTCAGCTATAAAAAAGTGTGGATGGTGAGGGGTGGGGCTTGGGGGTTTGGAGACAAGAAAAACTTAGGAGGCTACTGCTCATGGGGGAAAATTATGTGACTTTTCTCTTAAACAATCATATTTAACCCTCAAAACAATTCCAAGCAGTGAATATGATTTATATCATTTTACAGAGAAGATCAGAGGAATCAAGTAAATTGCCCAAGATAACACAGTCCTAACAGTGGTATAATTGAAATTGGAATCCAGGTGTGTCACTCCCAGGATCAGTCTATTCCATTATCGTAGACTAGCAATAAAAGTTAGGGCTGAGCATAATTGCTAAAGTCTTATCTGACCTGGATAAATGAATGGCACTTAAGAATAAGAACAGGTTTGGGGAGATGATAATGAGTTCAGACTTGCTAGGTGCATCAGGGTCCCTGGACCTTTCAAAATGGGTGATTAAGAGTATTTAAGTATTTGAGCAGAGTTATGGTGAAGCACCCCAAGGCTAGCCAATGCAGGAAGCCTTTACCAGCCCTAGGCCTGAGGAGGCAGGGGAATAGAGTGGTTTATAAACCCCCAAACCTTGTAACTCTAGGAGAGAGATGCCCAATCAAAACTATGTCCTTTAGTAGAAGAACACATCATGAACAATCTGTAAAATGATATCTATAATATTCTCAGTGAGCCAGGGTGTATAATTGGAGAATACATGCCCAACTCTCTTTTTTTCCTGCTCTATTATCTCTTGATGTTGCTCCCATTGGCCAAACTAACCTGAATCCAGAGGTTGTGTTAATCCATAAAGGTCAGGGTGGATATTGGACCTGGAGAGAAAATGAAGACTCTGCCACATGTCAGGCAGCATGTTGAGTGGGATTCACACAAGTGGTCATCTCCAGCAGACAACTGAAGATAGAAGTCTGGAGTTCACAAATGAGAGAGATGCAGAGGCTGAAGTCATAAGCTTATTCCAAGCATAGCATTTCCTGAAGTATGTTATGGGGAATTCTAGTTCTATGATATTCTTAGTGAAAAAAATTTATAACATAATACTTTGGGTCCACGTAATATTTTCTTTTTGGACAGTCACAATGTACACAAGTATGTTAAAAGAGCCGTGAAATTCTTGTCAGAAAACTGTTTAATTCTTTTTAAACTCAGTGGTCACAGAAACATTTCTTTTCCCAGTAATACTTATTGAGCTCCCAAGGAACAATTGATCTTAAAAATACCCTGTATCATACAAATCTTAGTTTTGGATATAACTGAATGGCAGGTCAGTCATAAGTGTGAGTGAGGTTTAATGCATCCAAGAAGGAAAATGTGGGGAACAACATTGTTTTATTCAGAGTTCTCCAGAGGAACACAGCCAATATGATGTATGTACACACACACATACACGCGCGTGCACACACACAAACACACACACAGCGAGGAGGGGAGGAGGGGGCAGAGAGAGAGAGAGTTATTTTAAGGAATTGGTTCACATGATCATGTGATTTTGAGGGCTGGCAAGTCTGAAAGCTATAGGGCGTGCCAGAGGCTGGAGACTCAGGGAAGAGTTGATACTGTATTCTCAAGTCCAAAGGCAGGCTAGAGGCAGAATCCCTTCTTCCTTAGAGGACCTCAGTCTTTTTTCTTAATGCCTTCAACTGATTGGTAATCTACTTTAGTCAGAGTCTACTGATTTAAATGTTAATCACATCTAAAAAATACCTTATAGCAACATCTAGACTGGTTTTTGACCAAGTGACTGCTACTATGGCTTAGTCAAATTAACCGTCACAAACACCATCAGAAGACAGACTAGAAAACTAAGGATGGAAAGATGAGGGAGGAAAGGGAACAACAGGGCCAAGAGCCCCAGGGAGAAGGATAAGACAAAACTGGCCAGAAACCTTTCGGCTTGTCAGTTAGAAGTTCATGGTGACCTACTTCTGCCTCTAAGTTTTCTCTCTGCCACATATAAATGAGGGTATAGCAATCAGGAGTTCTGAACTAAAGATTCAATTGTTCATATTAGTTTTTTAACCTCTCTGAGACTCAGCTTCTTCAACTGTGAAGTTATACTTTTTGAAATAAATGATCTCAAAAGTTTGTTCCACCTCCAAAATTTTATCATGCTCAAGGCTTTTATTTCACTCATTTTTCCCCCTACACATTTATTTCATTTCCTTTGGGGCTAACCACTACTTCTAGAGGAAAAATGAATCCTCTGTTTTAGAGTCTTGAAATATTTCCAATATTTTGTTGTTTTTAAACTTTTTATTTTCAAATAATTTTAGATTTACAGAAGAGTTGTAAAGATAATATATAGAGTTCTAATACACTCTTCAGCAAGCTTCCTCTAATGTTAGGATTTTATAAAACCATGATTCACCTACCAAGACTAAGAGATTAACTTTGGTACACTAGTAACTAAACTACAAACTGTATTTAACTTTCACCTTTCAGTGATTTGTAAAAGTGTTTTTTTAATTATTTCTTACATGTGTGATGAGGACACAAATATTAACATAAGTATTCACAGCTTTTCTCCTCCACTTTATTGCCTAAGGAATATTCTAGGTATGCCTGGTCAGCTCTTGAGTGTTTATGTTCTGCTCAGGACTCAGGATATGCTGGGTGAGCCAAAAAATTGGAAGGGGCTCAAATAATTAAATTAATTCATGTTTGAATAGGAAGGGTTATTACCCAGAAGAAAATATAAGAGTCAGACAGTGAGAAAAAAGGTCAAGGGAAGGGAATAGGAGAGTCAGCATGGGCTGAAGTAAGTTTTTAGCATGCCCTTGGGAGAGAGAAGCTTTTGGGAGGAAATGCTGTGAAGGAATGGGAAGCTCCAGTAAGGAGAGAACCTTTAGAACATTTTGCTTTGGGTCATACAACATTAGCTATTTGAGAGACTTCAAAAAAGATTTAAACTTATCTTCAAACCTCCCTGGAATTTTAGACTCTCGTTTCTTTTGATTGCAGCACTGTGCAGAGCTAGGCATGAGGTAACTTAGCTCTGTTGGGGATAATAAATATGTTAGAACAAGGGTAATTCAGCTTAGTATCATGGAAAAGTAGGTAAGTCTTAACTGACTGTTGAGAAATTAGGGGGAAAAAAGAAACACAAAGACAAAAAGGTGGAAAAGTGTCAAGAAAAAGGAAAATGTAAAGAAATATATTCCACAGATTATGAAATATAAATACATTTTAGTAGACATTAAATATATTTCATTAGAAACTTGCATCTCCAAACTTAGAACTTTTCTCTCTTGTTATAATAGTCTCGATTTTCCATTATTGATTAAAAATAGTTTTGGGGGAAATCATTAGCTTTTTCCCATAATAAGAGAAAGAAGTTTTGTTTTTCTTCCCCTATACATCTGACAATATGGCGAGGGATGTCTGTCTGATTTGACTGTCTAGTAGCAATAAATTTTTATTCTGGAGATCAAGGGATGACAACCAAGAATCAGGGAAGGGTAAGGAGCTTTTTGTTGATCAGGGCCAGCTTCCTTCTTAAGAGATCTTTCATAACTTTCATGCTGGTATTAAAAATTAGGGTTTTTTTCCCCTATATTTTGACAAAGGAGAAAGTTTGGGATGAGAAGTTTTGTGAATAAGAGTGAATGTGATTTTTAATAGCTTTCTTATTATGAAATTCTAGTTGGAACCCTCTTGTGCCAGCAAACTTTTCTCATGAAGTATTTTATAAGAAAGAACCAGGTCCCTCCAAAGCTCTAGTTTACAAGTACCAGTTTTTCTTTATAAAACATTTATTTGCTATTTGTGTCAGCTTAACCTAAATGTTTCTATTATATAAGTTTATTAGAATTCCCAATGAAATTATTCATCCTCTCTAAAACCGATGAGAAAAGTGGCTACATCTTTAAAGCCAGATCTGTTTTATCCAAATGGAGTAAGGGGTCTTGGCAATTGTTCGCATAATAAACAGTGACAGATATTTGTTTCAATTATGTGAGAATTTTGTGTAAGAATTTTTAATCTACTAGAATAGACCTTATACTAGGAAGACGACAAAAATTGTGTTAATGGTTTGGTATAATTTATGAAAGATGAGGGAATTTATGTAGTCCATCATTTGAAATAAACCTGAATTCAATATAGTAAAACAATTACAACTAGAAAAGTTGTACTCTTTGAATGGGCATTTATTTCCTTTATGAATATTGATATCTATTGGGCATATTTTTAAGATAAAAGGCTTCAGTTAAGAATCAGACTTACAAATGTGCCCAATATACCAGTAACTTTGGGTAATTGAGTCTTTCTAATTTGTTTAGTAACTCAAGCCCTAAATTCTCAAAGACCTGTTATAAAAATAGCCATATCTTTGAAATGATAGAGTAATGTATATTTTGATTTTGAATGATAACCAACTTTTTCCCTAAATATCAATAATTTAGTCACAAAAAGGAAAGGCTCAATTTTCTGTTTCTAGTCATTCTTGACATTTTAAATGCAACAAAGTACTTTTGCAATTCATTTCCAACTACAGAGAAACATAGAAAAAGCATATAGATAAAAACATGAAAAAAGTAATTATATGTAAATAATATGATTTTGAAAATAAACAGCTATTAGAAATGAATCTTATATTTTCCTTACCCTTGTAGAAAGATGCATTAGAAAAGTTTACAATAAAAGATCTTGAGCAAGCAATGATTCTGCATAAAAAGTAAATTTTAATAGGGTTAGAAGAGTTTTTAGAAAATCTCCAAATGGCTGCAGCACCCAAAAAAGAAAAAATCCAAGAAAAACAAAAGAGAAAATACAAAATGCTCTCTTTGGAGCTATCCAGAGATGAGTTGTGTGGATGGAGAGTTTCTCACTTGAGCGTAAAGGTCAATAAACTTTAATTGAGCATTTGCTTTCTGAAATGTAAAAGCACTGAGAGGAAAAATAAACACTAGAAAGAAAAAGAAGAGCTGTGGCCACCTTCATTTATATAAACTTAATCCATTCAAAAGTAATGCAGTCACTTATCTAAAAAGCTTTTATCATTTTTGAAAGGTTTGGGAGAAATCTACCTTATCCACTTTAAATATGAAGTTTAATTAACATAAGAAACTTTTTTCGCAATTTGAAATGTATCAAATAATCTTTCTCTTTGCATTCCCTTTTGCATACTAAATTCAGAAACAGAAAAAAATTGTCGTTATATCAGAGAACTTTGGCTTGAGAGAGCTGAAAGATAAGTGTCACAAAGAGAGGGTAGAAAATGGCACTTTTCTGTCTGTGCCTCAGTTCGTTTGCAATTTTTTGTTAGAATAAGTCTACCTCAAACTTCTTATTCCATGTTGTAGGGGAAAGATCAGAGTTTGCAGTGATCCTTAGTTTTAAATCCTTGTTCTGTCACTTATGTGATTTGTGAAGTTGGGCAAGTTACTCATCTTTCCTGAGCCCATTTTCTCATGGGTTGAAGGATGTGTTGACTTTTATCTCAGAACTAAGTATATACTAATGCATGTAAGGTCATGTACTGTATTCTGTCAATAACATTCTATTACAGTATAATTTCCTATCACCTTAAAATCAGTGTGATTAAACCAAAACTAATACATTTTTTTTCTGCCTTGCTCTGATCACATAAAATAACTATTGAGATCACTTCTCCACAATCTTTTTTGAAGCTTAAAGAACTGTATGTAGCCTGGTATCTTGAAAACGTTTGGATTTACACTGATTAGCTCTGGAGTTCTTTGGGACGTTTACTTCATGAATGGTATTGTATCACTAAGAGTTGTCAGCCTTTATCTGCAGGACAGGACTG
The DNA here is from genome assembly GCF_008692025.1 of Phocoena sinus. Taxonomy (NCBI): domain Eukaryota; kingdom Metazoa; phylum Chordata; class Mammalia; order Artiodactyla; family Phocoenidae; genus Phocoena; species Phocoena sinus. Next base: position 38,427,046 of record NC_045774.1, read on the forward strand.
GGCACTCAGCAGGCACCTCAGTCCCTCCAGCCAGCATTGATAGTAACACTTGCCATACTCAGTTCAGAATTCACATACCATTTTTCCCTGGAGCAGCTTTCACACTTTTTGCTCTTGGGTTTGGGCCTCTGCTGTCTCCCTTAGACTCCGACTTTAATGTCCCTAAGTCCATATTGTAATTGTAAACTTTATCCCTTCTTAGTCTCATACCTAAAATTCCTGGAAGGAATAGTTTAAAACTCTAGACCCTGGCAAAGGGTTTGACATAAGGTTAGATAAACATGTGTTGATTACGTGAATAAATTGTTTATGTAGAAGTCTCTGGGAAGTCAGTGGAAGATGCTCTACAAGTTCTGGTTGTGAATTTTTTGTTGTTAGTAGCTGATAATGAGAAGAGCTGACTTCTAAGAATAATTCAGCATTCACTAAAGGAAAAGTCAAGGCAAAGACTGGATTCAGGTTCTGAAAAACCAGTTTAGTTATGCCAGATAACTCAAGTGAAGTCCTTGAAGAGCTTTGCTGTTACAGCAACGTAAGCACAATGTAAAGTGAGGTACTCCCACCATGTTTCTATAATGTTACATTCTTTCAGGAGTCCCAAATAAAATTTAGAGGAAATTTTTGGGAATAAAGAGGAAAACATGAAGAAGAATATTTGTACTGAATCCTTTTACTTTCTTAGTCTTCTTCATCGCAGTGTGATCACAAAATCCAGTGGGGTACTTGGCTCCAACCAGTCAGCAACAGCCAAAGTTCCTCTTAACACGTAATTTATCACAGTATAGTTGCTCTGCTTGGAACCTCTCAGCAGCCTCCTACCTTACTCACAATAAAATGGAAAATTCATATCATGAACAAGATTTTGTGTGATCGGCCCCTGCTACATCACTGGCCACCCCTCTTCTCACTCTTCTGCATCCTCCGCTCCAGCCACTCTGGTCTCCATGCTCTTCTTTGAATACAGCTCGAACGCTTCTCTTTCAAGGTCTTGGCAGATACTTTTCCTCTGCAGAAGTCTTCTCCTCAATAGCCAAAACTCTTCTACTTATTTTCAAGAATCTTTTCAAATGGTACTCATTCAGAAAGGCTTACCCCGTTCCACCTTAAAAGAAAAAGCCACTTCTGATCTGCTCCCGCATGCTCTAATCCACCAAACCAAGCTTTATTTTTTTCTGACCCTTATTATCACTTGACATTATATACACATATATATGTATTCATATATCCATGCATGCATATAAACATTCATTTTTAAGGCTTAAAAATGGACTTTTCTCTAGCTTTAAAATTTTTTAAGCCATAGCAAAGCCAGAGAATGTACAACAGCTATTTACAGATTTAAAGCTTTTTACGTTAACTGTTCTCAGAAAAATTAGGAAATAAATACTTCATTTGGGGAATAAAGGCATAGACAGGTGAAGAGGGACTTAACTACATTCTACTCATTCCCCTGACTTTTGTGGTTGAAGACAGAAGATTCCCTTACAGTTGCACTAGGCAAAAACTACTAATTATAGCAAAACTGAAACTGGAATCCACTTCATTCCAGCACAGTGCCCCTTCATAAACATGTTAATTCCTACTTGAGTATTTTTTTCTTAAAGTTTCACAATATAAAATACTCCTGGTACAGCCTCCCTCAACACAGAAAAATAAGAATTAATGTGCATTTACCCAGATTAATAAATGTCACACTTAGAAAAATTACTGAAGAGTACATGTAGGCAGATTTTGATTGTTTCTAAAATATAGTAATAGCTAGTTATTGCTATCATTATTTTTTTTGAACATCCACTTTGGTCCAGGCACTTTTGCTCAGTTTCTTCACAATAAGCCGGCAAGGTAGATTTTACTAGTGCATTTTTTAAAAGAGGTAAATGAAATTCAGTGTGTCACAGCACATTGCCAGTGTCACAACCAGAAGGGGTTAGAGACAGAATTCAGACCAAGGTCCCCCATGCTAGCACCAGTGCTTTCTCTCTTGCTCCATTCCCCTCTGTAGATAACAATGGAGAACTCTGATAATCATTGGTGTAATTGAACTTATCTGTTTATGTGAAATTTTCCATGATCATACTGTGACTGGGGTTCCAGGCCAGCCTCTGCCACTCTTTACAAACAAGGTGACAGTGACGAGCTGTGCTAGAATGAGTTGTTATGAAGGGAACCTGACTGGGACCAAGAATACATCAACCCTGGCCAGAGAGAGTTAGAAGAAAAGCATGTAGATTTTGGATAATCTGTACAGTAGAAAGGCAAAAAGGGAAGGAACAAACATAAGATGAAAATGAAGCATTTGCATTTGTTTGCTCGGTTTGCTAGGAACAGGCATCTTCAAAAGCTTTACAATTATAATTAACTCTTGTGGATTCTCTGGCTTTGAGATGGCATAAAAACATTTAAAAGCAAGAGAAAAGCCCATTGTAAGGGCTTAGAAAGTAAAAAGTAAGTCATTTAATTTTTCTTTCATCTGATGTTAATTTATGCAGAAGCTAATAACATTTGTGGCTCAGAGCTGCTCATTGTGGAGAGGATTTCTCTCTCAGCCAGCCCTTCCTGTGATCCCTGCCAGATAGAGCCGTCATTTCCGGGCTTATGGCACTTTTCTCAGAGAAAGGCGGTATGCTGATAAGTTCACACTCTATAGACACACTTAATTGTGAACCCTCTGAAAATCTTCCTAACTCTTCTCTAGCTGTTACTAACAAAACAGCAAACAAATTGGAGGAGAGGATGAGGAGGAAATTGGATATGTGGGCGCACAGTCAAGTGGAAAGGGAGTATTGTTGACTGTTGAAGGAGAAAAAAGTCAAGGGAAGGAGAGTTTTCATATAAGAAACATGGGTTACTTTTATATCCAAGTAGGATATCATTAAATTGTTGTGCCTTATATAAATGAAAAGCTTAATTTCACTGCTGCCAAATCACCTAAAGAATAGACAGTCGTGCTTGAAGAAATGCATGAATCTTCAGAAGTTGATGTTTTAAAATGAATTAACCACGAATAAAGTAAGTCCCATAATGACGGCTTAAAAGTCTAATTCATAAAAATGTTATTAAAGTACATTATTTATACCTGTTTTTTGTGGATTTCTGTTCTTATTCATGACTCCTTCAGTGTATGGCCATAATCACAGGCAGAGTGTATAATGGAAGCATTAATCAATCTGAACTAAGGAAAGAATACTGTATCACCACAATAAAGTCCCAGCTATATTAATATAAAGGGTAGAATTTATTACACAAGACAATTCTCTTTTAAAAAAATGAAAAGAATGTCTTCCATCTTCTGGCCTCAAATACCTAGTTTCCTTCTGAAGTTTAATATAAGATTAACTAATTGGCACGAACTTTTAAATGAAATATTTATTCATCTACATTATGAAACTTAGAGACTCGGATACTAAGTTGGATACTGAGTTGTGATCTTATCATGGCTATGGCATTGATTTTTAATATAGGCTAAGAAATGCTTACAATTAATCTGTATTTTAATTAACTCCTTTCCTAGCACATGACACCAGATGGTGATGTTTAGCAAATGCCAATTCAACTGTCTGGCATATGCATTTATTTAGATAAGATGGAAAAGTCCTTGCTACATAAAATTTCTCCCACAGAAGCTGAAAGTAATGATACTTAAATCAAAAGTATCTTTATTCAGAATTTTAAACACGTTTTGCATATTTAATATGTATAAACCTTTAGGAAAAGGCAAAGTAGAATTCCATTTGTTTATTTCTAACTCCAGAACTATCAAAATCTGACTTCTTGACTTTCTGTTTCTGACTGGATGAGCTGTAAAGGTACACTGTAGACAGAGTGTGAATATATTTCTCCCTACAACACTAACTTATCTCTAGGAGTCATGAAAAGAAGTTCTTTGTAAATTATACTTCTGACACTGCAAGAAAGTGTTGGCTTTGATCTCATAGGTAAAAAATCTCTATACCTAAGGGAATGAATTAATTCCTATATTTAGTAAGATGCCATCGTTAGTAGGCAGCTTAAGCATTGATACTAGAAGTACACATTGAATTTCTTCAGCATAGTAACAGTCTCATTATAGTTCTGGGTAATGAACATCTTTGAATGCCTGGCATTTTATACTTGGGTTGGAGAGACAAATGGCAAAGAGAAAAGTATTTCAAATATAAGGTAAATCACATTACTAACTGAAGATAAAAATCAGTCAGTTTCCAACATTAACTGTGCTTGTAGCTGCCTCAAACCTAACAGTACTGAATATTCCATTTCAACAACTGTGTACTTCTACATGACTTTGTTATTTAAAATGAGAACACTTACCAGAAAAATGTCCGGAGATGTCTAGTTGTTACATGGCTATTGCTGGGCAGCATTTGAAGTTCCCTCTGCCCCTCAGACCAAGGTTTTCTTAGATCTCTGAAACAGAAATCTTCCATAAAGAAGTCTAGAGGTACCACAAACTGTCAAACTGTTCTATGTGTCATCCAGACTTAACAGCAACCTCTGGGTGCAAATATAGTCTGAGCATGCTGGTTGATATGGCCACTCAGAAAGGGTAGTGGAAGTTATGTCCCCAATATGGTGCCAGATAAATGTCACCAGAATCCAAATGTCTGTCGACAAGAGGCAGATCTGAAAAACAGTTAAATCAAAATAGATATTGTTAATGGCCTAATGTATTATTTCTAATGAAACTGAACATATGAAAAGAAAACAAAAAATAATTCTTTTAGCTTACCTGCAGCATTGTTTCTCAGAAATTATATTTTAATTTTCAACATTAATATCTTACTTTAGACAAACGTTTGGTTCAGAAAGCTCGAACTATCTTGTTCATTTTTTGTAAACAGTATTAGCAGCCCACAATTTTATGCACTTACTGTGAGCCAGGCACTGTGCAGAATGCTTTGAAAACATATCTAACTTTGAAGGAAGTACTGTTCCTTTACAAATGAAGAAAGTAAGGCTTAGTGAGATTAAATCACTTGCTCAAAGTCACAAAGCTATCTGGAGGCAGAATTGACTTTAATGGTAATCCTTCATTCAAAACTTCATTTTCCTTTTGTACTAAATTTTCCTAAAGGAAATATTTTAAATTTCTTCTCTAGAAAAAGAAGAAGAAAAGAAGAAAGCTGAGAATAAAGTGACTTCTGAAACAAAAAAGAAAGGTAAGGAATTTAAAAGCTAACACATAAATTAATTAGTATCCATTTGTAATATTACTGGTAAAGCTACTGTTTTCTAGGAAAGAAATCCCCTTAACAATTTTATTGTCATTGTTACTAACAAACAAATTTATATTTATATATTTATAAATAAATTATATTTATATATTTAATTTGTTTGTTAGTATTCCAAAAAAGTAGAGATTGATAAATTTTTAAAAGAAGATTCAAGCCTAAACACTTTAAAAATTTGTTACTGATTATTTTTTTTCTTTCTTAGGAGTGGTGCTTAATTCTACTTCATTACTTTACTTGATTACATATATGAATATGAAGTTTACTATCCAATTAATTTAGTTTAATAAAATTGTCTATCAAAAGAGCAAAATATTGGGCTTCCCTGGTGGCACAGTGATTGAGAGTCTGCCTGCTGATGCAGGGGACACGGATTCGTGCCCCGGTCCAGGAAGATCCCACATGCCGCGGAGCGGCTGGGCCCGTGAGCCATGGCCGCTGAGCCTGCGTGTCCGTAGCCTGTGCTCCGCAACAGGAGAGGCCACAACAGTGAGAGGCCCGCGTACCACAAAAAAAATAAATAAATGAATTATTGAATGTATGGGAAAGAAACTAGTTAGTTGGTTTGCTATGTTTTGTTCTTTTTTAAATGGTTATTTTCAAATAGCACATCTGAAGTCCCAAATGAGCCCAAGAGATTTCTCAGCTTCTGACATGCTTGCAGTGGCCTGATAGCCCAGGGAACATTCAATATATTCCTTTTAATGTCCTTTAGAAAAACTATTGAATTGTATCATAATTAACAATGCCATCTAATGTTCATACTGTCATGAAATTTTTTTTTTTTTTTTTTTAACCTTAGCAAAAATTTGCTCCTTCCATGAAGGGATAGCACACCAAAACCAATGTTCTGTTACAAAGGTGCTAGTTCACTCATATTTGACATGACTATGACTCTAATGTAGAATCACTCTATACAAGATGAATTGGATGTTAATGGCAGTAAAATGTGCCCTGAAATATATGGTAATTAAACAGATGTTTATAATTTTCTCATTTTACTACCAGAAAAAGAAGATGTCAAAATGAAAACTGAGAAGGAAACTGCCATGGATGTAAAGAAAAAAGGTATTGTACTTTCTTTGCTTCCTTAGTCAGATTATGTTCAGGATGTTTGTTAATAAAGGAATCTTGGGGCAATGTAAACAAATTGAATATAGGTACTTAAGTCTGTCCATGTCCAGGCTGTCAAAGCAAAACTTGCACTAGACAAAGTTAAACACGCAAGGCAGACTTTATTCAAGGCTATTGCAATAGGGGAGAGAGACCAGAACTCATTCTGAGCTCAATTTCACTGAAACAAAAAGCAGAAGAGTTTTTAACATCTGGAAAGGGGTGGGAGGATTGTAGGCCATCTGTATTTGCTGATTGGCCTTACTCAAAAGAAGAGAAAACTTTCTCTTATTTTCATGTCAAGAGTGTAGTTTTACAACTTGGAGCAAGGCACCCAAGGGAGTTAGGTTCCTACCCTCCCACAGAAACTGGGAGATAGAAGTACTATCTTTCTTGATGATTACATTTCAAAGGGGCGGCTCCCAGGCCTCTGAGAAAGGCACACATGGGTTGTAAAACTGGCAGGAGGCTTTTAAGAAAATTTATATCTTGAAAGATCAGAGAGAGAAAAAGTTTTCTAAAGTAAATGCTCTAAGAAAAGGGAGGTCAGGAGCCAAAGGACAAGAAGATGCCTGTCTAAGTTTGGTGAAGGTGAAGAGAACTTTAAGGCCATCTTTTTCAAGACATAATGAAATTGAGTTATACATGGTATAACTTCACTTTGCAAAGATAAGAAGCAAAGAATGCAAAGATAATAATGCACTCCATTAAGAAACAGCTTAGATTTTTGCCTTAAATTTAGTTCTGCTTTTACTCTTGTTCAAGCATGAAGATCTGCTTTTATTCAAGTTAAGCTTAAATCTATGTGAAAAGATATGTAGTTGTCTCAAGTATTATGGTTTGGTGATAAGTATTTTCACCCCAAATATTTCCTCCATTAGTGTCAGTGATGCTTGAAATTCCACCATTAGAGATATTCCATTTCTTTGAGTTATGAAAGAATTGTCCTCTATTAAAATGCAAATCTCTTAGGGCCTGTGTGCATGGGGTAACAAATGAATTCCTCTCAGCTGTTAACACTTAAAGTGAATGAGACTTCTAGATCTTCCCTGTGTGATAATAAGCTGAAAACATTGTCATAGAAACTGAGTCAATAGGGAAGCTTAAATGAAGGTGAAGTTGAAGAGAGCTTCAAGGTAGGACATGGTGTGGAGAGAGCAGACTGGGCTGGATGCCATTAGTGAAAACTTCCCTTCCTAGGAAGTAATAGCATACGTTGGGAAAAAAATGTGGTGAAGGACACTGAATAAGAAGGTCATAATATGACAAACTAGACATTGATTACTCTTAGTAAGTAGCAAATAGGAATTACAGGAAATCCCTACATCATGCTATAAGTGGGGTAAAAATATTGTAAAATACTGAGAGTTACATGATTGCATGGCTCATAAAATATCCAGGAAGAGACAGCCATGTGTTCTCTTGAGTTTGGGACTTGATTACTGATTACTTTGCATTGGAATTATTATTAATTTTATTATTGAACATTCATTTATTTTGTTTATTTAAAACATTCTTTATTCTCCTGGTGAAATATGTATCTTATCATAAGAAAGTGGAAACACAATTCTGACCACGTGATGATGCTGAGAAACTGGTTGCTTGGGTCATTGTATCTGTGACAGCTATATGATTGAGTGCTAAAGAGAAACAAGTTTTTCCTGGGCCATCAGTTTTACTAAAGTATTTGCAGAGGAAAGTTTTGAATTGTAATTGTCAAAGTATTTATCATAGGTGTGAAAATGCAAAATCATGAAAAATGCTTTTGGCAAAACACAATGGTGTGTGTGTGGTGGTTGTTTTGATTTGAATTTTGTTTTTGAGGGGAAGGGCACAACACTTTTCTGTTCAGAGAGTGATGGGAAAATCTGATACTTCTCTGCTAGTGGGAGACCTGTGTTATTAGCCCCAGCAGTCATGTCAGAGTGAGATTGTGCACCACTGGCAAGAGGAATGATTATGCCAGTATCCCTTCCTGCAAGGCCAGTGCTTAGCCATTGAAGCAGAGACTGAACTGGGTGATTGCACAGGACATCAGGGGAGGGCTGCTCAGCAAGTGTTGAAAAACAAGCTTGTCCTTCTTGGAATCAGTTTTCAGTTTGTTTATATGTCATTTTTACTTTTAAATACACAAAACCATTGGCTCTTACAAATCAGTTCAAATTCCTGATTAAAGTATGCATAAATTATTAGTTTGCAAGCTCTTAATTTCCAAATACTCAAAATTGTGTGTGTGTGTGTGTGTGTGTGTGTGTGTGTGTGTGTGTGAGAGAGAGAGAGAGAGAGAGAGAGAGAGAGACAGAGAGATTCAATTAGTGTTGATTTCTAACTCATGTTTCTTTTTAGAGTTTAATAATTCTCCAACTATATTTTCATGTGAGAGCAATATGCTTTAAAAATAGCCAGTTTGAAACTTATTATGAAAGTAGTAAAAATTTCTAGAGGTTACGCGAGAAAATTGAGAATTACCTGAAATCTTGAAGAGCCGTGATACATATGTTATTTCTTCCTAAAGTAGTCAGAGGAATATGGCAGAACATCTGATATCATTACTGTAGTCCCAAATAGTAGCAAATTTACAAGACGTAAGATATGCCTAGATGCTTATTTAATATATGGGTTTTATCATGGCATTTTATTACATTTATAATAACTTTCATATTATTTATGATTATAGAACATATAATGTATTTATATGTTATATTATTATTTTATTTTACTATAGTTATATTTTATTATTATATAGGTGCAAATGAATCTAAGGCTTAAGTTCTAAGGTTTGATAAAAGAGCCTCTGCTGCATGAAACTTGTAAGTCACACTTTGGTAGTGATCTGTTAGGGAAAATGTGGGTGGGGTTTTATAGGATATAAAATCGCCAGTCCATGAATTGCAATTGGGTAAGTGGTACACTGAGATTCATTATAATAATTTCTTGTTTGTATATATTTGAAATTGTCCATGGTGAAAAAAAAAGCCCAAATATGTCGTTTAAAAACATTGAGAGGCTTCCCTGGTGGCGCAGTGGTTGAGAGTCCGCCTGCTGATGCAGGGGACGCGGGTTCGTGCCCCGGTCCGGGAAGATCCCACATGCTGCGTAGCGGCTAGGCCCGTGAGCCATGGCCGCTGAGCCTGCGCGTCCGGAGCCTGTGCTCCGCAACGGGAGAGGCCACAACAGTGAGAGGCCCGTGTACCGCAAAAAAAAAAAAAAAAAAAACAAAAAAAAAACATTGAGAGAAATGAAAAAAAAAATCACCAAGATATTTTTACAATGTTATGAGATATGTTTTACCCTGTAGAAATGCTATGAAAAAAAAAAGCAAACAAGAAAGGAAATAAAAACTCTTAAAAAACATGTTCCTATGTTTGTATCAGACTTCCGTGTTAGATATACAAACCACTCTAGATGATATAAGCAGAGACTTCTGTACAGGGAACTGGATGCACACACAATTGTTGAAAGGACTAGAAGGATTGATGTCAGGAGACTACACTGGATTATTGAGCACCCAGGACTATCAATTGGCCAGGAAGCTGCTTTGTTCTTTAAAGCTGCCTCCACACCTGACTCTTTGCACCCACAGACTAGATACTGAAAATGTTGAGGCCAGCCTCAGCCACTTACTCACATCAAAGCGACCTTGTTTGCTAAAGCATTCCTGCTTTTCAGTCTCCTATAGGTGCATCTAAATGATGAAATTAAACATGCTGGGAGTCTAGAAGACAGGTTTTTGGCATTGCAATTTTTGCAACCGGAGGGAGGGTAGAATGGAAGTAGAGAGAGGCTATCCAAGGTATCTGTAATAAAGACACCTTCAGAAACGTTTTAGAAGATAAAATTCATATACGAAATGGTTTTGGAGACCTGAATTGTACAATGACTAAACCTATCTTTGAGTTCCCCTAAAAGTTGAAAAAGATGGCTCAATCAAGCAACATGATACAATTTGGCAATTTAAAGTGCTCAAAAGACACACAAATGTAGTTTATAGTGTTCTTTACCTAAACTGTAGCAGCATGATTTTTCCCCCAAGAATTAGCTAAATAAAAGTATAAATGATAAGAAGGATCCTGAAAAACCAGACTAGCTTTTCTGAAATAAGCTGCTAGAAAAGGACTAATTCACTCATTCATTTATTCTTGCATGCTTTCCTATGGGAAATAGTCACTAAATGCCTATTATATTGTGCTAGGGGGTGAGTACACTTAAAGGTCGATAAACCAACATAAGCCCTAGTCTAATGAGACCTGCAGTTTGATACGGGAGGCACACAGTGACTAAGAAGACATAATGTAGACAACTCGGGGTAAGGGACACGGAGGAAACAAATTTGGGGGAATGACAATGGAAACAATAGGTGGGGACCGCGAGCTATTTAGATAGAAAGCTTGTTACAGCAGGCTTTCTCAGAGACATTTAAATTGGAATTGGATGTATTGGAAGGATCCATCCTTTGGTGGGGACATCTTTGTGTGATGTGTGAATATGGTATATGCATGTGTGTGTGGTATGTGTATATGTGTGATTTGTATGAGAAGACATACAAGGGGTCAGGATATGCAGGGATATGTGCAGGTGTTTGAGTTTATTAAAATTGTAATGGGAAACTCTTGAAGGGTATCAGCAGTGGAGAAAATATTTTGATTTGTGTTTAGTACAAGTATATTCTCATTTAGATAATAGGTTAGAGGGAGAAAAGAGAATAGGTGCACCAATGAAAAGGTGGTGTCATTTATTGAAATAGGGAAGCCTATACGGGAACAGCTGTGATGGAAAATATTCAGAACTTCCTTTTGAGTGTGTTGTTTCAGGTGTATGTGATGCATCGTCCAAACTTTGCATCAGGAACTATTTTAGGTGCTTTACACATACTAACTCATTCAGTCTTTATGATAAATCAGGAAATAAGCTATTATAACCCTCATTATAAAATTGAGAGGTGGTAAATGTCAGGGCCAGGACATTAATCCACAGCCACATACTCTGAACAGTCAATTAGAGATACGGGTCTGGAACTCAGAGGAGATTCTGAAGTGAAACCATAGAGAGAGTTATCCATATAGATCACAGTTATTGTTCTGGGAGTAGATGAGATCACCCAGAGAGATTGTGTCAGAAGAAAAAGAGAATAGAATACAGAATCAAGACCTGGGGAATTCCAACATCTAGACATTAGATAATGGAAAATCAAGTAAGAGGAGCTGAAAGGAATTGCTAGAGAGGTTAAAGGAAAAGCAAAGGAGTTTGGTAATAGAGACATTTCAGAAATGTATGTTTCAAGAAGCAAGAAGTTATCAACTTGGTGAATATTACTTAGAAGTTGTAATGTGAGGGCAGAAAAGACAAGCACAGAGAAGAGATAAAGCCAGATTGGAATGGAAATCCAAAAATGAGAAGAAAGTAGTGAATTTCTTTCTTTTTTGGTGTGTGTGTGGCTGTATAAGGAATAAAGAGTCTTTTTTGTTTAGTTTTGCTTTGGAAGGTGAATTTATGATAAACATAAACAGAATGTGAGAGATTGATGCTTAAAGGGATGAACTATAAGTGGAAATATAAGAGATAATTTAGAATTCATTGTTTGATGAGCTCATGGGGGAAAAAATAATCTGCATTTTTCTGAGATAACACCACAGACACTCCAACAAAGTTGGTGTTTTCCAGTTATGAAGAGGAATTCGTCTAGATCACCTTAGAAAGATATACAATATAAGATTAAGAGGCTGTTGTGATAAAACTAAAACTCCAATACTAAATACATTCTGAATTGAAAGGCTCAGTTTTAGAAAAAGATATATCTAAGTGTTGTTGATGTTCACTTAATGGCAAAAGGTAAGTTTGTGAATGTATTATAGCAATGTGTTTGAAGAATCATTCATTCAGTTAAAATACCCCATGAGAACTTTACATTAAAATATCTTTGTGGCGCTAAGTTAACCAGATCAGATTAATCCAGTATAAAGCTCATGAAGCTTGTGCTGTTTAAATGACACAGTCACATCTATTACCATAGAATATTCTCAGTTACTGTATGGGGCAGATACTATTAAATTCTGAACAAACTGAAACCTTTAGCTACTTGATTCCTCTATATAGGATCTTCTTTTGTCATTGAGAAATTGCAAAAAATCCTTTATAGAGGCTTATAGCTTTGAACATATCATTAAATTCTATGCCTACCAGACATAGACTATCATCTGTTTTACTTTATAAAACTTTTGTAATAAGTTGTTCTAGCTACTAGAGCTGAAAATATTTTACATGGCAGATTACAGACCATGAAAATACATTGATTTGTATTTAAAAGTAACTTTTTGAAATATTTATATGTACAGATATAATTGGCAAGATAATATATAGTATCTTTCATATGTGTTCATGGTTAAGTTTCAGTTTAAAAGAGTAAAATTCTGTTTTCCAAACTTGTATTTTGAGAAGATTATAGCTTTTAATGCTCATTCCATCTTTTTCTATTTGAAAAGCACTTGATTGTAGAAAGTTATCTTGTATTTGAATTTTGTACATAAGCATTTGGGCAAGATTTGACAAATGCATCAGCTTGTCACTATTTGTTAGACACTTTGAAATCTAGAATAATTTTGGGGGGGATTCTACATATTCTGTGGTAATCTCCCAGTTAATATCAATTATAATATACAGGTACTTCACACACTTTTTAGTGATATTGGGCAATTATATTAATGTATATTCTAGATGAAATTATTTAAAAAATTGTTCAACAGGTAAATAATCGGGAATTTGGCACAAATTGGACCTAATCTACTTAGTAATTCCAAGCCTTGATTTTGGGGCACTCCAAAATTACAGGGCAACAGTAGATTACTTTCAAGTTAGCTTTTAGTTCCCAGATAGACTAGACTGCAAGTCAGAGTTCAGATGATGGCAGCTTAACTATATTAAAAACATTTACAATGCTTGAATTTCTTTGAAGGCAAGAGAATCCATTTTCAAGTGTTTTGTAGTCATAGAAATCGTGTAAGACAATAGTTGCTTATTCTTTTGAGGGTAAGTGATTTTGTAATGAAACAATACAGCAAAGTTGGCTGACTTGTTACTTACTATGATCCTTGATTACCTCTTATATCACATCTGGATTAGCTGGATAGAAGCTAAAATGCTTCAGAGATAGTAAAAGGGATTTAATGTCATAATGTGCTGTGGGATCTCTGAGATAATCCCCCATGTTCTAGCTTTGGGTTTGAACAATGAAAAAGTGTGTTTGGGCTCAATGCCGAAACGACATAAAGGCATTTTAGTTTGAAAAAGAATTTTTAAATACATTTTAAAATTCAGAAAGGGAAAATGTTCATATTAAAATTTATTCAGGCCTGGAAAAAGTAAACTAGTATACAAAGTGACTATTTTAATAGTCTTTTTAATGCTTATTATGGAGAATCCAGACTGCCCTCTCATTGAAGACAGAAACAAAATCATCCCTCATACTTGAGTAGGAGGGAGTTGTGTTATGATTTGTGAAGTATTTTCAACAAGGAGGATTGAAATACATATGAGGAAGAATGAGTAAATAGACTATGACTATTTCTTCCCTGTATGCATCCATAATGATATTTAAGTATTTCCTGTACCCATATTAGATAAATTATTTTAATTGCAGTTTATATTCAGAATGAAGTATTTTCTGAATAAAAAAGAAACAAAATAATTTAATGTTAAAACAAAGTGGTCTTTTGCAAACACCATAAATTAAATTTTAATGAGAAGATTACACAAAGTGGTACAGGAAGTGAGATATTAGAAACAAGTTTTTCTTTTTTTAAAATTTTAATAGATGGGAGGATTTTGACCAATTTGTTGGGGAATTACATAGCCTGAATTTCCCTTGTGGCCTGAGATATACATTTAAGCATATAGAAGCAAAATATCCAGTAATTTTTTTGTATTCTGTATCCTAAAAGCCTACAAGATTTTTCTTTCAGTAAAAGTAAAACTTAAAAAATTTCCAAATAATATCTCCTTCAATTCCAGCCTCTCCTGGGATTCCAAAAGCATATTTTAAAAATAATTTAGCAAATCGTGCCAATATGAATTCTTTTTATCAAGGTATTTTAAAGTCATAGTAATAACAGTTAAATTTATCCACTGTGTTCTCATTTAATACTTACAACAACTCTTGAGGTAGGTATTATAATGCCCATTTTATAGAAAGGGAAACTCAGGATTGGAGCAGTTAAGTATCTTGGCCATGCTTACCAGTTAGTGATGGAGCAAAGTCAGTAAGAAGTTCACCAAATAAAGCTCACTGTCTTTAGCAACCTGCAAACGTTTTTCTTTTCCAACTCTAGGAAACGCCGATTGTAGATTGCCTTAGTGTCTTTTTCTTTTCTTTTCTTTTCTTCTTTTTTTTTCCTAATTCCTTTGAGATCATATTGCAGACAGGGATAAGAAAGGAGGAAATAAAGAACATATACTATAAGTCTGATTCTCTTTTTTCTTGTAGAAATTATGCTTTCCTTCCTTCTTTCACTCAACAAATATTTAATAAGTGCATAACATTTGCAAGTAAATCTGCTAAATATTGGAGATAGGTCAGTATAAAAGACGTGGCACTTGCTCTCAAAGACCTTAGAAAAGAGGCAAATAGACATTTATAATATACCATGTCCACTATCACAATAGAGCATGTACAAGGGCTCACACTTAAGATCACGGCATGAATCTAGAAATTGTGTCTCTTTTGGTAGATTGGTATCTGTTAGAAATTTAGAACAGGGATGCTACAGACTTATGTAATAAGGTATTTGACCTAGATGCATTTAACATAGTTTTAAACAGGCTGGAAACTGGAACTCATAAAATTTTAACAGTGCTTTATCACTGAAGATATTTGCTTTCACAAATGGCAGACCATCTAAAATAAGGAATTTGCTGGTTTATCCAAATACAGTTCTAGAGTAAAGTGTCTTCGAGTTCATTTGACCCAGGGGTCAAATGATATCATTAGGATGAGATTTATCTCTCCTCACTTTTAGACTCTGTTTCCTTGATATTGGCCCATGTGATTGCAAATTGGCCATATCAGATACCACCTGCCCTACATCCTCTCTTATTCATGTCCTATGAGAAAAAGAATAGATTGGCTTCCTGAGAGCTCAAACAGAAAACCTGAATTGAGTCATATTGGTCCTTGTGGACCGGTTCCTGAGCTAACATTTGTGGTGAGAGTAAAGGAATAATCTGATTGTCTTAGCTTAGGCCATAGGTCTTATCTTTTAAGCAGAACAATTAAATAAACTTTGTCCAACATATTTGGACTGAAATTGGAAGGGTGAAGTTGATTCCCTCAAAGTTAAATTAGTATAATAAAACCACAATAAAATGGAGTTGTTACTACATGGGAAAAAAACCCAACAACGTAAGAGTTCTTTTCAAGCAGTCATTTTTAAAAAACTTATTTACAGAATAGTATAAGGGACAACTTTTTTAGCTACCATCCATGGTGAAAATACTTAAGTATTTTAGAAAAGCAACTCAATATAGGATAATGTAATAGAATGTAGGCCGCCCCCAAAAGCAAATGAAATTGCAGATTTCATTAATCAAAATATTATGGTCCTGGGGCTTCCCTGGTGGCGCAGTGGTTGGGAGTCCACCTGCCGATGCAGGGGACGCGGGTTCGTGCCCCGGTCTGGGAGGATCCCACATGCCGCGGAGCAGCTGGGCCCGTGAGCCATGGCTGCTGAGCCTGCGCGTCTGGAGCCTGTGCTCCGCAACGGGAGAGGCCACAACAGTGAGAGGCCCGTGTACTGCAAAAAAAAAAAAAAAAAAAATTTACGGACTAGAGTGAAGAGTGAAATCTTTCCACTATACTTTGTAGTTTTAGACTCTCACTTGGATGAGAGTCTTTAATTTAAGCAAAGATTTTTTAAAATAAACCAGATTATATTCAGAAGGGAGTACTTTGGATATGTAGATATGTAATATGGAAATGAGAAACCAGGGTGGGCATCAACATGTTTATAACTTTGATGTGCCCTCTTATTTAGGTGTACTTACTCTTTATTATCCCTGAGGGTTGGGACTCAATAGTTGAAATTAAAAGACACTATGGAATGGTCAAGATTATATAGGGAATCTTTTCAGTCAGTGAAGTCTACTATTCCAAGTGTTCAAGCAAAAGAGTGGGTATCTCTCTGAGATTTAATCCTATAAGAAGAATAATTATATTAAATTTAAGGAGACTTATAAGACTGTATTTTTCCAAAATTAAATATCAGGCTAAATGAAACTGATGTCTGGATTAACTTTTGAAATGAAGTCTTTTTATTATTGTGATTTTAATTTGGCCATTTGTCAAACTCCTAGCTGATTAAAAAAAAAAAAAAAGACTTGTCAAGAGTTGATTCCAGAGTAAATGTTCACTGTCTTTGATTGTATATAACCTAAATTCACACTCTTTCTACTGCCTATCTACTGTAGCATAAAACATTATTCTGAATCTAATCAGAGCATGTTTTATTAATGTCTGAATAAACCCAGGACACTATGAGAAAAGGAAATAAAATATATAACATATATTGAAAAATGATTAATTGCCCTCAGGGTAAAGAAATATCTTGAAACATCTCAGAAGGAAAACTCCAATGACAATGAGCTTAAAGTAGAAGAGACAGTACAACAATTACTTATGATGCAAAAGTCAGGGAAAAAAGCTTTCAGACAGCAAAAGTTTTCAGGCTGGAAAATAAGAATTGTGATTATGTTTTAGGAAGTTTGTCTGTTACTTATGAAGGAGGTATGGAGGAGCATATATAATACTTCTGTAATCAAAAGAAGCTTTTTTTTGTTCCAGAAATGATTTCAGTTTCAGGAAAAAAGTGGAGCAATTATCTTAGTCAATTATAGTCCTGTTAGCTCTATTAATCTTAGAACATAAAGTCAAAAAGATGAACGAATGAAAAAACTAATGCTAAAATACATCAGAAGCAGAGGCAGATAAAAATAATTGTCCTGAAAGATACTGTGGTGATGTAGAGGTGGGTAGATACTCAAGTTATACAAATCAAAGGACAAATTAAAAAAAACCAAACATGGCATTGAACATGTGAAATAAGTTTATCAAAGCATAGATGAAATAGGCCCTCTTCTCCCTAAAAATAAGTATATTCACTAAATTTACATTTACATTTATATTACTAGGAATTTATATTACTTGTTATTATTGCTCTACTATTCCTCATATGCAGTGCCTTGGTGGACATTTTTCAAGTAAATAGAGTCTTCTGAAATGGTGCTGCCAAGTGATTCTATTGCTTTTTAGGAATAGAAACCTAAGAGTTCACTCTCTCCTTTCTGAGGCTACTATTTTCCTGTTCCCCTTTTTACAATTGTTCTTCACCTTTTCACCCTTCTCTCTCAGCTGAATACCTTGCTTTCTCGTTCCCTTAGAAAATAAAAATTAGAAGACAGATCTCATGAGCTCTGACCATGGAATCCACTGACATTCTTCATTCATCTCCTTATGGCCTCTGCCTTCTTGGCTGAATACAATACAATACAATACAATACAATACACTACAGTACATTAAAATGTTCATACTTACAGGAACAATTTTTTCACTTGTGCACAATATGCTATTTCCGTCTGCTAACTCAGGAATGTGTCTCCAGCAATTCTTTCCTCTGCAAATTCATTTTGACTTCTTCTACTGGTCATTCCCAGTAGCCTACAACATGCTATAACATCTCTTTTTTTTTTTTTTTTTTTTTTTTTTGCGGTATGCGGGCCTCTCACTGTTGTGGCCTCTCCTGTTGCGGAGCACAGGCTCCGGACGCACAGGCCCAGCAGCCATGGCTCACGGGCCCAGCCGCTCTGCGGCATGTGGGATCTTCCCGGACCAGGGCACGAACCCGGGTCCCGTGCATCGGCAGGCGGACTCTCAACCACTGTGCCACCAGGGAAGCCCTATAACATCTCTTATATATTAAAACACACGTCCTGTTGTTGATGGCCGTTTGTCTCAGATTATTGTCCCATTTCTCAAATCTCCTTTAGAGCTAAACTCTTTATGGGTTTTCTACACTTTTCTTCCAGTCTTTCATGTACTCACTGTATTTAGGCTTTTGAACCCACACAATTCTTGTCAAGGGTGCTACTGACCTGCACAATACCACATCCAAATGTGAATTCTCCGTACTCAAGAGCATTTGACAGTTGATCCCTCTTTCTTTACTCAGCCTCTTGGACAATACTTTCTCCTTTTAACATTCTGGTCACTCTTTCTTGGTCTTCTTTGCTTGTTTCCTCCCTTTCTTTCTGGCATCTAAAAATGGAAGCAACCCAGGGCTCAATCCTATGTCTCTTTCTCTGTATTCACTTCCTATGTAACCTCGTACAGTCCCATGGTTTTGATACCATCTTTAAGATAATGAGTCTCCAATGTATGTCTCCAGTTCTGATATCTCCCTAAACTCTACACTCGTCTATCCACTTTCATATTCCACATACCCATTTAAATATCTATTAGACATCCCCAAATTAATATGGTTTATAAAAAACAAACTCAAATTTTCATATACACATACCCTAGAATGTGTTCCCTACACTCAGCTATCTTCCTCTTATCCATAAATGATCATATCATTCTTTTTTCTGCTTAGGCACAAATGTCTCTCATCACTAGTGACTCCTTTATTTCTCTTCCTCACCCTATTATTAAATCCTGTCACCTTCACCTTTGACATAGAGGACCCTTTCTCACTATCTTTAAGAACTACGCTCATTCAGTTACCATCATCTCTTATTTCTGTAGGCAAGGTCATACTGTAACAACAACAGAAAACCTAAAAATTTCAGCAACTTTGACAAAGTTTATTTCTTGTTCATACTACATGGTCAAAAGGGGCTGAACACATTATAGCTGTGGAGGCATGCAGGCCAATGGAGATCCTACCTCCCTCTGCTTCAAGCTTTATTGAGGCTTCCATCTCACTCAGAGTAAAATCTAAAGTCTCCACAATGCTGTAAAAGGCTTCATGAACTGATGGCTGCTGATAACTCCAGGGCAGCCCTTTTGTGCAGCAAGGTCATTAACTTGAGGTTCTAACCACATGTTCTTGCCATTTCTAATCATTTGTTTTTTGAATAAATTTCTTTCATTTCCAACAGTTTCAGCATTTTGGTTTTATAAGTATGTGCAAATTTTAATTTGTGGTTTCAATTGAATTTTAGCTTCACTCAAGTTTTTGTCAAAAAGACAGCTACAATCAACATGGGATGTCTTTTAGCTAGCAAGTGGTTTTAATACAATCACAGACAGAAAGCCAATTAATGTATGAGTTATTCTTCCTTACTTGTAGAGAGCCTGTAAAAATATAATGCAGATGAAAAAAGCCACGATTATAAACCTTTTCTTCTCACCCTGCTCATTTGGTGAATGATTCTCCTCTTTAATTTTGATCACATAGCTCAAATGAGGGTTCATATCATCATCACTGATGTACCTGCCACTCTACCCATGAGTGTGGATGCATGATCCAAGCTGAACCAGAGCCTTGTCCATGGACATTTTACAAAGGACAAAAGAAAGATGGTCTCTTCTTTTAAGGTGGTCAGCTTAGGTAGTGTGAGTCCAGGAAATGTCATTGGTTATGTTTACACCCTTGTTGTGACAGCCCATCTTGAAAATAATGCTGACACATAGAAGCAAAGGAGGAAGGTAGAATTTTAATGGTATTTCAACCCTATGATCCACGTGTCCCTGGAAACTACCATCCCCTGACCTCCTGCCATTAGGTTATATCATTTAGTTAATTCCTCTGTTTGTCCGAGTTAGTTTATGCTGGGATTCTGTTATTTCCAACCTATATGTTCATTACCAAACGAAATTTCCATACAGATTTAGAATAGGTATAGCATTATAAAAGCTATCAAATCAAGCAGGTAGATAAATTGTATCAAGGATTTTGTGTTTGATGGATCTCAGGTTGCTGCATGAATTCTTATAAGAGGAAAATAATTTTTCTCTGATATTTCTTAAGTGCTTGTTTTATGGAAGTCTGCTTTAGAGAGTGGAAAACAATATGTATATACTTAACCAGACTTAGAAAGGAAACTATATTTGTCTATTCAGCACTTGCTTGCCAGAAAACATCATGTTGATGTAATTAAAATTGTTTCTTTTTAAAAGTAGGGGTGATTCTCATTTGTTTTATTTTATAAATAAAATAGAAAACAAACCCAAATGATTCTTTTAATTTTATTATGAGTTTAAACCTGCCTTTCTTTTTGATTTTCAACTTGAAAAGATGTCATTTTATAGCTGGAGTATAAAATTAACAACATGTTTCTCTCTCCAAACTATTAATAAACACAATGAGTCAGCCCAAGACAAATTAGAGATAATACAACATCCCATAATGCTTTCACATGTATTAGCTTCTCAAGTAACTGCAGTTAGAAAGAGCTCACTATCCTTTCTGTTACATAATAATCTGTACTTTATTCCTGTTATGTCTTTTTGCTATTTTTTTTTCCTGGAAGCCCCTTGAAAACACGTATCTTCTCTGTTATAATTTGCACTATCTATTGTAGATCCAGGAGGTGTTAAAACCTATGATGATTGGCATTACTGAGGTAAACAGAGGAAATTAGAGGGGTTTGTAATCTAGAATTTAGCCTTAGGAAGTAAGTACTGAAAACATCAAATGCTTCTTTTGTTAGGTCTATGTTTTGTTACATAACCTTGCACAATTTTATTCAACTATTTTATCTTAAATTACTCCTGTGTAAACTGTGAGCAATAATGATTTGCCATTACAGTCTTCATGTGAAGATCATGGGGACTTGAATTATTTAATTATTTAAAAAATATTTGGAGTACCCACTATTTTGTGGGGAATATTTTAATTTTAATTTTGATTCATCATGAATTCAAACTAGTTTATAATTTATTGGATTACTTCCTTGGGAGTCCAAGGGGAGGAATAAAGGGTATTATCATGGCTTTCTCTCTTGATCTCTTTTTTTCTATCTCTCAGCAGCTTATAGCTTACCTATAGTCTCATGTAATTTCTCTACACCTTGTTGCAAGATTATTTTTTGTAAGCTTAAGGCTTTAAACACTGAATCCCAAGGAAAATCATGTAACTCAAAATTCCCAGGGAATATACTGAGTGGCAAAACTTGGGTCACATGCTGGATATGTGGGCAGAACTGGGTTATGTGTTTCCCTCTGGTGGCTGAGTTCCCCTGAAAGGGGCAATATAGGTTAGGTGGAAAGAAGATGGAGAAAAGTCCATATAAAGCATGGAGAGAGAGCAGAATGGGGAAGAAAGGGAAGTAAAATTGGGAAGCCAGGTACTGATTAAAAAGGAAGCTGATTATTAGCTTTGAGGGCATACCTAACTGACACTTCATTTGGCAGATAATGGAGAGCCACTGAAAGTGTAAAAACAAGGGATTGACATGATGATGTATGTGTGTGTGTGTATAAATGTGTGTATACATAACATACAAATATTAACCTGTCAGGTGGGAGAGACCAAGAGAAATACTAGTTGGAAAATGATCTTAATAAATACTATAGAGTTCAAATCTATTAAAATAGTGCTGGTGAGAGATAAGGGGGGACCTGACCCAACATGATGTATTCAGAGAAGATAGCCATTCAAAGCACTATAAAGGAAAATGACACACTGTATGGCAACCAAGGTTCAGAGCAAGACAAAAAAGCCGTATCTGCTAAAACATTATTTTAGCAGATAATCTTCCCCAGAGAATTTTGAGATCTCTGTTATTTCCTCTCTTTTAACTGGAAGAAGAATATTGTAGTAGATGAATATAAAAGAATTACTGGGAAATGGATTTCTTCTCGTTATGATGACTTTAAATAACACGCTTGGGGCTTCCCTGGTGGCGCAGTGGTTGAGAGTCCGCCTGTCGATGCAGGGGACACGGGTTCGTGCCCCGGTCCGGGAGGATCCCACATGCCGCGGAGCGGCTGGGCCCGTGAGCCATGGCCGCTGGGCCTGTGCGTCCAGAGCCTGTGCTCGGCAACAGTGAGAGGCCCGCGTACCACAAAAAAAAATAAATAAATAAAATAACACGCTTGTTTTCATGTCAATAAGTTGGCTGTTTAAGTCAATTTTGTTAAATAATGTTTTGGGGAAACAAAGAATATTTCCCTTTTCTCGTTTGTTGACCACAATTAAAGTTCTTTTCATTAATTTTTAATGTGATTTCTTTGTTAATCAGGTTGCCTCTAAGCTAAAAAAAGAAAAGAAAAAAAAAAGAATAGAGACCATATCTGTTTTGTTCAATACTGAACATGCAGAACCTCGAATAATGCCAGTATAAAGCAGATGCTGAATACATTTGTTCAATAAATAAAGGAAGCATCTTCTGTCAAAGAGAAGTATTTTTAGTTTTATTTCCTTTAAAAAGGATTTGCCTTCTGTCAGTGAGGCAAATCACTTTGTCTTTCTCTATTCACTTTTGCTCACAGTGGTCATGTAGAGAAAAGCTAAATATTGTATTCCCAGTCTCCTCTGCTGTATGTGGAGTCTTAATTAGCTTCTCAAACACATTGCAGATAAAGCCTATTAATCCTCTGACCTTCACTGAATTCAAAAGTTTTTGTGTTAATTGTTTTGAGAGAATAATAGACAGTTTTGCTGTTAGAAAAGTCATGGCATCTCCTCTAGAAAAACAGTAGAACCGGAAAGAAGACTTGAAAGGATACTTGTATCTGAGCTGCTACCCTTTGCCATCATTACATGACAGAAGGAGAGTCACTTCTAAACTTTATGGAAACCATTTGTTTTCTTACAACTATAAAAACTGACTTTAAAAATGATTTCTGTCCAAAAGCAGCACAATAGAAATTAGGTTGCTTGAGATAGTTGTAATTTTATATATTAAAGCCATAAGAGAAGAGAAATTAACATTGATATCCACACATTATTATTGCTTGCATTATTGCCTTAAAACTTCAGGATTCCCCTTTATATGAGATTGGCCCATTCACATCAACATTCATTTCTATTATAATGTTTTAACCACTCAGGTACTAAAGACAAACGGACGAAAATTACCACCCACGTTTCACAGATGAGCAAAGAGAATCACATATTCTTTTTTTATTTCAAGAGTAAAAGATCCTACTGCTTATACAAGAAGGGATCAGAACTTGAACTCTGTTCTGATTTCAAAACCAGGGTCAAAGCTTCAGTGATCGTCAGCAACTGGGAGCAAGGGGGTGCTTCAGGATCACTCAAGAGCAAGGTGGCATATATATCAGTTTGCATCTGTTGTAATGGTATAGTTATTAATCACACTCCCTTTCATTCTCAAAAATATTCAGTATAGACAATTGCATCCCCATCTAGGCAGGTTTTTAAATCATACTTTGCCAGAGATTTAGATATGTTGAGCCCCAGACTCTATCACCCCCTGAGAAATTATGATTCATCTGGCTTGGTATGGGGCCCATAAGTGATTCTAGGGTGATTCTGTGCTAACATATCTATTAGTCTGCTTGGGCTACTGTAACAAAATACCATAGACTGGATGGCTTTAACAATATAAATTTATTTCTCACAGTTCTGGAGGTGATGAGGTAAGATCAAGGTGCCAGCAGCAATGTAGATTTCAATCTGAGTCTTCTCCTGGCTTGCAGGCAGCCACCATCTCACTGTGTGCTCAACATGGCCTTTCCTTGGTGCATATACATGGAGAGAGAATGCTCTCTGGTGTCTCTTCTCATAAGAGCACTAACCCCTTCAGATCAGGGTCCTAACCTCATGGCCTCATCTAACCCCGATTACCTCCCAAAAGCCCCATTTCCAAATATCAACATTTTGGGGGTTAGAGCTTCAACATATGAATTTGGTGGGGGGAGGCATAAGCATCAGTCCATAACACCAAATAAAGAAAGCACTCATTAAGGCCCATGAAGGAAGTAGCCGTGAGCAATGAAACAATACTCTCCTGGCAGTTGGAAGAGTAAATGTGAGGTCTACTCCTGCCACTGGCTGCATGACCTTGAACAAGTCCCTCATCATTCCAGGCTTCTGCTTTTTCTTTTTAAACCAAGGAGTTGGAATAGCATCCATGGCTCTTGGTTGAGATTGGGGGTCAGCCTGGGGAAAGGAGTATCTTGGGAGAGGACAGTCTGTCAAATGACACGAGATTTCAGTAGGCACCTCCGTGGAAGTTGGGCATGCATGAAGAGGTTTCTCTTTGATCATCACTGCTTTTAGAGTGTCAGTGTTGGTGGTGGAAGAATGTCATCATCATCACTTACCTTGAAGCTGGAAAAAGAAAAATTTGAAAACTTGGGTTGATAATCCTTAATTTCTCTTTCTAAAGCTAAACATTTTTTTAAACTTTATGATTGGATTTAGCAACTTCTTGATTAAATAACTTGTCTGTCAGCTGCTTGGTTTGACTACCCACAGACAAACAACACACACAGTATGTGGAACAATAGCTGAAGACATATTTGATGATGTGAGCACAACTGATTTTTTTAGTCCCTTTCCTACTGAGCTGCTGGAAGACAATAGTGTGAACATCCACCCTTCCTTGCCAGCTGGCTTGTATTCCTAGACCAGGAAAATAACTGCCACAATTACCCTACCCATTATGACAAGTTGCCTCTGGTCGAAATTATTACAGCATGTCCTTATTAGTGTCTGAACTCCACTTGTATTTGTGCATTACACCTACCCAGTCCTGGATGAGTAATTTTATTTGTGAGAGCCAAATAAGCAGAATGTAGAAATAGCCTTGGACAAAAATAACTGCTGTTACAAACGTGATTTAAGGGCCGAAATGGTTCAGATCATCATCCTTGGTGTCTTTGTTTAACAGAGGTGGCTAGGAGGGGTTATTGGTCTCAGAGGTGGAATATAGCTGTTGCTCTGTTGGAAGAAAATTCGCTCCTCTGGCGACTTTTGTCCAGAAGGTAAATACTGTAATATGAGAAACTGGAGAGGCGGTATGTGCGATAGGCAAGTTCAGCATTGAAAGCTCTTGGCAGGATTTTTATTTCTGCCCCTTGTCAGCTGTCCTTTAGCATAGGTTGAAGGCAAGCGCTTTGCCTTTGACATTGCACATTTAAATGCCAGCCTATGCAATTTACAGTACAAAAGGGCAAAGATACATGGGGGAATGAGGGAAAAAAATCTTCTCTCTTCCCATTGGTTGCCCTTTTGGTTCTGCTTTATACAGACATTAAAAGAACCCCTATGACCATATTTCCAATCTTCAAAACAATCACAAAAATAACTCCTCATGCAATGTTATTTATATACACTGTTCCTCCTAGCCTTCATGCATTAGAATATAAAGACTATTCATCCCTAAAGACAGCCATTCCTGACTCAGCTGAAAGTAAAATCAAATTGGATTCGGTGATGCTGGTGATGGGGTCAAAAAATTAATATCTGTAAAAATGTGTAAAAATAAAACCACAATTTCTTATATAAGAGTTTAGGCCAACAATACTTGCATCTGAAATGTATGCTTAACCTGCTTACCTCAGGTTAATTTAGAAATTTTCAAATTTTAAGAGATCAAAATGAAACAGGTATAAAAGTAAAAGTAAACCTGTTGATGGCATTGGTGCAAGGCAGATCTGCACTCTTGACAAATGATTTCTGTAATTCTTTCTAGATGTTCGTTCACTCATTCATTCATTCGTTTATGTGTTCACTTATTGAGTCTTACCATGATAGTCAATCTTCTAGATGCTAGGCAGTAACAGTGAAAAGACCAAGCTGTTGCCCTTATAGAACTTCCCAGTCTAGTGAAGGAAACAGACAATAAGTGGTACGTGTTATAACATCTTTGAGTGATAAGTGCTAGGAAGAATTATGAGGGTAAGGGAATAGAGAGGAAGGTGCTATTTCCACAGGGTGGTTTGGAAGCCCTCTCTAGGGAGCTGCTATCAGAGCAGAGATTTGAATGTAGTGAAAGAGTGAGCTGAGCACAAGGCAGTGGAAAAAGTTCCATGTGAAAGAAAGAGTAGCTGAAAATGTCCTAGAGATCAAGGGACTGTAAAAGATGCAGTGCGGCTGGAATGGCATGAGCAAGGAGGGAGTGATAAGAGGTAAAATCACCAAGCTGTGGAGATCTGGATTGTAAAGTTTTTTTTGTTTGTTTGTTTGTTTTTTTGCGGTACGCGGGCCTCTCACTGTTGTGGCCTCTCCCGTTGCGGAGCACAGGCTCCGGACCTGCAGGCTCAGCAGCCATGGCTCACGGGCCCAGCCGCTCCGCGGCATGTGGGATCCTCCTGGACCGGGGCACAACCCGTGTCCCCTGCATCGGCAGACAGACTCCCAACCACTGCGCCACCAGGGAAGCCCTGGACTGTAAATGTTTTTAATCCCAAGTCCAGTGGGGAGCTTTCAAAAAGTACAGATCAGTTTAAGCAATTACAAAAGTGAAAAAAAAAATTAGAAGGAATGATAAACATACTAGTCATGTCCTCTGTTGGCTAGAAAAGTCGTTTAATTTGCCTCTTGCTCTGTCCCCTTGCCTCTAGTGACACTGTAGTCCCTGAATTTTGCATACAAAATTCTTCTCTTCAGAAAAGGAAAAGGCTAGTGCCATCTGATGGCCACACTTGTGAACATCAGTCTCTATCTTAGAGTATTTGCAAAAATGAAAGCATTCAGGACTAAGGGTAAGGAAGCTTTCAGTAATACTCATCACCCTAGGTAAATGTATCCACTGAGTACATATAAAACTAGAACGAATTTAGAAACTGCTAAAATAGTGGCTGATGCTATTCTGTGCTACCTGCAATCTTTTAGTTGAGTCCAACTGATAGTTATTTTTGTCTATATATGTAATTCCATTCACATAGTGGGTATTAGACAAATTCTTATTCAGTTGAAATGAATCTAATGTATATTCATCAGTGACATACCATCTGCCTTTCCTAAGTATATGACTATAATCCCTTTGAATCCAGCGAGAGACTATATCGTGTTCTATTTATTGTAGTAGTTATTGTTGGAGTGTGATTATTTGGCTAGCACACGGACTTTTTAACATAGTGTTCACCTAATAAATGTAAATAAATATAACTAAATTTATAGGAAAGAAATAACTATGTTTTAATGTTACATAGAAGTTTATCTCAAGGGCTGTGGACTCAGGCTGCCTGGATAAAGGTCATCCATATGACCTTATGGATAAAACTTAGTTTCCTCATCTGGAAAGACACTAACAGTTCTCACTTCATGAGGTTTTTGTGAAAATTAAATGAGAAAATGTAGGTCAGATGCCTAGTGCAGTATCTGGTATATTATAAGCAGTCAATACATAGTTCCTATATTTATCATTATTATGAGTCTTACTTATTCTGCTTGACATTCTGAAGGTCAGATTATGTTTCATGGAAAAGTTACGTATGAAAAAAGTAAGTAGCTCCTAAAGATGGTTTAGTTGGATCATTCAATACGCATTTGATTGAATACCTTCTTTGTAGTAAGCACTGTTCTGGCATGTCCAACAAACATGGGCTTTACTAAGAAGAATTGAAAACTCCATGACGGCAAGCTTCTGGGGGTTTAATCACTATGTTTCCAGAGCCTAGAGTGGCATCTGGCACAGGGTAGATGCTCAATACATATTTGCTGAATGAAAAAGAACTCCATAGATATTAAAACTCTCTAGTTTTACTTCTTAGTCGTGTAACTATTAAAAAAGGAACTTGATATAAATTAAGGTTTCTCGTACGTAGATGTATGCAAACCTGGAATGTGCGCAAAATTATATTATTGTCATTATATTTTTGCCTAGGAGAAGGGTATCAGTATTAATGCTATCCTGAGGTACTGGTTTTTCAGCAATGATCAAAAGATTCTTGCATTACTAATTGGGAGAAGGATCCTTAAAGAGAGGAATTTTGGTACAACTATTATGCAGATTACTCAATTTGTTTATGTTGACTTTTTCCCTAATATGTACATGTGTATTAAAATGTAACTCACATGTATACTTTCTTATTTCCTATTCAGCCAAAACTCATCTCTGCAGCATATGTGCTCAAGGATTCATTTTTCTGAGACTTAAGAAAAGCTGATATTTGCATATACATTCACTATCTATTAATAATCTCAGGAAAGCATCAACTACTTGCTAATATTCAACATATGTCCATGGAAGTGCCCTTTTAAACAGTGAACTTCAGACTATCAGAGCAATGTGAAAATTTTTATACTTTAACTCACATATTTTCCAAGTACTCCTGCAGATCCTGTACAGTGGTTTCTTATATAGTACTTATTCTGCATTTTAATCATGCTTCAGTGGTCTAGAATTTTTTAAAACTCTGAATAAAAAGGATCTTGTAACCTTAATGTTAACCTTGATCAATCTTTCAGAAAGTATTAGGAAAGGATTATTTATTGTGACCTAGGGGAAGTGCTAATCACAAAGACCCAGCATGGGTTCACCAAAATCAAATAAGGCATGTAAAATTAACCTTAATTCTTTATCTGATAGTGAACTGGAAGATTAGAGAGATTATGTACACTTGGTGAATGTGTAGCAAATCTTTTGAAAAGGTGCCTTGTGATATGTGATTAAAAGGGAGAGAATGGACTGAATACAAGGGACAGCTAGTAATCCTTTGGACTTCTACTTACCAACTCAATAATAAACAACTCTTAACCGGCAGAGATCTCTAGGGATGTGTAGAGACCTGCACCATTACTTGGGAGTTTCTGGATTTAGTTATCCTTGATAAAAAAGATCGAATTGTGGCACTATTACGTATTTCTTTATTTGTAGGAGGCTCATTCGTGACTCATCAATGGTTTATGATACATTTGCTATCACAATAGGCCAGGACATCTTCAAAGTCAATAACATTTATAACAATTTTATGTGGAAGAATGCTTGCTGGGACCTATATTCACTTGCCAGCCGGCTATATCAAACATTACTCTGTCTGTTGTTGAGTGCTTTCCGTACCGTGCCCTAGTTATTCTTGCAGAATTTACTTTTTTCAAGTCTGTGAAGTCATCAATTCGATCGTATCAGAAAGAAGTAATGCTTCTTTCTCAGTTCTTTAGTTACTCCTAAGTAATC
Source organism: Phocoena sinus (assembly GCF_008692025.1). Classification (NCBI taxonomy): domain Eukaryota; kingdom Metazoa; phylum Chordata; class Mammalia; order Artiodactyla; family Phocoenidae; genus Phocoena; species Phocoena sinus. Next base: position 38,456,470 of record NC_045774.1, read on the forward strand.
TCAAGTCACAGCATTGTACTCTTAAAAGAAAATTCTCTCTCTCTCTTTTTTTTGTAATCAGTATTGTCTGGTACGTCAACCAAATTATTATTTCAGATATAGTCTCAATTAAAGTGGTGCCCATAGTTTGATGGTTTGATGTCAGAAAGTACAGGTATATACAGGTCTCTGCACTTGAAGCAGTTCTGATAATCCCTTTAGGAACAAATGCAGGATGGTGTGTCCAAGCTTCAACTCAGCACACTGTCCCCTCCCTCAGCTCTTGCTCCAAGACCCCTGATTTAGCAGCCTGGGGTGCTTATGTTATTGCCATCACTTCCACCAGCGCCCTTAGCACTGAGAATTTGTTGAACACTATGTGATAAAACCCTTAAAATGATGTTTTCAGAGTCTCATTGCATAGGTTACAAACTTTGTAAAGATTTTTATTTTTTAAAACACATTCCTCCATGAAATACTATTTATTATCTCTTGATTTCTTAACTCTTTTACTCTTTTTTTCTGTGTTACTTTCTGTGTAATGTGATTTTTTTTTATCCCCCAACCCCATCCCCCATCAAATAAACATACACAATGATATGTTTTAACTCAGAGAATTATTAAACATTTTAGACATTTTTTGCATTCTAGCCTACTGGAAGCAGTCAAATTTTAAATTAGCTAGTTACTAATATCACAATTATTATTTTTTCTTTATTTCTTATTTTTTTTTAATTTGTTTTTGGCTGCGTTGGCTCCTCGTTGCTGCGTGCGGGCTTTCTCTAGTTGCGGCGAGCGGCGGCTACTCTTCCTTGCGGTGTGCAGGCTTCTCACTGCGGTGGCTTCTCTTGTTGTGGAGCACGGGCTCTAGGTGCATGGGCTTCAGTAGTTGCGTGGGCTTCAGTAGTTGTGGCACGCGGGCTTCAGTAGTTGTGGCTCATGGGCTCTAGAGTGCAGGCTCAGTAGTTGTGGCGCAAGGGCTTAGTTGCTCCACGGCACGTGGGATCTGCCCGGACCAGTGCTCAAACCTGTGTCCCCTGCATTGGCAGGCGGATTCTTAATCACTGAGCCACCAGGGAAGCCCTTTATTTCTTCTTATGGTTTTTCACATTATATAAACTTTAAAATTTTTTTGATTTATCGTTATAATTTAATTTTTTAAAAAATGGTATTATTTTACTTAAACTCCTAAAATTTTTACCACAAAATTTCCATTCATGGAAGTTATTAAAAGGTTTATGTTAGAGTTTTGTTAGTTTCTGGCTGAAGCCTTTTAAAAACAGCACATGATCTGTTAGTAAAGAGATGTAATCAATAATGATCAGATATTTTGCTCAAATATTAGGAGACCAAGAAGGATGTTTACAACCTCACCAGGAAAGCTTACCACAATGACTGGGGGATTTTGAAACCTAGAAAGAAAAATGTGACGTTTGTCAAATTAGATAGTCTATGAGCACTGTTCAGCTAAACATTCTGTATTGATAGAAATGTTCCATATCCACATTGTTGAAAATGGTAGCTACTAGCCACATGCGTTTTCTAACTCTTGAAGTATGACTGGTGCTACTGAGAAGCTTAATTTTAAATTTTATTTAGTTTTATATTTGAATAGCCAAATGTGGCTAATGGTGCCCTGTTGGCCAGCACAGCTTACTCTTTTAGTTTACTAGATCCTTCCTTTACCCGCTCCCCACTCCTTTATTTATCTGAGAACCCAGACACAGAAAATAAATTGTAGTTTTACTTAACACAAGGGTCAGTTAGGATTCCTATGCTTCCTAAGAGCTGGGTAAGTTTCCATGGAGTGCTGGTAATCTCGCTTTTGGGGAAAAAAGTATAGCACTGAATTAGCATTTGTTCATTTCCATGGTGTAAACAATCCCACCATGACCATTTTGAAGCTACCAACATGAAATCACCCAGCTGGAGAAATTTCTAAAAATTTGACTAGTGGCTCTCACAAGCTTGTACGAACTGGCTCCAATGTACTTATGCCCTGTGAAAGTCCAAAGCCCTCCCACCTTTGCTTCAAAATCCCAGAGCTTTGTATGCTCAAGATCACCTCTGGCTGTGAGCCCTGCTCTTACTTAATTGGTTCAGTTAGTAGGTTGGCTTGTTAATCCTCTTGATTCTGTCCTTTATTCTCACCATCACTTGTCTTTAATTTGCACAAAATCCATTCACACAAACTATTTATGTAAAGAGTTGAATTTTAAAAAAAGGAGTTTATGGATGGTAGAGCATATGTGTGTGTGTGTGTGTGTGTGTGTGTGTGTGTGTGTGTATAGTCAATGGTAACAAATACAGATTGAATATTGGCTATCTTTGCTATTTAATGCTCTCTGGATATTGTCTGTTGTCCTTTCTCAGGTAGTCACTAGCCTCAGGTCATCTCTCTGACTCCTTTCCGACTTTTTTTCCTCACTTGTCCTCACCTCCTTACTTTTGGATTTCCCCCAGGAATTCTAAAATTCTCATTGTCATTAAAAGCAGTTTAGGTCTTTCCAGTCTCCTAGACTCTCCTTTTAGCATCCAAACTCATCACTTTGCTTAAAGGGCCCCAGGATCAACCGTCCTTATAAAGCAGTTATTCATAAATTCAGCAGTTATTTATTGAACACTGATAATGTGCCAGGCACTCTTCTGGTTGTAAATATCAAATCTGGCCCTCTATTACATTAGTGGTGAGTGTAATCATTGTCAAAATGCCTAGCCCAGTGCTGAAATATGTTTGCATTCAGTAGATATCATGTTATTATATATATTTTAAGCAAAATTTAGAATTATTTAGAAACATTAAGGGAAAGAAATAGAGGATGTGATCTTCAGAAATATTAAGCTTTTCATTTCTTTATTTCATCTATTCCCCGTAATTACACATCCTATTCCACCCCAAAGCCTTTTCAGTCATATTTATGACCCTCAGATGTATAGAGACAATGATGTAATCCACTATCATTGTAGCAAAGTTGTGCATTTTTAATTAATACAAGCATATCTTTCCATTGACCTGTATTTGTTTGTTGTTGTTGCTTCTGCTATAAATTCGCTAGCTGTACATTGTGGGTACACAGTAAATATGCACTGAAAACACTTTTGGTTTCAATGAATGAGAAACTACAATAAATGAAAAATACAGTAAGTGCCGTAGTCATGCTTAATAATATATTTTGGCTTATTTTTTTTCTTTGATCATTCTTTCAGTTTTTACTCTAATATTATTTGGTAAATTTTGCAAGTACATTGGGCAATATTTTATTGCCCCGATGCTAGGAGCTTGTGGCAGAAGAGGGAATATACAGTGTTCTGTGTTAATACGCTTGCTCATCCACTGTCTCTCACACCTTCCCACTGTTTTAGGCCTCCGCAGCCTCTGTCCTAGTCAGGCTGCCATTACCTTTAGTCTGGAACACTGTTTTATCCTTCTTGACTGGTTCTGCATAGCCTGTAATTTGCACCACATATTTTGCAGTGCGTGGATTCATAACCTACACATCTGGTTATTTTACTCTCCACTTTAAACCTGCTGAAGCTTTACTTTGTCCTTAGGATAAAGTTCAAATTTAAGGGTGTCAGTGCCTCTCCTGCTCTGTGTCTAGTTTCATCTCTTGATAACTGCTTCGCCACACAAAATTCTCTCGTCATTTAAAGGCATTCCATTCTCTGTTACACTTTCTGTTCTTTCAGAGGCTTCTTTCTTTGTTGAAAACCTTATCTTCACCTCTCTGTCGCTTATGTTTTGAATAACTTTTATTCATATTAAAGTATCCAGTTATTATTTCCATAAAATATCATCCCTTCCTGCCCCTCTAGATAGGTAGGTATTTTGTTCCAAGAATTCCCACTAAGTATCCATCTCTTACAATGGAACATAGTGCACAGCACTGGGTATTTAATTGTATCTCACCAGATCAGAGTCCTGTTTTTTTAAGTAGGTTTCTCTATTTTAACTGACAGAGCTGGGTACAATGTAAAATGAATATCATGCCTCTGTTCAAAATTAAGGAGAATTAATAAATGCTATCCATAACTAGGAGATTTTGTTTCTCAGCTAGTATTCAAAAGTGACTAGGAAGAAAGCATACATTTGCAAGTATCCGTTATGTTCAAAGTATTGTGCTCAGTACTTTACATATGTCACCTCATTTAATCCTCACAGCATTTGAGCCTTTGAAAACCTAAGCATGCCCAAGGGTATAAAATACTAATTGGCAAAGCTGGGATTCAAAGCTTGACCTTTCTGAATACAATATTTATGTTCTTTTTACCAATTCACATTACTTTTGAGGGTCTATGAAAGCTGAATTGCTGACTACTATCCATCTTGTTGGCTCAATTGAGGAATATTTATTAAAGAGCTTTGTAAACTGTAAATATTCTACACACGTACAAGGAGCTATGGGTATTCCTTAAGCATCTCTTAAATACATAACTAAGTGACTCTACAGTATTAATAGCATCATTAGTGTTAGAGAGAAGAAAAAATATTTATTCTTTTTATTTCTAAGAGTAACATTGCCCAGTGTGTATTCCTCTGGGATACAGAGGAATGTTATATTAGAGAAGAGTTCTATCATCAAATATGTTTAGGAAACAATGAGCTTAAATTGGTTTCTCTACTGTAGAATTTCAGTGTGGAATATGTTGTCATTTTAAAATCTTAGAAAGGTAACATCTTGTCTGCATGCTTTTCAGAGTTCTTGACCCTGAACTCTTTTTGTGGATAAGAGCATCTGTCAGAGCTAGTATTCTATGGATCCCACTTGTAAATTAGTTGTAAAATTACTCATCAGAGAATGTTACTCTTAAAAATGTGTTCTGCCATGTAAATTCAGACAAGGATTGTGGATGGCTATTTCTGAGATGGTAAGTATGGAAGTTAATTTATATACGTGGGTTGCAAAATAACTCATTAAGTTACCCCTCTAAGAAATAGATATGAGAGTTTCCCACTTGATATTAGATGATATAAAATATGACTTCTTATTCGTGTGCTTAATTAGTACTATGCATACTGAGATGCTTCAATTAAATTCAGAAACTTTGATGATTGAGTGTTGTGCATGCAGTGTTGTGATGAACCAGATGACCAGCACAGAGCACATGGGAATTACATACTTACTATCTGCCGTCTTCTAAGCATTTTCAAAGTATTAGCTCCTGTCCTAATGTGAAGCCAGGTACCATTTTTAATACATTTTAAAGATGAGGAAGCCAAGCAAGAGAGCTATTGAATTATTTCCCAATGTCACACAACTAAAAATTGGTTGGGATTGGATTTGTAATTAGGCTGTGTGCCTCTAGGGCTTATGTTATTAACCCCTATGTGATACAATATTGCCACTTTCTTATTGATTTCTGATGGTGAAGTCTTTGTGGAAAAAACAATTTCTTTGTACAAAAGTGTACTTGTATTGCTATAGTTTTCAAGATTTACAGCAGTTTTGAATGAAGTAATCACAAAAGGTAGCAGTCTTACTTTTACCCTTCTTACAATTCATTTTTACCAAATAATTAATACTTTACCATGCTTCTCCCATGTTCTTTCATCCTTTAAAATAACATGTTTTTATTCAACAGATTTACTATTTTAGTCCATCATTTAGATTGTGGGGGGTATATTATGCATATCCACAGAGAGGGGATGGCATGAGGGAAGAAAAATGATGCATTTGGAAAGTCTGTCCTCATGGCATGTGTAGATTAGGGAGAGAGACAGAAATGTATGTGAACAATGAAAGCACACATAGAAGGTATAGATGCCTTAAGAAAAGTCCTGGTGAGGTGCCGTGCTGGCTCAAAGGACAGAGAGAGGGCTTGCACTTGGAGGATCAGGGAAGTTTCCAGAAAATGATGGTATTTGAGGTTGGATGAAAAAGAGTACGCAGTTGGATGCGAAGATAAAGAGAGAAGCAGACAAGCACAAATAAAGGCATGGGGAGAGCCCCAGTGCTAATTTCATGTCCAGAGTTACTAAAACGTGCTGTATTCAGTTGGGTATAAGCAGAAAGCAACTTTGTTCTTTCAGTGACTACCACTGCAAACCTCTCTTTAGACCTGCTTTTCTCTACCCCTTGGATGAAATCCGAAAAAGACCCTATATTTTTCCTGGTCATGCTCAGATAATAAAACAATGATCTTTTCCCCCAAGCATTTAAAACTTCCAAATCCAATGTAATATCAAAGCTCCCAACACCCATCCCAGTTAAAAAGTTTCCCATTGCTCAGCTTGAGCTTGCCCTGAGCTTGGAAGCCAGTAAGTGGGTGGGGTGTCCTGGGCTTCCTGTCCCTTCTCCTCGCTCTGTTCCCAGGCAGCTGATAGCCATAACCTCCAGGGTAAGAGCAAAGGGGAGGGAGCAGGGATGAGGGATACAATCTAACTTGACTGGCTCAAGTATTACCTGAGTTTGGTGCCTTCTGTCGTAGTGTCAGATGTCCAAAACTGATTTGCACACCAAAGATAAGTTATACCATTGACAAGTTAATTTAATAATTCTAACACTAAAATGCTTAGTATAAAATTTTCATGTAATTGAAACAAATGCATGTTATTTTTAGGACTGTGCCTTTTTCATTTTATCTTTTTTGTGTAAAGGAATATAAACATTTTAACTTTAGGAATAATCAGGGACATAGGGGTTAACTACCACCTGAAACCATCATGTAATTTAATTTTTAGAAAAGAATGCCAAGGCCTGCTCGAATGGGATTGGGAATGCCAGTTTAAATTCTTTGAACATCAAATATATGTATTACTACCTTTAGATCTGTTTCATATCTAACCTGTTTTTTAAAAAATCTTAATTTAAAATCAACTATATGGCCCCAATTGTAGGATAACTTATGAACATTTGTGTGTGTGGCATGCTGTGTTCTGCATGCATTTCTTTATTTGCCATTTGTTGAATTCATAGGTACCATTGTCCTTATCAATACACAAGAGAAACTCATTCTCTGTTTTCAGTTATTCCTAAAGTGTTAGCTCTCAGGAGAGACTCTGAAAGATTCTATTCCTGTTTTTGAGCCCAGCAAGTTCCTTTTAACTGAGACAGTAATTTATAACACTGAATGTAAATCACATGGAATGATTTTTCTTAGACCAAATTAATTTGTTTCACTACTTTGACAATCTTCTAACATATAACAAAATCTAGATTTTTAAAAAATTGTCTTTAAATGATCTGATTCCAAAATTACTAAAATACATTAAAGACTTCAAATGTTTAAAAAGAAAAATTCTGAGAACAATTCAAAGATTAAATTCACATAAAGGCAACCAAACTCAATAAAAGTAAATAAATTATAAATCCAAAGTTAACTAAAAAAAAAAAAGAGTAGAACTAGATTTTATTCTTCTATTTTTGGTTAATATACTTGTTACTATTACTTGAATATTTTATAAGGGTTGATATTTTAAATATTTAAAGAATTTTGGGGTAAATATATTCTCTATCAATATCATTGTTTTTGTTTATAATTAATATTCTTATAATACAATACACTAATTTACCATGATACTGCAATATTAACACTATTTCTGTGCCCGAGATAAGTAATTAAAGGGCAGCCTTGGAATCCTTCTTTTCTGGTCTTCTTGTTATATGAAATAATGCATTTCTTTCTTGTTTAAGTCAAATAATATAGGATTTTCTATAAATTACTCTATATAAATTAGCTGTTAGTACTGCCATGGTTGTTATTTTTTTTAAAACTCAGAACCGTTTGTATAAAAAGATTTGCTTGCGTTTACATATGGCTATCAAGAAAAAAATGACATTATTTTGAAAAGAGTTGAAAAGGCATTCTATGTTGGAAACATCCTGGACTAGGAATCCGAATATTTATGACTTAGCCTAGGCCTGCCTCCCTGTCTGATAGGGTTATGACATAGATCTAGTGAAATAATTTATGCAAAGGACTTTGGAAATTCTAAGGATGCATACAAATTAAAAATTTCATTCAAATACAGAATAGTTCAGAGTAAGATTTTCAGTATGTTGGTGAGGACTTTCTAGAACTTAATGTGTTATACAATCTTGATGTCTGTGAAATACAGTTTTGTTGAATATTTATGCAGAATATTCATAGGTTTTGATTTTTTTGGTCTTCCATTATTCGATTTTGGCTTTTTGCTTGGTTTTAAAAAATTTCTGATTAAAATTTTAATCTGTACATTTGAAGTTATCTAATTTTCTAGAAAATTCAGTAAATGAAGGATGAGGAATCAATAAAATTTTTAGAAATTTGAGTAGACATATATATTCCAAGGACTGATGTAAAAAGTCAAGTATGGTCACAAGATAAATCAGTATTTTAAACATTTCAGCACAAAATACTGAGGCACCACCACTAAGTTTCTGCTTACTGTTCAAGAGGTAGAGCATCCTTCTTGGTATTAGTCATCTAATGAGTGTTCTCTGGTTCTAGTGCTTGAATACTTGGGTTAGATTGCAATTAGTATGGGACCATTGGTGGAATGATCAACCTTCCTGTGATAGCGTTTTGCAGTAGTTTGCCATGATATCAGTGTGTTTTTGAAACTAAATTGACTTTTAAAATTTCCCATCATCATGTGAGCTTGTTTGAGAGATATTTGATTATTTACTAGTCTCTGGTCTGAGGATTTAACATGGTAACCTCTATTGCATCCTTACTTTTGGCCTCCTCCCTCCAGCCTTATCGTATAGTACCGGAACTCATTCTGTCTGCTTTTGAGATTTCTTGTCAATGTTAAAGTTCTCAAAAAAAAAAAAAAAAAAAAAAAAAAATATATATATATATATATATATATATATATATATATATATATTTTGCATTACGCAGGCCTCTCACTGTTGTGGCCTCTTCCGTTGCGGAGCACAGGCTCCGGACGCACAGGCTCAGCGGCCATGGCTCACGGGCCTAGCCGCTCCGCGGCACGTGGGATCTTCCCGGACCGGGGCAGGAACCCGTGTCCCCTGCATCGGCAGGCGGACTCTCAACCACTGCGCCACCAGGGAAGCCCTCTCAAAAAATATTTCACGCTCCATAGTCAATTGTGATTTCATTCTTAACATAGATTTTTCAAACTGTTCTTTGGTTTCTGAACTCAGATATGTACAGTAGTTCATATTTGTAAAATTTTCACTGCCTTCACATGGGTCATGTGGAATCCAGTCCATCTGTGAGATGCTGGGGATGGGCTACTTGGAAACCTTATAGTTCTAAGAGTGGATTTCAGTTCAGTCATTTGTTAGAAGAAGATTAATACCTTGCCTTTTACCAAAGTATGTGGGAAGGTGTTTTCATGTACTAGCACTCACTCATTTGCTCTCAAATACTTCTGTGCACATGGCTCCAGTAATTGAAATATTAACTCCCTTATTTGTGCATATGAGCGTGGATTTTGAATATTCAAAGGTAGAGACCGGCTGCTAAAGTAACCTATTATGCTTCATTGTATGGTCCCAGGGAAAGCAGTACATTTGCTGCAATATGTGAAAGTGTGGGCTTCCGAGCAATGTCAGTCCTTAGTAACCTCAGCTTGTCATTTTGCTGTTAAGAGAACCTCTAGGCTTCCTGCTAAATATCAATTTAAGTTTAAGTCTGCATGCTTGACATTGGGGACTGCTGTTCCTGAGAGGTGTACATAATTCCCTTTAACATTGATGGAAAGGAGAGCACGACGTGGTGAAATATCCTTCTTGGGAGGACAACATTGTGAAGCTCATTTATTTCTCTAGATCGATTATGTGCGAACTGACAGTTAAAGCATTTAAACTCTTGGAGCTGTGACACAAATTTGTGCTAAAAAACAGATCATCACACATTACAATAAGTCCACAATCCCTAAAATTAGGAATAAATAGGGACTGTTATCTATGACTCATTCAGTGACATTTCATCTCAAATATGTAGTGCATATTTTCCCATACATCCCAGAGGTAACAAACAGCAAATAATATCACCTTCATGTTTAAACAAATAATTGCATACTTTACATATTAGATTAGGGGAAAAAACCTCAAACATGTGGCAGCTATTATAGTACATAGCTTCAAAAATTAGATCACTTCATCCAAGTATTTTGTTCTTCATGAATGTTAGTAAACGCCCAAGAAGGTTGAAATCTTGATATCAGATAGCAGAAAATAATCAAATATTGCTTTCTGGCTTTATTAGATCTGTTAACTATTTGCCAAATGGTCCTCTTTAGTTTTAGAGAAAAAAAAGGTTGCCCTATAATCTTGATATATCAGAATACCTACATATAATATTTAATAGCACAATTTTATGCATTAGAAAACCTGAGTCATTTCAATAATAAATTTCATTTCTAATATATTTTCCCTCAACTGTCATTGTTTTTTATCACAATTTACTGCTTGTATTTACATTTTTTTCAATTCTTCTCTCCAGTAGTTTTTTCTCTTTATCCTTTTCTCTCTCATATTTTTCCTTTATTTAATAAAATTCCATTTTCAGCTAAATTGAATGTATTTTGAATTTGGACATCTTCCTTGTACTCGTCATTGATCACAATATTACCCTTACAGGAAATAGTTGGGCGTTGTTGGCATTTCAATAGGGTAATTTTGATTTCCAGAGGAAGAGATGCCTTTCTCTCCACCAGTGCTTTTTACTATTCCCTCTCTCACATCTTGGGATCTTTCTACCTTAATAGCTTTCACACTTCCCAGACTTTTTAATATTTTTCTCTCCATCAGGTATTTTTCTGCTCTCTTCAAATAAAATGGAGTTTCCTATTTTGAAAACAGCGTTTGCTTTATTCTCCCGCTACCTTCAAGCCACATTTTTTCTAGTGCCTTTTACAACACTTGTCAAATAAATGACTTACACCCTCCACCTCGATTTAGTCACCGCCCACCTTAAGCCCCTAAAGGCAGATGTAGTGTAAATCCTGACAATTGGCTTTTTTTTTTTTTAAATGCCAGTGCCTGACTTAAGCTTTGGTTTCAGAGTCATCCACTTCAAACCACTTCCTAGATGGCTGTCTCAGATAGGCACCTTGACCACTTCCTAGATGGCTGTCTCGGATACGCACCTTGACCACTTCCCAGATGGCTGTCTCAGATAGGCACCTAGACCACTTCCTAGATGGCTGTCTCAGATAGGCATCTTGCCCCAGCCCCCCACCTTCCATAGTCCAGGCTTTTTTTTTAGAGAGATCTTGGTTTATTTTGATAACTGACCGCTTGGGCCGCTTGCTTTTTCTCTTCCCAGGCTTTCAACTCCCACTCTTACGTTTTTCATTCACCAGTAGTGAGTCTGCAAAACCCTAGGCCCAACCCTTGACCCCAACAAAGGCAGAACTCCAGGCCTGCTAACTCTCTCTTTCTCTCCGTCCCCCCTCAAGAACTTGCTTTGTGGCCTCCAGGTGTGCCATGTAATTTCCAGGACCTGTAAGTAACCTCTTTTTTTTTTATTGCTGAGGGTGTCTTGCAATCATAATAAGAATACAAGGCCCTGTCCAGATACAACATAGGTTATTGATAGGCTGAGACCAGCACAGAACAATAGGCTTCCTACTATTTGCATCCCAATTCCAAAATCCTGTTCAAAAATGTTGCCAGGGACTCTAGATATAAAAACAAACTCTCTTTGTGTTTAATCCTGAGGTTTATTTCTTCATTTTTTAAACATCCTCTTTCCTTGACCTTGCTGAAATTAACATCTGAAATTTTCTTATACATTTTCAACCAATATTTTTCTCAAGCCAACTTGAGAAAGCCAACTTCTGTTTGTCCCTTAGAAAAACTGTTCCTTCTTCCTCTCATAATGTTAACTTAACCTCTATGTGGATGATGTGAGAATCTCCATATGTCTTCAAAGGCCATATTTTTTTCCCAATGTCTACTTAATATTTTCACTTGAAGTTACACCATTGTCTCAAATGCAATATGTATTTCTGTTATAAACTTCAAATAAATTACGTTAAAACAAATTCTGTTTATCAGGTCCCAAACCTGTCATATTCGAATAAACAGCCTTCTTTTTCCTCCTCTGTATATGTCAAACACATCTACAGAGGAGGAAAAAGAAAGCTGTTAAATGTCTAACTAATTATTTTCTTTCCACTTTCCATTCCATGAACACCTGCCTAGTTTTACACATTATCATTTTACAACTAGAGTATTTCAGTGACAATTTACCTGGTTTCTATGCTCCCAGAATAAGCCCTTTCTCCTGACAATCACGGAAAGTTTATCTCTTTGAAACATTGCTGTGTAATTCCCTTGCTCAAAAGTGTAATGGCTCTTAATGTTCTAAGAAAAAAGTACATCTCATTATTGAGATTTTAAGGTTAGTTTTTTTGACCATAATTTACTTTAAACAATTGTAAAATTTTCATTTTTACTTCTCGTTAACACAAAGGAGACTCTTGCTCCCCAGCCAGATAGATCCATAATCCACGGGAATACTTAATCAGTCATTCACTTTGTAACTTTCTTTCCCTCACCCCTTTGTGGCTCTATACTCTCCTTCAAGCCTTACCTATTTCCTACCTCCTTTAAAATTGCCAAAGTCCAAAACTCAGATTACTATGCCCTTCATTTGGCATTTTTCCTGTAGTGTCCCTAACCAGACTGTGTGTGGAAATAGTCCTTACATTTAAGTATCGTGCCTGACCCCAGTAAGCATGAATGCAAAAAATACAGAAGCAAGAGTGAGTGATGGGACTCAGTAATTATTTGGAGAAGTATTTTCTCATTTAATAAAATTGAGTTGTGCAACCTTAAATTGTCTGTTAAACCTGAGGACAAAGTTTAGCTGAAAGCGTTTCTTAAAAAATATAACCCTGAATTCTTCCTTAGATTGCTTTGATTTAGGACTCTCTGTTAAGGATTCCTTCTTTTTGGAAATCATGCTAATTTTCCAGTGTAATAGATCTGCATTTTATAAACCTAGCCATTTTTTCAAGAAATGTAGATTCTCTTTGAAGCTGATTATAACATCTTCAGATTTTGGCATGTGCAGTATTATAGAGAAAAAAAAGACTCAGTGAGTCTGAACAGTTTTATGAGGATAATTGCTACCGATTTGGTTTAGAATTTCAGGCAGATAACAATGACTTTTTTAAACACATTTTCTCCTAATCATTATTCATGTACCCATGCAAAAAGATTGACTGGATGCCTTCTTAGTGCCAAGAATTGTGTGAGAGAATGAAAATAAACCATGCTTTGCTCTCAGTTTTTGCTTCCACTATCCTCATTTTTTTTTTTTTTACATTTTTATACGGTTACTTTTATGCTTAACAATTCTGTTTGTTTATAACATTCCCAAATTGGGTAATGAGATAAAAGGGGGTATGTGTGTGTTTCTTATGGTCTAGAAAAGTGAAAAACAGAATGGTAATATTCACAGACACTGTTTACTAATGTTAGAACAATAGGGGCTGGCGGTTTTTAAGGGCTGAATTAGATCATGATGCTCTATGATATCATTTAGTGAGGAAATCACTCCTCATAGTATGTGTAAGCTGTGAGTTAAGGGACCTACCAACAGCATATCACTTAATTTTTAAGACTGAAATTTTACCTGAAAAATATGGCTGAACAGTCAGAAATTTTGTTTTTTTGACATGTATATATAATATACATAATAAAATAACTTGTTTTCTAAAATAAACTCTTGACTCTTTAAATTTCGTTTTGTTTCACTTAAAGAGCCCAAATCGATCTTAGATAAGGAAATAAATCACTCATATTGGGAATGCAATAATTTTTCCAAATCATAACATTTATTTCAATAAAAAGTCAAGTTTCTACTTGAGTCCTAATTCTTCTAGGAAGCATGTTTCTCCTAAGAGAATCCGTCCAGTTTGGTGGTTAAAATGCTTGCTTTTAAAACATGATCAAAGAAAAGGGGGTAATTATTTTATGGTAAGGGAGGACTACGAAGGTAAGCCTCAATAATAAAAATAAATAATCAAGAAATTTTCCATCAAAACATAATATAGGTAATTTTTTTCAAATTCGCGTATCTTTGTTCATAGTCACGGATTTTAGAAAGGTGTTATAGAAGTAGAAAGGGACCTGGAGTGATCATCTGGGGCTGCCTCTTTGCTTTAAGCAGATACATTGAGGACCCCTCGAAAACAGATACCTATCTGGCAACTCCAGGAATGGGACCTCACACCTTCCCATGGTATCATATTCCATTGTTTTATTAGCTGTATGGCAGAAGGCGTTTTCTTAATCTAACTGGAATCAGCCTTCCCTTTAACATGCCAAATATTTTTTAAAGTGAAAGGCCAAATCATGTCTCATTCATACTTTTCTTCTTATTAAAAAAAAAAGTTTCCTTCTTTTAATTGTTTAAATAAATCTATACCTTGATCTTCAACTCTAAATTCTAAATTGTTAAATGTTTAAGAAACCTGCCATTCTTAGACATTCAGAGAGCTAGATGATGCCATGAGGGGAAATGCCCGTTACTCTAATTGTAAATATTCTCACTGATGTTTTCCAGTTTCTTTTCTCCCTAAGCTTACTTCTCTTCAAATAATATAGGAAAATGTGATTCCATGTGTAGAAACTGTAGGTAGATTTTGACTTATATTTAATTAAAACATTAAAATTATTTTTTTCAAATTAAGAAATATTTAGAATAGTTTTTATGGAAAACATAGTCTGTGCTCTTAAAGATTAAGAAAAAAATCAGGAGAATATTTTAGCAAACCTTGAAGAATCTTTTTTTTTTCTGAATTAAACTCTATAATGCTATGATACTAAGTTAAAGGCTATTTAGATTCTAAAGCAAATACAATGTACAAAATACATTCCTCGATCAGAAGATTTTCTGGAAAAAACTAGTCTAGCTAAATTATGCTACCTATTGTAAGCAATGCTGCCAGCTTATTTAGATTCTTAACCTCTAGCAATAACAGATTATTTTGATAAATTATTCATATTTCTGCACTGTGCACCTTTTGCAATTTGCATATCTGGCAGCAAATAGGCTCTCCTTTCAGGCTTCAGTCCCCTCGGTCAGACAGGATGGCCGAAGGCTGCTTCATGATTAATTTCATCTCAGTGGGGTTATTATCATACTGAAATTAGCAATGCCCCTGAAATATGCTTTCCTGGAGCTACAGGCACAAGAGGCTTATTTAGTTTAAGAGCTTTTAACCGTATAGTAAGTTTTAGCTTAATTGTTAACCTTTCTCTATTTGGGGAGTATGTACACCTAAAAATAATACTGGATTTTACAAGACTAGAAAACAATAATTTAGAGCTTGATTTAGCAGCTCATTGGATTGCAGGATAATTTGTCATTAGTTTCTAGTATCTTATTTTAAAAGGATGTATACGTTTGAACAATCAAGGAGGTTTTTATATTGCTGGTTCAAAGTTTACTGCTGAATCAATAAATATTAATTTTTCTTCTGGTTTGTGTAAAAGTCTCAGCTTTTCTATATTTAGTTTTCTCACCTAAGAACAGTCTAAATGCCTTGTACCATTGCAGAATTAGCAAGAGATGGCTTTTAAAGAAATGTTTCCGGAAAATATTTTAAATTCAGTGATTTGGGGTTGGGAAGAACTGGAAGATTGCTTAGAAAATATTTAAAATGTAAGTGTGGTTCTCTACAGTGCTATTATTGTTCATCTGCTGTCCGTTAGTCAAAGACCAATACTAGACTCACAGTGCAGCAATCTACTTGCTGTTAAAGTTACGTGAAGCCTACAGTTGAAAACTCAGTGGATTCACACTTCACATTAAAAGAAGTCAAAGTATAAACAGAGTCCTGTAGATGAAAAGTTCATGATATTAAACTAATATTTAAACCTATATGCAAAAATTGATTTCTTAACAAAGTAGTTGCAGACTCAATATATTTTCAGTTTGAGCTCCAAAATATTATTTATGGATTTCAGAATTATTATAAACTTCAGTTGAATTTTCTTATTGTCCTCTGTTCTTACTTAAATCACTATTTTATTTCAAAAATGTAACTATAAAAATTATCTAATAAAAAATTGAAAAAAGGAAAAATTATTTGATATAATAAAATTTTCATTTGGGCTGCGTGTAGTAGAGGCAGTGAGTAATACAGAGGAAATAAGACTGGCCATCACTTGATAATTTTTGAATGGGTGTTGAGAGCACCAATGAGGTTGGAGCTTATCATACATTCGTTATTTTGTTATATATTTGAAAAATTTCCTAGTAAAAGGTTGGTTTCATTTTCAGTTGGCAGTAATCAAAAGGAGAGAGAAAATTATGTATACTGAAAACTTGTCTGTAAAGATTTAATGTGTTTTCACTCTTGTGTAGTGTTTTTTTACCGCTCACTGCTGTGGCCTGTCCCGTTGCGGAGCACAGGTTCCTGACACGCAGGCTCAGCAGCCATGGCCCACGGGCCCAGCCACTCCGCGGCATGTGGGGATCTTCCCAGACCGGGGCACGAACCCGTGTCCCCTGCATCGGCAGGCGGACTCTCAACCACTGCGCCGCCAGGGAAGCGCTGTCTGGCCTTCTTAATGTACATTTATGGTCTCAGAGTTGCTTCCTTCTTAAAGCGTTGGTTTTGAAAATGGAAATACTGTACACTAGCAGATGTCAAATCTGATCACCTCTGCATGTGTCCTCAATAGATTAGAGGCTGACAGAGGAACAGAATGATCAATGGGAGAAGTTATTAATAAGGCCCTAAGAAAAGCTCTCCATAATTCACAATTGGGTATACCGGGTGGTCCAACAGAATCATAGGCATGGAGAACTCATTTAGAATCAGTGGTCTAGGGATCCCCTGGTGGCGCAGTGGTTGAGAGTCCGCCTGCCGATGCAGGGGACACGGGTTTGTGCCCCGATCCGGGAAGACCCCCCTTTCACGGAGCGGCTAGGCCCTTGAGCCATGGCCGCTGAGCCTGTGCGTCCGGAGCCTGTGCTCCGCAATGGGAGAAGCCACAGCAGTGAGAGGCCCGCGTACTGTAAAGAAAAAAAAAAAGAATCAGTGGTCTAAGAAGACATTAAAAAAAAAAAAAAGAAAAGATAGGGGGAAATTTGAGTATAAAAATGCTAAGGTACTTTACTGACAACTATTTTTAATTTTCTTTTTAATCAGAACTACTCTACAGTTCTCTGACATGTTGAGATCTTTAAGTAGTAAAACACCTAGGCAGTTTAGGGTACTTTTGATGATCTTTCCTATGTATTCTTTTTTTTTTTTTTTTGTGGTATGCAGGCAGGCCTCTCACTGTTGTGGCCTCTCCCGTTGCGGAGCACAGGCTCCGGACGCACAGGCTCAGCAGCCCTGGCTCACGGGCCCAGCCGCTCCGCGGCATGTGGGATCTTCCCGGACCGGGGCACGAACTTGCGTCCCCTGCATCGGCAGGTGGACTCTCAACCACTGCGCCACCAGAGAAGCCCTTTCCTATGTATTCTTGTATCCTTTCATCCACCTTTTCATTCACCAATTATTTATTAAGTACCCACTAAATGCTAGTTATAGGGTAGAGTAATACTTAGAAATATGTTAGTTAGAATTCACTATCTATGTGTAAATCTTGATTAATTCTGATTTGAGACCAACTATTCTAGATGTGACAAAGGTAGCACTAACATGATAGTTGCATGTTCCTCCAGGAATAAAAGAAATTAATAATAAAAAGATCATAGTTAGAATGGACTCAGTTTAATTTTGACAAAAGATATTTTGTCTTAAGAAATAAATTTAGTAATAAAGTAAACCATATATGTGGATAAATAATATTTCTTTTATACAAAAACAGAATGAAAAATTACTATTTTTGTATCATGATTATAATACAAATGAATAATTATCTCACCAACAAGAGGTAAAGCATGAATTAGAAATTAAACCTCTGGTGTTTGGCCAATGAAACATTGATTCTTTGCTTATGATTCTTGGCCAAGTTATTCTGATGCAATCTTGTCATTTTATAATTCTAACTAGGATTATAATATTAACCTGTAATCAACATATGATGATAATTAAATGAAAGATTATAATATATATGTGTATCAACTACTACATTTACACCTAGCTTAGTACATACAAATAATAGGTCCTAAATAAATATGTGGTAAATGAGCAAATAAAGATGAATACCTAAAACAAATGAGCAAATCTTCCTTCCCATATTGTTAAATGATAATTCAATTATTGAAAACTTAGTAAAGACAATCATGAACAATTATTTAGTGAAATGTGAAATGATCCATTGCTTTAAAAATCTTTATTTCTCCTTTATTTTCATGCTAATTAATCAAATAATATATTTAAATGTCTATGGTGTGAGGTTTTTTTGGTACCCCGTTTCTTTGAAGAGAACATTATGAACGAAGAAAAAAAAAAAAAGCCAACACAACCCCCCTAAGACAAGAGGGAAGAAAGATTCAAAGTGAAACTTGCTCATACTCTCACAACACATACTGTTGTCCAGGGCCATGGTTATAGTTGATGGGCACCACAGCAGGGTAAGGAATGACATTTTAGGTCAAAAGCTTATCCTGGAATTTGGTTGTTCTGGGCTTTGTTCTCTTATTAGTTACTCAGTGACCTTCAGTGATCCACTCTATTTATGTCTTAATGTTCCATGCATTTCAAAGGGCTAATCATACAGAAATAATATACAAAGAATTCTGAGATTTTCAAATTCAGGTGCTAAGGGCTTCCTTGGTGGTGCAGTGCTTGAGAATCTGCCTGCCAATGCAGGGGACAGGGGTTTGAGCCCTGGTCCAGGAAGATCCCACGTGCCACAGAGCATCTAAACCCATGCGCCACAACTCCTGAGCCTGCACTCTAGAGCCTGCAAGCCACAACTACTGAGCCCACCTGCCACAACTACTGAAGCCTGCACACCTAGAGCCCGTGCTCAGTAACAAGAGAAGCCACCGCAATGAGAAGCCCACACATCACAATGAAGAGTAGCCCCTGGTCACCCCAAGTAGAGAAAGCCCACGTGCAGCAACAAAGGCCCAATGCAGCCAAAAATAAATAAATAAATTAAAAAAATCAAATTCAGGTGCTTAATGAATGCAAAGTATTCCATGGTCAGTTAACAGTGAAGCAAAATAGTTTTGGGAAACTTTATTTTATGATTTTATTTGGTTCAGTTACTTTATTTCTGTCTCGGTAAGCCTAATTCTCAGTGGTTCTCCTAATAATTGTGTTCATTTCTTAACAAAAATTCTGAGTGCCAAGGGCAGTGTTTTTATGTTTGTGTTTTTATAATTTTTCCTTTTTTTGTTGTTATATATCCTTCTGAAATAGTACTTCATGGTAATTTATTTATGTCTCTTTTTTTTTTTTTCATAAGATCCTGGCAAAGTCCCAGAAGCCAAACAAGGAACAATA
Source organism: Phocoena sinus (assembly GCF_008692025.1). Taxonomy (NCBI): domain Eukaryota; kingdom Metazoa; phylum Chordata; class Mammalia; order Artiodactyla; family Phocoenidae; genus Phocoena; species Phocoena sinus. Next base: position 38,475,779 of record NC_045774.1, read on the forward strand.
AAAGTTGCAGCACAAGGTAGGCAACAAAACACTTACAAATTCTATTGCTTTTTAAAAAAAACTTATAGTAGCACTTTATTGACAATAGCCAAAGCTGTTTATTGCAGAATAGCACCATCTGCTGGGTTATTATAGAAAACATTTTGCTGTTGCATGAAGATGAACATTTCAAGAATTTATTTAGTAATTGGAGAAAGTGCAACTGAGAGTAATGCCACATTTGCAGAGGAGACACTGAATGACCCAAGAATTCGTATCTCGACTCCAGGTTTGTCATTGAGCTTTTACTTGTACATCCAGAAATAAACCATAGATTAATTGATACATAGAAGATAATATGATGGACAGATAGAGATACACAAATATATAAAATTTCCAATGTTTTTAGTTATGCATTTAAATTTGTGTCATACTAGAAAATTCAGTTAGAATGTTATTAAATTAATACTACTTCATCTGTATATCGAGACTGCAAAAATCAGATATGACTACAAAGTAATCATCCTAGCTTTTATGAGCCATCTGAGAAAATTTGTTTTATCACTCACTAATATCTTTGGGACATCAAAAGTGGTTTTGTTTAAGAGAACTTTAGAAAGTATGTTGATTCTTTAAATCATCAATTTGGGAAAAGTACTTCTTTAAAATAATTTTCCTATAATGTTATTTTTAAACTATTACCTGAAATCACATCCTTTGAGAAAGCTACTCTAACTCCATTTTCCACTTTATAGAACACTCTTAGGAAAGAAAAAGGAAAATATTTACTGGAGAAAATCTTTATTTTTTCTCCTTTGCCACATTATACAGCATTGACCAATAAAGGAGATGCATTTAGGTGGTGGTACATTTGTTTCTGTGCAGAAGCCCCTTGTAGCAGACTTTGAGAAGTCTGCTGAGCACATGACATGATTCCATCTGATCCAAAATTTTCTGTTACATTTAATCCTGGACCCAACGACATACAGAATCATCCTAGTAAATATTGGTAAAATGGGTTGACTAGCCATTTGCCCCAATCATGTTGTTTATAAAGTATATGTGCTAGAATGGTTAAGAACTATGACACAAGGTTTTAGTTTTCATTTGATCATTGGGTTGATCAACAAAACTGATTCTTCTTTAGGAGAGTTCTCATCAGGAATGTCATTAATATTATGGGAGGTAGAAAATCAGGGCAAATATTATTATCACTTTTGTGTTTTCTATTCATGAAAATGCAGCTCAGAGCGGATTCCTTAAGTGAATGACTACCTAGTTCAAGAATTATTGCAGTTAATGCATATATGTTCTCATAAAAAAACACAATAACCTGGCACAGTCTGTTTTAACTGAGGCTTCTGAAGGTCATGGTAGGTGTGGAACTATGACTCGAGGCAGGCACTTAGTGTTACTTCAGCCTCCTATTAGAGGAGTTCAGGGGAGAGAATTGAAGAGGTATTTGGAAATCTGCTTCAGATTTGAGCTTGGGGCCATGGGCTTTTACATTCCAAGTACGTTGGATTAGGCAGACTCAGAACTTAATGCTTTCTGAATAAAGCATTTATTGTTGAGTGAATAATCGGGTAGAGTTTCGAAGACTTGTAAAACTATCCCTTTATGAGATTAGATGAAAGTGCTGATTGAGAACAGTGTACAAGGCAAGAGTTAGGGGCTATACATATATATGTTCACAATTTAAATTGTAATGACACATCAAAGCAGGGACACACCAAACAGGGATAAATGTCACTTGTGTTGTGCACATACTCAGTAGACCTTTCGTAGACAGGTTTTATAACACCACAGCTGCATAATTAAATTATGCATAGAAGTAATTAATATTTGCAAGTACTCCATGTGGAGACAGCTTAAACACAATGGCAATACTGCTATAGCAGAGACTGATAATTTTGATAGATACAGTGACAAAATTGGCAGTGACGTTTATAGTGGGGTAAAAGAGTATATCTCTTCATTTATTTATTTTTTTTACTTTTATAACAAAGGAGCTATTTAAACCCTAGTTTTATATAAATTATGTATATATGTACATATTAATTATAATTAAGATATAGCATTCTTTTTTGGAAGTACTTAAAAATTATTTTAACAAAGAGTTTGGAGGTACTGAGAAGACAATGACATAAATGTCTTTATACTACAGGAGATTACAGTTTGGAGATATGAGAAATTTAAGTAACAACACAAATTGAATATCTTGTAGTGCTGAATTGAATTGTAGAGATAATAAATGCCAAAGAATTAAGACAAAGTGATTTTCAGTAAGAGGGATTCTTCATGGATGAGGGGTGACTTGAGTTTGTAGCATGACTAAAAAATAAACTGGAAGAAAAAAAGCATTGCTAGTAAGTGGATGACTTAAGTAGATATAAAGAGCGATAATTATGAAAGGTTGTTGTCATCATCAAGACATGAGACAATAACCTCAACTAGGATGGCGCAGATGACTTTAGACAAATGCAAGTAAGGTGAACATTTTGAAGACATAATATTTGATAAACTATACAGATGAAACAAAGAAAAAATAAAAATGGTACTGAGCTTTCGAGTGTTGGTGAATAGGATCATTATAATTGTTATAGTGATAAGTCCCAGGGGAAGGAATGAGCTTAAGGGAAAAGAAGAGGATTCACTTTTGGGCAGGTTTATGTTGAGCAGACGGAATGTTATCCAGGCAATGATTTTTCTGTAGCCAGTTAGAACTTAGATGGGATATCAATCTAGTTAGTAGATATTACACAATAAGTTGTGGTGCAGGAATGGGATATAGACCAAAATGGGGAAAGGAAGGAGAGAAATAAGGAATCTTTTTTTTTTGTTTTTTTGCGGTACGCGGGCCTCTCACTGCTGTGGCCTCTCCCGTTGCGGAGCACAGGCTCCGGACGTGCAGGCTCAGCGGCCATGGCTCACGCGCTTAGCCGCTCCGCGGCATGTGGGATCTTCCCGGACCGGGGGACGAACCCATGTCCCCTGCACCGGCAGGCGGACTCTCAACCACTGCGCCACCAGGGAAGCCCAGGAATCATTTTTTAATCAGTTAGTTGTAACAGCTAGGAAGACACCTGTTGAGAATGAAATGCTCGAGTGAGGACAGGACCCATAATGGAACTCGCCTTAAAAGATGGGTCTACATCAAATATTTCCGAAATCTCCATCTCAAGATACTGCAGTTGATGCTCTGGTGTGGTGCTGCCACTTATCTCTCATGATGTACCAGGGTATTGGATCTTACTCTGTGCATAAATCTAGGGATGTGCCTGTGGAGTCCTGTAGGTGGGTGTGTGTACATTTGGAAAGGGGGACAGTACACTGAGCCAGGAAAATGGTATTTCTATTTCCTTTCAACTACTGAGATAATTGTAGATTCACATGTTATCTTAGTTTGGGCTGCTATAACAGAATATCATGGGTGGCTTAAACAGTAAACTTATTTCTCATTTTAAAAAAAGATGGGTCTATATGCATCTGTGTTAGTGTATTTTGGTGTATTTTTTTTCCTTTTGGTCTCAAAGCAAACATAAAAGTATCCCATCTATTAGAGAACAAAAAGAACAAAATAACTAAAATATTAGCCATTGCAGTCTCAAGATTGCTTTGGAAATTCGGGGTCTTTTCTGGTTCCATATAAATTTTAGGATTATTTGTTCTAGTTCTATAAAAAATGTCATTGGTATTTTGATAGGGTTTGCATCAAATCTGTATATTGCTTTGTGTAGTATGGACATTTTTACAATATTAATTTTACCAGTTCAAGAACATGGGGTATCTTTCCATTTCTTTGTATCATTTTCATATTGCTTTATCAGTGTTTTATAGTTTTCAGAGTATAGGTCTTTCACCTCCTTGGTTAAGCTTATTCCTAGGTATTTTATTCTTTTTGATGCAATTTTAAACAGGATTGTTTTCTTGCTTTCTCTTTCTGATAGTTCATTATTAGTGCATAGAAAAGCAACAGATTTCTGTATATTAATCCTGTATCCTGCAACTTTACTAAACTGATTTATTAGTTCTAATAGTTTTTTGGTGGAGATTTCAGGGTTCATTACAGTCTCATTACAATGTGAAAAACAAGAGCTAAATAGTTAAGAATCACTCCCACTCAGTAAATCAGTCATCCAGCCATTGTAATCCAGTTAAATAGATTAGAGTCAGGTGAGCTGAATTGAGTGCCAGCAGTGGGACACATAAACAAAAGTTACAAAACCATTATGGAAACAGTTGGACCCTGAAACCCTGGTTTTGATTAACTTCTGGGCCAGAATCCAGCTTGACAGATCACATGGCTTTCCAGATGACAGCGAGTAAAACCCACCAACCTTCAAGGGATACAGGGCAAGAAGCAAAGCCAGTGTCAAGTTATGAAGGAATAAGTCAAACTCCTTAGTTCAGCTCTTTTCTCTCTTACTGTAAAGTTAAGGGCTGAAATTATTTAAGAATGTTAGAATGGGGAAGAGGAAAGTGTGTAATACCCACCTACCTGCACACCCACGTGCACTTGTGCACATCATTCTTCTTGGATTATTTAGGAGTCAAAAAAATTCAAAGTAGCTGCAAAAGATTTTGCCACTTCTTTGAGAAATTTGTTTCAGAGCTTTTCTTCTCTGTGGAATTCATAAGAGATGATGGTTCTTCAAAGTGTGTTCATGTTCTCAGTCTTCATTCTGGCCTTGGTTGCCCCTCAGAAAGAGCGGGTTTATTGCTCAACTGATGAAGTTAGGGACCAGGGCCACTCCCTTGCCAGAGACCCTCCCAGGACCCTGGGAAGGACCACAGCAATTTTTAATTTGTGATTTTGTGTCATTTTATTTTGTTTTTATTGAAAGAGCCCTCTACCTTCACCCTCTGACCCAACTTGAGAGAGGTTATGACTTAAGTTACGGGAGATATCGTGGAGATAATCTCCCATAGAAAAACAAAGTAAAATCCTCTTTTGCAACATCTGAAAGGACAGCACCATTTCAATTCTTGTCCTTATTCTACAAGCTCCAGGTGAAATGCGGAATTTCAAGTGAATTCCAGAATCAAATGTATATATGGTGGGTGGTTTTGAAAATTACGATGCTTCTTGAAGGAAATTCTTACTTGTAAAGCAAAGAAGTAACTACAAATAAGTCTATTGAGTCAAACTCAAAGGGTTTGCTGAAATAATGCCTGGTGGCTTCGAAATCTGTCCAAAGATGTCCATATCCTTTAATTCATTTTAGTTATCTTTACCCTCCTCACTATATCACTGGAATAGGCAAATTTCTTAACTTAAAAACATTATAGATATAAATCCTCTTTACATTTTGTATGCTATTAATTAAAACTCCATTAAAAAGAAACAAATGTGACAAAGTAGAATAAATTTACTTGGAAATTTACTTTTTTACTCTGAAAGTAATGGTATATTAATAACATTTAGAAAACGGATTTTAAAAGGCCTGTAATACATTAAAATAATAAATTTAAATATATTCCTTTTCAGTCTTTTGTTCCTGATTTTTATATCCAGTTCTGCTTCTTGCTCACTATGTGAACATGTGTAAATCATTTGATGTCTCTAAGGCTTAGTTTCTTACTCTGGGATGCCTTTCTTAAAAGGTTGTTATGAATTCCAAAGAGAGGATGTACATGAAAGTGTTTTGGCAATTGTAGAACAGAATATAGATCCAACGTAGTCCTGGATGTTGGTTGAAAGTGGTCCCCCAAATTCTAATCCACACAGGAGGAATTACCTTAAGGGATGTACATGACTTCTGATTCAGTTAATGTGGCTTAAGACAGCCTAGGTTTGCTTGGAACAATTCCAAGATGACTGAGCCTCCCCCAAATGCTCCCTTCCAGTAACACACATAAACTACAACTTGGATCCTAGTTTAGACTCATGATCTAGGATTAGATGAATTCCACCACAGAGGAAGTCAGAATTCAAAGGTAGTTAAAGTGTGCCGTGCCTTTTCTCTATGTAAATGATGATATACATTTGCTAAAAGGAGGGTGGGATTTTCATTAACTTTCTGAAATGATACATTTTATACACTGTTATTGTAACTGTGTAAAATAAACTGGTATATAATTCTTCGGTAACTAGGCACAGATAATTTATGGATAATAAAATAATTAATAAAATAAAATTAAAATTAATAAATTAAAATTAATAAAATTAATAAAATGATAAAATTATTTATTTTTTGCGTAGATCTATTCCTTTTATTTTAGAAGTAATTGTGGTTTGGTCAGATATAACAATTACAAACCTAAAAAGTAATTATGCTAAACACATTATTTTAACTTCTTGTCTGTGTAACAATATATTTGTATTCTCCTTTATTGGTTTTATGTTTATATCTGAATTAAAAGAAAAACTTTATATGAAATAATATTTTCAATTTATTCTCTTATTTCAGATTTGGATGAATTAATTTGTGCATTGATAAACACTAAGTTTATGAATATATGCACTACATCCTCATATTCTCAGTTTTCTGAGGAATGGCTATTTAATATGTTTTAACACTATTTTCTTTCCCTTATTTCAGCAACAACTAAAAAAGATGAAAAGAAGGAAGGTATGTTTTACGCAAAGTTCCACTATGCTTTTTGTGTGAACAGTTTACCAATAATCAGAGTTGAATTTTGACTGCCAGCTTGTCTGTGTTTACTTTGGATCTATTATGTGCATACATTTTGTGTGAATGTGTTTTTTCTAGAACATCACTTCACACTAAAGGCTGAACTACTTTTTTAAAAAGTAATTTTAATCTAATATTTCTCAATATACAGGGGGTAAAACACAACCTCTCAAAATCCCGGCCCTCCTATTTCATTAGCAATTTTATCGAATTTCAAAAATACATAAAATACAGACCACTTTTCTCATATTGACTACTTATATCTCTGACACTGACAAGCAACTGATGTTATTTTGTTCTATCATGTTGAAAATAAATCATAGTCCATCACTTGCACTCCACCTCCCTTTGTCAAGATGTCTTGATACGGAGTCATTTATTCCCTGCTGTCAAAAAGAGACTGCACCTGATGGACTTATACAGGCAAGAGAGACTTTATTCAAGACTATTGCGATAGGGGTCAAGTCTGTTTACAATAGGAGAAATTGAACTCAACTCCGCTGTAACAAAAATGAGAGTTTTAATATTCTGGTGTGAGCTCGTAGAAAAGCACTGGAGGATGTTGGTGGGTTTGGGGTGGGAGCTGGTCAATGTGATGAGGCCATCTGGGTTTTTTAATTTCCTATGAAATTAGGCTCCTACCCTTCCACAGAGACTGGGATATAGGACTGCTATCTCCTTTGATGATTATGTTTCAAAGTGATGTCTTGCAGATCTTGAGAAAGATATTTCTGGTTGTAGAAGATTTACGTTTCAAAGGGACAGAGAAAGAATTTACAACTGCAAGTTTTCTAAAGTAAATGCTCTGCTAAAAGGGTGGTCAGGGGCCTATAGTCAAGAAGAAAACTGTCTAAACTTTATTCAAGTTGATGGGAATGTTAAGGCCTTCTAAGTCACTGTGACTCTATTTAGAGATGTTTCTAATGCACAGCCTGACTACTCTTAGATAGGGTCTCTAGTTATCACTACTGTTTATTAATCTAGGCTTATTTTCTCAGTAAAAATGGCATGTAGATATAAGCAATCACTTATGACTTTGAAAATGACAATTATATTCTAAATTAGTGTTCATATGATCTGAGAAAAAATAAGAAAACAAGTGTTATATTTTATATTTAGTATCATCAGAATTTTACATAGTCCTGATAGCTTGGGAGTCACATTCTGCTTCTGTTAAACAAGAATCTAAGAGTCAATAGATCTGAGAAGGAGAAAATATTTTAGTTGGTTATTACTTACCTAGGAGAGAAAAACATAGTATCATAAAAGTCAACTAATACATATCACTGTGTTTATTATAAAGGCATAGAAATCAGTATTAATTCCCCATATACACATAGCAAATATTTCAGTGCATTTTGGAAATTATATCATTTATATGATCAACATTGTGGTGTGTATACAGAGACCTTACAAGAAAAAAGAGATAGTAAGTTCCTGATACAGCTTTTGACAGATAGTAAGTGCTCAAAGATGTTTATCTTCCCTCCATCCTTCCTTCTTCTGAATAAAGAATAATTTACCATTTGATTTAGGTAAAGGAGTAATATGAACAGTTATTTTTCCACTCATTGGCATTCAAACCAAAGTATTAGAAGACTTCTGGGTATATGAAACAGTAGTCAAATTACAATTCACAGCTATAAGCTTTATACGTATTTTTTTCCCCTCATTGCTATGATTGGTTCTGTTTTTCCTGAATTATGTGGCTTTTTTCACTTTTCTGAAAAATTGTCCATATGCGATGGACAATTTTTGGAAGAGCCTGGGGAGCCCAAGCAGAGCTTTGCCCTTGGAGACTCAAGTAATCCAGTGTACATCACCAGCTGTGAAATATATAAAACATATACTCCTGACTATTTCTTAATATTACCATCACTATCATCATCATTATTATTAAATTGTCATTTCCAAAGGGTTTTATGGATTATCGCTCATCTCTTGTTTGGAAAACTTTTTTTTTTTTTGCGGTACGCGGGCCTCTCACTGTTGTGGCCTCTCCCGTTGCGGAGCACAGGCTCCGGACGTGCAGGCTCAGCGGCCATGGCTCACGGGCCCAGCCACTCCGCGCCATGTGGGATCTTCCCGGACCGGGTCACAAACCCGTGTCCCTACACCGGCAGGCAGACTCTCAACGACTGCGCCACCAGGGAAGCCCTGGAAAACTTTTTAAATTGGTAAGATGATGATATTTAACACAAAAACTATTCAACGTAATTTTCATTGCTCTCATTGTATAGTAGGAGAATAGGCTTAATGGCCAGCTATTCTAGGCAGTGGCTTGATTTTACATTTCACGAGTTCGTATTTCCCTCTCTGTATCTTCTGTTAAGCAAAGCAGAGGAGGTATATGGACTTAAGCTTCTTGGCTCTTGTTTCTTATTTTCAATGATCTCAGTAAAGATTATAGAAATCTTTTCCGTAGAGGCAGGAAGCACATTTTTCCTCAAATGAGGCAAGTTTAATACAAATCATCAGGTGGCATACAATTTGGATTTTCAGTATTTTATTTTACACACAGTTTATTCACGTTCAACCTTTTTGGATATAGTCAAAGATACTAAAGGTTGACAACTTTCCTGAAAAAAAAGAGAATAAGGGGGGTTTCAGGGATTTAATTAGAATGCTCTTGAGAAGTTTTTGTGGTGAATTTTAAAACACAGAAATAAAAGTGCATATGAACTTCTTTATGATAAGCAGGCATCAGGCCACAAAGAGCTTCTTGCATTAGTGAACTCTGAAGATTTGCTGTTCATATTAAGATCTTATTACAGCATATCTCATCAAATCTCTTTCACAAAACGTATCAAGAGAGACCCTTGGCTCCATTGAGCTTTGCCCATCAAGTTCACTGTTGTTAGCAGTTTTGGTGTCAGAGCAAGCATATCTTAGCCTAAGTAGAGTAACGTTTCTGAATAAATGTTCAGCTGAGGTCCTTCTGTGACAAGACTTTTTCTACTGAAGTTGCCACTCTTTCTCCCTCGACAGACACTTTCCTTGTGATTTATTAACACACGTTCCTACTGTCCATCAGGTTCCCAAAGTCAAAGTCCTAATCAAATTATATTTTTCTTTATAAACATATGCTTATTCCTTTATTTCTTCTTATAGAGTCATTCCATTCTCTTTGCAGACACCAGGACTCAAATTGTAGTGTAAACTTTGACTCCTGTGTTTCCTTTGCCACTAAAATTTAGTCCTCCAGAATTTTTAATTTGACTAAACTCTCTTGTCTAATCCATCCTAAAGTAATTAGAAAAGCTAATCTTCACTCACAGCCTCCATTCCTTCAGTTGCGACCTCACATCCTCATTTGTGACCTCATGTTGGTCTTACTAACCTTTTGCATGAACCAGGGAAACGGTCTTAAAAATCAGAGGTTCTCAAGATGTGGTCAAGGACTACTGGAAGTACCTGAGGCCTTTTCAGTGGTTCTGCAAGATCAAAACTATATTGATAAAAATATGGATTTATCATTTCTTTCTCACTCTCATTCTCTTATGAGTGTGCACTAGAGTTTTCCAGAAGCTACACAGTGTGTGATATTGCAACAGAATGAATGCTTAAGGAGATATGCGAATCCAACTATCTTTGCCAGACATTAAGGAGATTCACAGAAGTGTAAAACAAAGTCCTTCATCTCATCATTTTTTTGGTATTGGAAAATATATTTGTCATAAAAAGTATATTTATGGTAACAGGTAACAGGTTTTAAATTTTTAAATTAATATATATTTAAAAATATTATCTGCTTTATTTTTTAAAATTATAAATGTTGTAGATAGAATAAAAGCTGTTTGGGGTCCTTTACAATTGTTAAGATTTTTATAGGAGTCCTGAGATAAAAACGTTTGAGTATCTCTGACCTAAATAATCATTCTGCCTGTAATGTTTTCCCTAAATATTTTCTTCCAAAATACTGAACTGACTTCATGAAACACTTCATGTCATTACCTATTTAAAATAGTCAGTGGCACCACACTGACCACAGAACATAGTCTACAAGCCTTAACCTGTAACTTAAGTCCCCACAGAGTGTTTCCTGACCTCCTGTCAAGCACGTATCAAGGCAAAGTCAAAGCCAAGGACTGACAAATTCCACCAGTAAAAATACAATGATCTCTTTTGAGATTGAGACAGTTTATTACTTTCATGGCCAGCAAAAGCAAGGGTATCTAAAGGTGCCAGCTCTTCATTGTCCTTGTCCCACACACCAAAAATTCAACACACCAGATAATTCAGCACAAGTTAGGGACAGCTTTTTGCTGAGGATTCAAATCTGGTCTCCAGGTCTGTTCTCAAAGGGTTCTAGGCAGGAGAACCCAGGAGGTGATGAGAAGTTGTCTTATGACAACCTCCAGGAGAGACAGAGAGGCATGTGGAAGATGACCTCATAGAAAGTCCTCATAGGCCTCCCATCCCCTTACGTTCTTGAAGGATCACAAGACATCCTGCCAGACTCAGAATTAGCTGTGGTTCAGATCTTTGCCTGAATGGCATGTATGGCTAGTGCAAAGCCACCAGGGCACCGTGGTGGAACCTGTACCCTACTCTCCCACCCAGTTTCTTCCTTTATATATTATGTGTTTCATCCATACTAAGTCACTTTCAATTTTACAGATACAATGTGCTGTCTAGCCATTGTCCCTGCTATTATCATAATAGATCTTATCCTTTCCTTTTCCTTCTATGAATACTCAGTGTTCTTAGGGCTCAAGATAAATTCTCTTCCCTCTAGGACAAGGGTCCCCAACCCCCCGGGGAACCAGGCCGCACAGCAGGAGGTGAGCAGCGAGCGAGCGAGGGAAGCTTTATCTGCCGCTCCGCATTGCTCCCCACCGCTCCCCATTACTTGCATTACTGCCTGAGCCATCCCCCACCCACCTCGTCCATGGAAAAATTGTCTTCCACAAAACCCGTCCCTGGTGCCAAAAAGGTTGGGGACCACTGTTCTAGGATGTCTGTCTGAACCTCCCAATTAAATATTTTTTCTCGGGGCTTCCCTGGTGGCGCAGTGGTTGAGAGTTTGCCTGCCGATGCAGGGGACACGGGTTTGTGCCCTGGTCCGGGGGGATCCCACATGCCACGGAGTGGCTGGGCCCATGAGCCATGGCCGCTGAGCCTGCGCGTCCGGAGCCTGTGCTCCGCAACGGGAGAGGCCACAACAGTGAGAGGCCCACGTACTGCAAAAAAAAAAAAAAAAAAAAAATTTCTCTTTCATTTATAATCTCCCTTCAGAGTTTTTGTGTACTTCCTTAGTATTGTTTATTTCATGCCCCTTGTACTTCATATTACTTGCATCATTTTCCTTCTATTCTACTTGACTTTAAGACTTTTGACTAAAGGGACCATGTCTAATTCACTTTTATCCCCTACAGGAACTAACACATTTCCTTAGTTTGTACATTGCTCAACAAATATTTGTTCTGTGAATGAATCAGTAATATCTAGGACTCTTAAGATAAATATTATAGCCACAAGAAGTAAGAGTAGGCACTCAAATTTTCATATCCCAGGCAAGAAACGATTTTTTTTTCAAATTGGGAGTTGTATTATAGTGAGCTTTTTAGGTCTGGGAATTTATAGTCAATTACTAACAATTTTATCTTAAGTGTATATGATCGTTAGCTGCTACTTGAGTTACAGTAGCAGATCTAGGTAGATCTCATTCAACTAACCTCAGCTTCGTTGATGAAATCCTAGGGGTTGGAAAGCCTGTGGGTTTTTTTAAAAAATAAAATTATTAATTTTATTAATAATAAATAATAAAAAAATAAAAATAAATAAATAAATAAATTATTTTAAAAAAATAAACTTATTTATTTTATTTATTTATATTTGGCTGCATTGGGTCTTCGTTCCTGCACCCGGGCTTTCTCTAGTTGCGGCGAGCGGGGCCTACTCTACATTACCTTGCATGGGTTTCTCATTGTGGTGGCTTCTCTTGTTGTGGAGCACGGGCTCTAGGCACGTGGCCTTCAGTAGTTGTGGCTCGCGGGCTCTAGAGCTCAGGTTCAGTAGTTGTGGTGCATGGGCTTAGTTGCTCTGTGGCATGTGGCATCTTCCCGGACCAGGGATTGAACACATGTCCCCTGCATTGGCAGGTGGATTCTTAACCACTGCACCACCAGGGAAGTCCTCAAGCCTGTGGGTTTTTCAACACAGGTTATCTTCTGAAGGATACAGCTCCATTGAGAACAAGCCAGATGAGATTTATTATTTACTGTAACTAGGGCAAGGCCAAGTAGAGTTGAATGCATGTGACAATTAGTCCTAAGTTCTAGGAATTCATCATTGAGATCTGAAGAGGAATCATGCTGAAAAACAATGCAAAGTTTCTGTTGTAATTGAATAAGGATGCCAATTGGCAAGTCACACACACACACACACACACACACACACACACACACACACATACATGGCATACTTCATTACCTGATTTATTAGACTATCAGAGAGTTAATTTTTCCCTTCAATATGAATTGGTATTTCATTTTCCTCTGGCATCATTCATGAACATAATAGACCATACCTGATACATCGCTAAAGTTGATTGAGTGATGAATTGAACAGATTGCAAACACATCACTGCTTTTCAATCAACTGCTGTGGGTCTCAGTGTTCTTAATAGAAGACTGTTGTTCAGATTATTGGGCCTTTAGGGAGGTATATTCACCAAGTAAGCCTTTATAATATTTTTAAGCCATTTCAGCAGAGTGCTGGGAGCACATAACGAAGTTTAATAGCATGAGTATTAAGTGCTGGGACTAATAGCTCTTTAGGGTCAGTATGTGATCTTTCAATTTTAAGCATTATATATTTTGGTTTCTCAGGTATTTACTTGTGTAAGTCTGCTACTCTGTTGACTCCTAACCAAAAGACGTGAAATTATGATGACATTTTAAGTACATTTCACTACAGTTCCCAGTTCTTACAGCAAATATATTGAACTTTAAAGACCTGCTTGATTAGATCATGACTTATTTTTTTACATTTCTACTTTATGAAATACTTTTCTTTATCTCAGTAAGTGATGTACTTTACCTGACCCTGGACTTCATATTACTTTTATTCTTTTATTACAGAACAATGGATATCTAATACAATATTTATCAATTCTTATTACCAGGGAAAAGAAAAACAGATTAAAAACAACAGGCATTCCAGACTTACATATATTGTATTAAGCTTTTTGCCCCTACCCCATGCCAGCATCTAGTTGAAAAATAGGGGGGCTGGAAATAATCTTGTCCTAATATGCCACATTTTAGCCTCTGTCTGTTCAAACATTCTTCCCAAGCGTTACCTTCAGTTGTATTTCAACTGTAGGTGCCCACCATAATATGTCTGTGTTTTGCATATTGGCTGTACTCTGGGCTCAAAAGATTGCTCAACAAGGATCACAGAACCTCTTGGACAGGCAGAAATCCTATCCCAGTATACTGCAGCCAAACTAATTGATAAGTCGTGCTAGCCATTGAACTATCCACTTCAGACTTTCATCTGTTGTGGTAGGAGAATCTGTATCTCCAAAAGAGTGGCCACTGCATATTATTAATAAGTAGCTAGACATATGAGTAAGATGATAGATGGTAAGATGATAGATGACATTTATCACATTCTTATATGGAATTGTTTTATATAATATTTTTCTAATATTTGAATTACCTGCTTACCTAATTAGGATAATTACTCATCAAGGAAACAAATGAGAAATTGCTTGCAAAGCACATTTGTTTTAGATCATGAATTTGGTCCACTTCATTACAGTTCCTGATGAGAAAATGAATAGCAAGAAAAAGATTGGGTTTTTGGGGTGAGGTGGCAGGTATTAAGAAAAATTTAGTCAAAAATTCTTTTTACTAAGGCATGCTGGACATAATAGTGTTTAATAAATGTTTACTCAATAAGTGTTCCATTTCAAGGATATATTATTTTAAAAAATAAGGTTTGTTTTTTCTCTTAAACATGAAACAAAACCCAATTACAGAAAAAATAGAAATTCAGAAAGAAGACGTCGCAAAACATCATTTTAATGACTATGTTTTTCTATTATGTGGATATACTGTGAATCCCATGAACAGTTCCCCTACTGTACAGAGGGTACTGGTTAATATTCCCCTTATTTAGAGGTATAAAACAATGTCACAAAGCATCTTCGTATAAGATTTTCTTATGACAATTTTGCATGTTTCTCCTTGGAAATCTGGAAGTTGAACTACTGTGTCAAAAAGTATGCTCATTTTAATGACTTTCTAGATGTTTTTCCCCAAGTTGCTCTCCTAAAATGTGTTTTCAGCTTCTACTTCTGTGGAAGTAGGTTATTACTTTCCCCACACTATTACTGTTACTGATTATCATTTTCTCATAAAACAATTCAGTTGACCATCTAACTGCCTTTTGTGAACAGTCTCCTACTCACTGTCATCTTCAAACATTTTAGGTCCATTACATCACTGTGGAACTATACTCATGATCCATCTACATCACTATAAGGCACACAGATTCATTAACTTCCAAATTGTTAGTGAATATCTATTGCTCTAGGTTCTAAGCCATATAATTGTCAGCCAGAGAACAGTTTATGTTTTGCAAGCATAAATTCATAGTTCATTATTTTGATTCTAATTTCAGTAATATTCAGATAATTTCAAAACTAAGTTACAGAAGAGGTAAAAGAAAGAAAACAGAATATACAGAATGAAATATTCTAAGCAAAAATTTAAGATGCCTCCTTTCTAAAATAAACAAGTTAAAAAAACAGTTGTTTTTAATTTCAAGTGATAGGAACAGAGAGTTTCATGGTATAAAAATACTGGAAATAATAAATTTCTCAGATATAGGCTGAACACCCAAAAGACTAAAAATTGAATAGATGGCTTTTGACCACTGAATGCGTGTTACTACATAGCAGCTACTAAATAAATGATATGTTCGTCAGTAACCCATGAGCCATCATCACCTGTTTCTTTTTCATTACAATATGAATAAGTTAATGTTTGTACTGGAAATGCATCAATTATTCAAGGAGAGTACAATACATTTCACCAGGATTGCTATAGATTGAACAAATGAAGAAATTGACAACTAAATTCATGGATTCCAACCCATCTCTATAGAAACAGACAGTATATCTGCCCAGTTTGACATCTTATTAAAAGGTCATTAGCTGCTATAGACACAATGTAATTTCTATGCAAATTAGATGTGGATATTTTCCTTTGTATTTTTTCTATATTTTATACATCAAAAGTTTCTCACTTCTTGCCTTAATCTAATACTCCTCCTCTCAAAAACAGAATAATTTAGCTTTAAGCCCCATATTCTAGAAATACAACATGCAGTCAGTCCACTTCATTGAAAATGATTTCAGAGTGTATGGACATTTTGTTGTGAGCTTATCAGTTGTTGATTTTTCTTATCTGCTTTGTCAGTAATTTATATTTGTATTTTCAGATTCCAAGAAAACAAGAACAACTGCAGAAGGTATTGGGAATATTTCCTTTTTCTGTCTTATATTTAATGAACCCCCAAGCAGCATTCCTTTTTAAAGGAGTCACACAAAAGAAAAAACTAAATATGGGATAAAAAAGAGAGAGAGAAATATTGAGAAAGAAAGAAAAAGAGAGAGAGTCAAATCTTTCCTGACAATAATGCTATGAGAAATATTTGGCAGTAATAAAAATAAATACTGCCTATGTTTACCTTTCACAGTAATTATTTTCAAAGAAATGTTTGCTGGACAAGAAATTGAACGATGTTCAGTAACCAGCATTTCTTTGCTAAAAAGCATAAATTGAATTAATCTTGGATATACCAGCATCGATGGAACTGAGTAGTTCCTTTAAGTCTTGAATAAAATCATAAATCATGTGGCAAGTATACCTGTGTCTTTTGTATTTGTTCATAAGGGTTTACATGTACAGGGTGTTTATGTGTTCATATACATTTAAGAAGACTACAAGATACAAATCATTTAAAATAGTTAAAACAGTATAATCCTAGGTTCATTGTCAAATAATGTTTTACAGTTAACTTATGGAAACACCTATGATAATCAGCAATACCTCTGAGCAACACTGAGAAATTTAAGGGGAGAGAATGGGGGGAGGCCTAGGAAACATTACAGTCTGATCAATGTGTTGAGGGAGTATACTTTATCTTTGAAAGTTTCATGAGCAATGGCTTTCTGTTTATATTTCTTTCAACAGAATTACCCAAGGGAAAAAGTAAGGAAAGGCATGCAAATTATATATTTTTTCTATTTACTGCTACTATTGTCCTGCTGAAATACCTAGACTTGTGATTTTGAATCTCCCTTTTCTATGTTTTATGCATGTGAACTCTATTTTTTTTGTCAGAATGAAAGAATATACAACCTGTGGAGGGGGTGATCAGAGTGGACTGAAAAGCATGGCACTCTTCCTTAGAGTCCTTTTTCAAATTCATGCAATCGTCTAATAATATTGTCTACAGTCTTAACCAAAAAATATAACTTAATTCCATTAACCAAAACTGTATTATGTTAGTGGAAATTAGTCTCTGTAATCTGGTTAGTTCTGTAGCTAGAATATAGAACAGAAGTTCTTTTTCAGGTTAGTTTTACAATCTTTTTTCTGTTTTCTTTGTTCTTGTAATCCATAAATATTTTGGCATGTTCACATGATGTATGACATTTTGTCCATAACAGTGTCCTTTTTCCCTACAAACACTATGAGCTCTGTGAAACTGCATTGCTTGGGATGCATAACTTAGGCAGCATCCACTGTTGCTATAACACATTATTAAAGCTTGCTTGCTAATGATTCAGTAAAGCTTGATGCTTTGAGGTTGCGTCTTTTGCAAATGTATACTCTTCTCTGAAGAAAAACAAACAGAAACAAATAATGTCAACTTAATCTTATTCAATTAGCCATTAATAATCATTCCATTTTCAGGTATGCAGAGCTTTAAAAAATCCTAGTGAAATTAAAAACATGTTTTAAAATATATACCAATTTACATGCGTTTTGGTCCTGCAAAGGTCAGGACATTTGACCTTTTATGTCATAAAAGTGCTCTAAAATGTCCTATGGAGAGAATCATGAAGTTACACTACAACTCAGCCAAGGGGAGCAATCTGTCTATAGAGAACTATGTGGTATTTTGATACCAGATTTATGTGTGTGCACAGCTGCTGATGGGCACTGGCACACTGATACAGAAACCACTCTATAAACCAATGCACCAGCAGGGAAATGGAGGACTACTGGAGATTTGAAAAATGGTATTTAAATAATATATATGTAACCTTAAGGCCCTTGCTTTATTACAGTCTATATGATTTAAAATTTCCCACGGACACACTGCAGCTCCTTGACAATCTTCAGAGTATTGATATATTTAATAAATAAACATGCCTTCCCAGGCATTCATTTAACATTCCAACTGCTTTCCTCCTTGGGAAGTTCTGTGGATTGACTTGGGCAGTAATAAGGACAAGAAAAAGAATTTTCCTCTAAACAACTACTAATTCTTTTCAAATTAACTTATTTGCTCTAGTTTATCATCTGTACCTGCTTTTGTTGTTATTGTTGCATCTTTGAATTTGCTGGATTCAGTTGTTGTTGTTTTTACTTTAAGATTGCTTTATTCAATTATACATCTCCAACCCTATATTCTTATTTTGCTTTTTCTTTTCTAGTTACCACAACTTAAAAGTTGGTTGTTTTTGTGATTTTGGTTTTTTTTGCAGTCTAAAACAAATCATGGTAGGGAAAACAGGGAGAAGAGTACATGTATTTATGTATACATGTACTCTTCCTGTATATATTTTTGCTAACTCTAGTGAGCTATAATTGTTTCCAAATAAAAAAATCAATTATAAGTATGATTTGGCAGTCCCTGTAGATATAAGCATGAATTAATTTGTATTTATTAAGATAATTCAATAATTACATCTTGAATTATCCCATATAATAAATGGACTTGACAGCCTTTTCTTGCACATCATCCCAAATTAGCATGGTTATTTTTCTGCTTATACAATTACTTTCTGATATGATTGGAAGACCCTTATTTTAACTTTGAAATCTCACAGGTATTTGGTAATTGATTTTGATGCAAACCCAAAGCTACTTCCAGTATTTTTTTTGATTGTTATTACTTCACAAATTTCTTAGAAATGTTTTGATAATTGGTGGTTCAGTTCAGCAATAAATTAAGCAATGCATTTAATTACTCCATGTTTTCCAGACAGTTTCTAATGTTCTTACCTGTGTTTAATTTTAGCTAAGTCACGTATGCTTCTTCCCTTTGACTTGTAACACTTGGTCAAGCCATTCGTTTTATTTGTTTTATTGCCTGCCTGCTATCTTGGGAGTGAATAAATTGCTCGTTATACCTTCACAAGTACAAGCGTGGTAAACAAAATTGTACACTTGAGAGACTGATGAGATAACCATAGGAAATTCGATACACTCTATGTTTCTAAAATATAGTTCTTAGAATTCTTTCAGCATAAACATCTTCTAGTCTCCAAAATATATTCATTAAATGAAACTTGAAGAAATCTCTTTATTTTTCTTTAAAAAATCAGATAATAATGTGTCTTTGTTAAAGTATTTCTTGAAAATCATTTAAATTAATTTGACAAGCTTGTCAAATTTTGCTTGTCAAGGCAAAATAAGTAAGAATAGAAATGTAGAAAATAGCACTTCATTTAAAATTAGTACCTACACTTCATATAAAATTAGTGCTTATTATGATACAAATGTCAGCTTAATTTTGAGGCCAGAATGATTTTCATCTCATATAACATTGGCAAAAATGGGTTCTTAAAAAGGAACACTATCTGAAAAATACTCTGTAAGGAGCATTTGTCCTAAAAACAAGGGAAGTGTGTTTTGCTTCCCCCTGAAAATTCTTAGTCTATTTTTAGCATCGTAAATCTGCCTCAGCAAAGACTTTGTCTTAGCTAAACAACTACCTTTTCAATATAAGAAAATTTCACCTTAGAAGAGAAAGTCCAGAGGAAATCTGTTCATCCTTGTCTGAGAATTATTTTAAAACAGCTGTAATAATTATCCTTTATGCTTACTTTTATCCCAAATTTATTTCACGTTGATCTAGTAAGAAAGGAAATTAAAATTTTTTCTATCCTTTACAGACCCTACTTTATCTTTCTAGTTTATTATCCATGAAAAATTTTAATTCCTCTAATATCCAGAATAATTTTTATTGCTGTTCTGTGAGGGAAAACAGAGGAAGATTGGAAAAACTCTTTTTAAATACACGTCGGATATTAGTCTTTTCATGGCAGCTCTTATTGGTGCAATACAGCACTAGACATATATGTTTCTTTGTGTTAGGACAATTAAGTTGTGACACATAAAATTGGAATAATAATAATAACAAAACTAATATGTTTCAGAACAGGAAAAGAAAGAAAAACATGTAGAACCAGGTAACTTTTAAAATTCCTCTATCCTCTTAATTTCAAGATATAAACTTGCAATTGAATAATGAAATGTGATCAAATGGTATAAAATGTTGAATTTTTTTCTTTTCTTGTTTGATACAGCAAAGTCACCAAAGAAGGAACATTCAGGTGAGTCAGACTGGGGTTGCTGGGGTCTTTCTACCTGATGTCCAAGGTTTATTAATGATGTACCCTTAGACGGGGGTAAGGGCCATGACTGGAAAGGACAGGAAACCCTTCCATCTTATGAGATGTCTTCTTTCCAAGTTCTTGTCATACAGTTAACACCAATGCCATGTTAGAAAATAGAGGCCAAATAGTACATTACACTCTTGCAACTCAATGTGTGTTCTGTGAACCAGCAGCATTAGGAGCACCTGAGAGGTTGTTAGAAATACAGAATCTCTGGTCCCACCCCAGATCTACTGAATCAGCATCTGCAACTTCCTAAGATCCCCAGAGCATTAGTCAAAGCAGTGTTTGAGAAGCACTATTTTACAGTTTAGGGTAGAAAACAAAAATAAAAACAAAACCCTTTCTATTATAAGTGCATCTGACATTGCTTTGTTTTGAAAATTTGAACTATTCAATTCCAACAAATATTCTCTCTCTATTCAAAATGTTATTTAATGACACATCTTTAGTACTCAGGGGAGTTGCAATGAGAGTAGAAGTAGATTTTGTCTTCAGTCAATTTACATTCGAATGAGGGGAAAAAAGTGAACTGACAATCAGACAAGCAGAAAAACACATATACAAACAGACAGAAACTAAGAATGCAGTAGGTGTAGATACCAAATGATTTTCTTAAAGGTTTCTGGCATTTAACTTGCCCTATTTGTTGTTTCAAATGAAAATAAATGCAACTCCTGCTCAAGGAACTTTACTGATTGTGTGTGTGTATGTGTGTGAGTGTGTGTGTGTGTGTGTAAGCTGTCATAACCTCATATAATGTCCATTAGTCACCCCTCCCATCATATTATATTTAAATGGAAATAGCATTTACATTGGCAATACATTAAAATAGCAATTACAATATTGTGTAAACAACCATGCAAATCTAGCTCAACCATACTCCCACCCCTGTCACAGACAACAGCAAACTGCAGATTCGAAACCACATTTCTTATTCTTCTTCCAGGTTTGTAAAACTTCCTCAGAAAACCCAAATCCATTTAGGAATTTCTCCAGCTAGTTCCCATAGCGTCATTTTCTTTTCTATATAAAAACACTTAACATAATCTTATAATCATATTACCTTTTCTTTTTTCCACTTTAAACAGTCAGAAATTAGAATATGAAGATTGTTTTTTATATTTTTATCCAAGAGTGCCTATCATAATGTCAGGAACATTTTAGGAACTTGAAAATGTTTGAGTGGATGAAAAGAGAAATATCAAATAGGATAATCATATTTAAAAAAATATAAATATGAATGACTTTTAAATAATTTACAATATGAAATAATCACACATTTCACACTTCACATTAACATTGATATTACTTACCTTTGGGAAGGAATGAATGTTTTTGTCTACCTTACAGAGAACAGAGAACATTATGTGTTTGGGGGTAACATTCCCATAACTGGGCCATAACACATATTCTCACTTATGTACCTACGCAGAAAGCTGAAATAGAACATACATCAGAGAAACGTATAAACATAGTGAGACATAAAAAATGACTAAGAGTCTAATCATAGACCCATTTTTTTTTGTTTTTTTGGTTAAATGATTTTATTTTTATTAAAAAAAATTTTTTATTGTGGTATTGTTGTTTTACAATGTTGTGTTAGTTTCTACTCTACAGCAAAATAAAGTAGAGTTCCCTGTGCTATACAGCACGTTCTTATTAGTTATCCATTTTATACATATTAGTGTATATATGTCAATCTCAATCTCCAAATTCATCCCATCCACTGCCCCCTTCCACTTTCCCCCCTTGCTGTTCATACGTCTGTTCTCTACATCTGTGTCTCTATTTCTGCCTTGAAAACTGGTTCATCTGTACCATTTTTCTAGATTCCACATATATGCGTTAATATATGATATTTGTTTTTCTCTTTGACTTACTTCACTCTATATGACAGTCTCTAGGTCCATCCACATCTCTACAAATGACCCAATTTCATTCCTTTTTATGGTTGAGGAATACTTCTTTGTATATATATACCACATCTTCTTTATCCATTCATCTGTTGATGGGCATTTAG
The DNA here is from genome assembly GCF_008692025.1 of Phocoena sinus. NCBI lineage: Eukaryota > Metazoa > Chordata > Mammalia > Artiodactyla > Phocoenidae > Phocoena > Phocoena sinus. The sequence goes on from NC_045774.1 coordinate 38,498,070, forward strand.
GTTGCTTCCATGACCTGGCTATTGTAAATAGAGCTGCAATGAGCATTGGGGTGCATGTGTCTTTTTGAATTGTGGTTTTCTCTGGGTATATGCCCAGTAGTGGGATTGCTAGGTCATATGGTAATTCTATTTTTAGTTTTTTAAGGAACCTTGGTACTGTTCTCCATAGTGGCTGTATCAATTTACATTCCCACCAACAGTGCAAGAGGGTTCCCATTTCTCCACACCCCCTCCAGCATTTATTGTTTGTAGATTTTCTTATGATGCCTATTCTAACCGGTGTGAGGTGATACCTCATTGTAGTTTTGATTTGCATTTCTCTAATAATTAGTGATGTTGAGCAACTTTTCATATGCCTCTTGGCCATCTGTATGTCTTCTTTGGAGAAATGTCTATTTAGGTCTTCTACCCATTTTTTGATTGGGTTGTTTTTGTTTTTTTAATATTGAGTTGCATGAGCTATTTATATATTTTGGAGATTAACCCTTTGTCCACTGATTTGTTTGCAAATATTTTCTACCATTCTGAGGGTTGTCTTTTTGTCTTGTTTCTGGTTTCCTTTGCTGTGCAAAAGCTTTTAAGTTTCATTAGGTCCCATTTGTTTAGTTTTGTTTTTATTTCCATTACTCTAAGAGGTGGGTCAAAAAAGATCTTGCTGTGATTTATGTCCAAGAGTGTTCTTCCTATGTTTTCCTCTAAGGGTTTTATTATAATGTCTGGTCTTCCATTTAGGTCTTTAATCCATTTTGAGTTTATTTTTGTGTATGGTGTTAGGGAGTATTCTAATTTTATTCTTTTACATGTGGCTGTCCAGTTTTCCCAGCACCACTTATTGAAGAAACTGTCTTTTCTCCATTGTATATCCTTGCCTCCTTAGTCATAGATTAGTTGACCATAGGTGCGTGAGTTTATCGTTGGGCTTTCTATCCTGTTCCATTGATCTATATTTCTGTTTCTGTGCCAGTACCATATTGTCTTGATTACTGTAGCTTTGTAGTATAGTATGAAGTCAGGGAGTCTGATTCCTCCAGCCCCGTTTTTCTTTCTCAAGATTGCTTTGGCTATTCGGGGTCTTTGTGTCTCCATACAAATTTTAAGATGATTTGTTCTAGTTCCGTAAAAAATGCCATTGGTAATTTGATAGGGATTGCATTGAATCTGTAGATTGCTTTGGGTAGTATAGTCATTTTCACAATATTGATTCTTCCAATCCAATAATATGGTATATCTCTCCATCTGTTTGTGTCATCTTTGATTTCTTTCATCACTGTCTTATAGTTTCCTGAGTACAGGTCTTTTACCTCCTTAGGTAGGTTTATTCCTAGGTATTTTATTCTTTTTGTTGCAGTGGTGAATGGGATTGTTTCCTTAATTTCACTTTCTGATCTTTCATTGTTAGTGTATAGGAATGCAAGAGATTTCTGTGCATTAATTTTTTATCCTGCAGTGTTACCAAATTCATTGATTAGCTCTAGTAGTTTTCTGATGGCATCCTTAGGATTATCTACCTATTGTATCATGTCATCTGCAAACAGTGACAGTTTTACTTCTTTTCCAATTTGTATTCCTTTTTCTTCTCTGATTGCCGTGGCTAGGACTTCCAAAACTATGTTGAATAATAGTGGTGAGAGTGGGCAACCTTGTCTTGTTCCTGATCTTAGAGGAAACGCTTTCAGTTTTTCACCATTGAGAATGATGTCTTGCTGTGGGTTTGTCGTATATGGCCTTTATTATGTTGAGGTAGGTTGCTTCTATGCCCACTTTCTGGAGAGTTTTTATCATAAATGGGTGTTGAATTTTTTCAAAAGCTTTTTCTGCATCTATTGAGATGATAATATGGTTTTTATACTTCAGTTTGTTAATATGGTGTATCACTTTGATTTATTTGTGTATATTGAAGAATCCTTCCGTCCCTGGGATAAATCCTACTTGATCTTTGTGTATAATCCTTTTAATGTGTTGTTGGATTCTGTTTGCTAGTCTTTTTTGAGGATTTTTGCATCTATATTCCGCAGTGATATTGGTCTGTAATTTTCTTTTTTTGTAGTATCTTTGTCTGGTTTTGGTATCAGCGTGGTGGTGGCCTCGTAGAATGAGTTTGGGAGTGTTCCTTCCTCTGCAATTTTTGGAGGAGTTTGAGAAGGATGGCTGTTAGCTCCTCTCTAAATGTTTGATAGAATAGTTTTAAGACTTTTAATAGCTAAACATTATTATCCAATATTAAATTTGACAAAATACAATAATTTAAATTTCTTGAAATCATTATCTGTTCATTTCATGGTGAGATTACAGTGTAGCAACTTAGCTGTAATTCACTGTTTTTAAAATTGAAACAATTGGATAATTTATCGATTCACTTCCTTCCTTTCATACCAATTTGTAGACTTTAAGGAAACTTCATTGGCATATGTATAAAACCAATCAGATTCTTAAATAATTAAAAATGGAAAACAAAATGAATGAGTCATGAATGAGCATTCTGTGTTGGGAGAAGTTATATGAATATCAGAAAAGAAATCTATGGATCATGGCATATATTTAAAGTTTATCAAAGAAAATGGCACAGCGTTGTATTTTTTCTTCCTGAGACCTACATTTTTCTTTAGTTTCCAAGGTCATAATATAGTTTTTTTGAAAAAAAATAACTATTTTAGAAAACTATTTTAGAGAGAGACCCAAGGAGACTTGTAACTGACTTAGACCTTATTATTTCTTGTCCTTAACAGCTCCAAGTGAAAAACAAGTTAAAGCAAGTATGTTGACTAAAACTTGAGAAAACAAAAAGCATATTTCAGCAGCTTACTCATTTAACTTCTGCTATAGACAGTGCTAATGCTAATATTTTAGGCTGACTTATCAAATGTTTCTTGCTCTGATTATTTGTTGTGTTAAACTGATATGCATAATTACTCAAACTTGTCTTTTCTGTAAATCAATTCTTATTAAAATTTATCTATAGAGCTTTCATTTGTAAATGTTAATTTAGGTCATAACCTCTTTTTTGAGTTGTTTATATTTTTGTTTCCCATTTTGCAGAATGATAAGTGATGTTCTCAATTTCTTAAGCACATTAGAAAATTTTCCTAGTGATCAATCACTTGATCAAACCAGGAGGCAACATAATTTATCTACTATGAAAGTTATTGTGTCTTTAATGAAAAGGAAACTCCCAACAATTTTATTAAGTACTTCTCTTGCAATATCACAATTTTCTTTTAAGGCTTCTATCCTCAGATTTAGAATAAATATTGACTGACAACTATAGTATACCATGGCATTTGCATCAATAGTGGCTTTGACAATACGCTAAAGGATAAATGCTTTTTTCTTTGTTGGTATTTCTCAATTCAATAACGTATCTAACAGATGGCCATTCATGAAAATTTAGGCGTAATGGCCTATATTTGAGTTTAGAAAAAATATTCTTTTAGCTTCTCTAAGCTTTGTATATAAGATTTAAGATCAAACCTCATTTCTGTGCATTATGTAAATATGTTTATATTTTCCTTTTGATTTAGGGTTGCATAAGTATCAATGATGGTACTAATACAAAAAACAAATGCATGTTTTATTTATTGTCAGGTTTTTGAGACAGGGTATATCATTGGTGAATATATCAGAAAAAAATTGGAAAATATAATATTGAGTAGCTTGGTGTATTTTTTAAAAAATTGCAGTTGGAAATGTTTACATAGACATTGCAGACCTTAAGGAAAGGTGTAACATGAATCTAAAATTCCAGTTATATTTTCATGACAATTTTTAGTTGAATATAAGCTGATTAGAACTTCATATTACAGAGTATTTAGTATGCTAATACTTAGTCTGTCGAAATGCATAATCAAGAAAATATATAAAACAAAACTGATAATTTTGCAGAACTGGTAGAGAACTCTAGATTGAAGATTACTCTGAAAATGAAAATTTTCTTCCTAGAAAAATGTGACATTTAGATAAAAATATTCATTTGCAATAAAAAAAAAACCCTGTAAGTTCTGCTATCTATGAAACACTATCCAATCATGTTTTGAAGAGATCAGCATCTTTTGCAGGAAATTAACAAATTTAGGTTGCCAAATCATCTTAGACCCAGTATAAAGGTTTCAAAAGAATTAATATTCAACTCCTTGTATGGTTGAACAATTTGGACTTGACATGGGCATTATCTCCCAGTACAAAAGTTAGAGATAATTCATAAATTGTTTAAAATCTCTGCTAGCAATGTGACCATCCATTTCCCCAAATAAGAACTAGTCGTTTTTTTGGGGGGGTCTTGAAATCATACAACAGAAGAATATTTACATAGCTTTTATATACAGTGAGCTATTTATAAAGTTAATGCCTAAGACATATCATTACAAATACTCTTGAAAATTCCTTCTGTCACCCACATAGTAAGGACACATAGTTTTGTGTGTATAACCTGAATATTTAGGATATGATTTTACATTATCTTAAATTATGAGAGCAAATGCGAGAGTGAGATGTATAGTTTAATTAACATAAATTATTTATGTGATACAATTTCATGGTATTGAATTAAAAAGGATAGGTAAAATTGACAGGACTAGAGCAAGTCCATGGAAAAAGTAAAAGGTAATTTGTCTTTAGCACTCAATTAAAGGAGATAACAAGAATGTGAATTGAATTTGTGGTGTGGAACTGTTTGCTCTAGGTCTTAAGAAACCAGAATCACTGTAAGAAAGACACTAGAGGACACAGACTAGTTTGGGAACTGTATCAGTACAGGGTGGATGTTCTCATGGTACCATGAGCTTGAAGAAAAGGGAAGCCCTTCATGTTCAATGATGTAGCAAGCACTACAGAGGGGCACTTAATGCCTCCACATGTAAAGTTATTTGTCAGGGATTATGTGGATGGAGGAAGAGTACCTTTGACCAACAGAGATGCCAAATCTAGGTTTACTATTTCCACAAGTCAACACAGATTCCTTTATATCATCCTCTGTACAGAAATGCCTCAACAAACCCAGTTCTCCCTGCAGTCCACTGCACACACACTCCCTCACCCCCACCGCCACATTGGATAGAGACAGAGGGGTTGATGATATGATTAGTCATTTCCAAGGAGGAGGAGAACCAAGACTCATGGGCATTTCAGATCTTTAACACTCCTCTTGGTGAATCAAGAGGGAATGTAGTAGACAATGCTTAGCAAATATATTTGACCACATCACCCTCTTTTTTCCAAAGAACACTTCAAGGACCAGTATTCCTCAAAACCTTGGGAAGCACTACTATACATTACTTCGTTCCTCATATCGAGGACCATAGGGCTTTGATCATGTATTCCATGTGCATGTTTGACCAGCCTGTGGTCAGTTTGAATTCTGAGTGTGAAAGACACCAAAGACCAGGTCAGGGGCCAAAGTTTAGTTATTTTTAATTGTGGGCCTAAATTTGAATTAAATGACAACGGTCAGGCATTTTTCATTCCTTGGTTTTAACACTACACTAGATTTTTGTGATATGCTCAGCCACCAAGCCTGACTCTGCTTATCACCTTAACTACATTTCAATACCTAAATTTGTGAGTCACATATCTATCTCTTGATCTAGTAATATATGTCAGATCATTCAGGAGAAGCCAGTATGCAGAATTTAAAAATAAAATCCCTTTGGATTTATTTAGTTTTATGATGTTAGAAGACTGTTTGGGGACAGCTTATGTTAGTTAGAAAGTGGCATGGCTTTTTGGACATAGTTTAAATATTCTGTCATGGAAATTGCTGGGGGGAAAGATCTGTGGGCCTGAACTAGTAGATCTGATATCAGGGGTGTGTGTCTAGACCACAGGTTGGATGATATATATGACAGGTATCTCAGTTGTTTAGGGCAATCTGGGTTTATTCATGTTATTCTGGAATAATTATTACTAACACCTTCTTTCACCTGCTTAGTTTGGATAATAAATTGTATGATCACTACCCAAATCACAGATGATGCTAACTGAATGAACTCAAAATAGTACTGATACAATGCCAGGGGATGGTTTGGGGAGGTTTAAGTGCCAGGAAAACTAGACTGTGAGAAACCTGGGACTGACTTAGATGTTAGGCCAAGATGTGCTTCTTGTTCAATCCCACGTATAGAGCCAAGGTTGGTGTCCTGAGTGCCAGCACAGAATTGGAAAAATGTCATGGTTTGGAGCTTAAGAACATTTATCAAGTTTGGTTCAAAGAGATCCAAGCTATATAGATGAGAACTTGCAGAAGTAGAATCTGAGTTTAGTTTAGACATTAGGAAGTAGAGAGGAGGAGGAGAGAATTTCAAATAGAAAATCAGGAATAAATTTTAATATTGTGAAAGTATAATAATGAGTACAGCAAAATAAGTATGAAGTATGACTATTGAGACAAGTACTTTGTGACCTGAGTCTTATTAATAAAACAGTGTCATGATACTGTGTTTTCAAGGGAGCATGGTATTGGTGCAGATCTAAACAAGTTTTCCAATAGGACAAACAGGAACAAAAAGAGACCTAAAATGATTCCACTTGAACAAAGATCTGATATAAGAAAAAGTAGCCATTTCAATAATTAGAGAATAGAGAGATTATCTTAAAATGTTGCTGATGTAGTTGGTATTCATTGCCAAAATTTTAAAAAATGTAATTTATTCCTACTTTGTACAATTCCAAAATATCAACTCCAGATGGTTCAGGGACTTAAAAATAAAACAAGCCATTAATTTAAAGAAAAAAGTATAGGAAGATATATGTATATATTTTCTTGAAGTATGGTTGGATCACAAAAATTATATATATAAACTCAAGCTGTAAATAAAAAATCTAATGTACTAAAATGAATACAGTAAAATTTAAAACTCATCCATAGATGCCATAAAGATAAAAGACAAGTTACAGTTTTGGAAAAGGTATTTGTAGCATATATAAGTAACTAGAGGTTAGTAATGAAAAATAAATAACTCTAAAAATAAAAAACAAAAAGAGAAAGAACTTGATAGACTAATGCATAGAAAAAATGAGCAAAAGATATGTTAGGATCAAAAAGAAAACAAAACGAGACACAAATTGCCTATAGACATATCAAAAATATTTAACCTCTTAGTAATAATGAAAATGTACTTAAAACCACAATACTATTTTACATATATCAAATTGACGAAAAATGGAGAAAAATGTTCATTCTGGTGATGGTGATGATATGAAGCAATAGAAACTCTCACATACAGTGTTAGTGTGAGTGTAAAATTTGGGGGAAGAATATGGCTTTTATCTAGTGAAGTTAAACAGAGACACATGCTATGTCCTAGCAATTTCACTTCTAAGAAAATTCTTGCACATTGCACCAGGATTCATATACAGGAATATTCATAGCAGCGTTGTTTTATAATAACACATACAGGACATGACCTAGTGTCCATTGGCAGGAAACTGGATACATAATTTGTAGAATACTTATAACTGGAATACTATACAGCAGTTAAATCAATCAACTACAGTTCCTCATATCAACGTGGCTTGTATAAAAAGTTAAGCAATTTGTTTAAGTAAACAATGAATCAAATAGGGCAGTGACAAAACCGATAAATGATGAGGGGCACTCCACCATTGGGGGGTAGGGCAAAGGGTTTTATAGAGAATACATGGAAGCAAAGCAAAAATATATATTTAACTGACTATAACATATATTGTCTTATTTGGGAAAATTAGTTATTTGGCTAAATAACTAAATAATTTAGTTTGTTTAGCTTATGATAATTGCTTTTGAGTACCACTCAGATTTGAGATAAATCTAGTTGACTCTGGCTTTGGTTTGTTTAGGTAGACCACCAAAGGCGCTAAAGCTACCCAAGTCTAATGGCCATCTTGTTAAACAATTTTAACACTGAGTCTCAGCACACGTTTTAAAGGAAGCAAATTATAAGAATTAAAAAGTACTGGGGGGCTTCCCTGGTGGCGCAGCGGTTGAGAGTCTGCCTGCCGATGCAGGGGACACGGGTTTGTGCCCCGGTCCGGGAAGATCCCACATGCCGCGGAGCGGCTGGGCCCGTGAGCCATGGCCGCTGAGCCTGCGCGTCCGGAGCCTGTGCTCCGCAACGGGAGAGGCCACAACAGTGAGAGGCCTGCGTACCAGAAAAAAAAAAAAAAGAATTAAAAAATATAAGTCAATTTATACAGTTATATCACTAAACAATATAATTCAATCTGTAAAAAATGGCCTTAGCTTTGTTTAGAGATAAATTCATGTAATAATAAATGTACAGGAAAATAAAGAAATTATTAATACAAAATATAGGACAGTGATAATTCTGAGATGAAGAGAGAGGTATGCAGTGGTAATATGACAAGTAAGAGGTTTCAGAGTCTTTGGTGATATTTTATTAAGTTTACAGGGGGTTACAAAGATGTGCATTTTTTATTGTCATTCATTAAAATATGCACATATGCTATCACATATGTTATACACCTTTATGCCTTTCATTTATATTATATCTTTCACAATTAAACAATCTTAAAAAATAGAGAATGAGAAGATAGAAGTGGTGACACTTAGCATAGCAGCTCTCAGGAGACCATGGTGGACCACAGAGAGATGAGGTAGTTGAGGTAGGGGACACGTAGGAGTGAAGGCCGTGGTGGTCTGAAGTTATAAACGGTGACATTTTTTGTGTGTTTCTGAGCTGATGTGAAAGCATCAGTGAAGTGGAAAGCAGATGAAGTAGCAGAGAGAGGCAGTACTTGCAAGAGTAACGTCATTGTCTATGCAAAAGGAGTTGGGATGCAGGGCACATTTGGAGGAATTGGTATGAAATAGGGAATGATGATCCTATGGGTCTGGAAAGAAGACGAATGGTGCTGGTATGTGCTGGTGAGGTGGTGAAAAGATGAGATAGCCTAGTCTGCTTCTACTTTCTCTATGAAGATCCCAACAGCAACTTGCTTTTATGTTACAGGTTGTTGGAAGTTTGAGAAAGGAGGGGTATTCATGAACCACTTGTCTAGAAAAATGAGAAAGTAACTTCGCTAGGTCTGTGGTAGTATTGCTGATCAGTGCTGGGCACTCTGTTATACACTGTGACTAGACATTTGAAGTCAGATCTGCAGCAGATGGGGGCCTTCCTGCAGTTTGGATGGCGGCTCAGGTGGCAGGCATAGAGTAGGTTTGGTGTTTTGGCACATGTAGTGGATAGAATTGCATCCCCTCAAAAGATATGTTGAAATCCTAACTAGTACAGTACCTGTGAATGCAAGCTTATTTCAAAAAATGGTCTTTAGTGGTGTAATCATGGTAAGATTAGGCTATACTGGATTAGAATGGGCGCTAAATCCAATGACTGATGCCCTTTTAAGGAGAGCGAGATTTAGAGACACAGACACATTCAGAAGGAAGGCAGCCGTATGAACATAATGGGACAAATTGGAGTGATGCAGCTACAAGTCAAGGAATGCCAAAGATTGCTGGCAACCAACAGAAGCTAGGAAGAGGCAAGGAAGGATTCTTCCCAAGAGCCTTCAGAGCAAGTTTCAGAGGGCCTTGGCAACACTTTAATGCTGGACTTCTAGCCTCCAGAACTGTGAAAGAATACATTTCTGTTGTTTTTAGCCACCTAATAACTTAAAGGCTGCCCTAGAAACTTAATATACCAGATGACTATGGAAACAAACAATAAGTGAATGATTTAACCATGGTTTATTTAAATATAAGCTTGAAAGAAGAAAAGTGAGGACATAAGGGAGATCTGGAGCATGGAGAAACTGGTAAGGTCAAAGGAATGAAAGTATTGATGGGGTCAGAAACTACTTAGAGGAGGTTCTTGAGTGAGTGAACTATATAACAGGAAGAGTGGTGCCAGGGAATAGGAGTTTTGAAATCAAAGTCTTGGCAGCAAAGAAAAAGTCCAAGATACTTTTTCTTGGTAGTGATCAGAGAAGTGGGATCTCCAGTTTTCAAAAGTGAGAAGGTCAAGGAAATGAGAGATCCCATGGTCGTATAAACTGTGTCTATAAGTGACTCCCAATCCTGGTTAAATAATAGAGTATCTTGACAAGCTTACAAATAGACAAATAGCCAGGCCTACCTTATCCCAGACTCATTAACTCAGAATCTCAAAGCTCTGTAGTCCTCCCCAGATCTACTATGTCTGAATCTCACAGGCTTATAAAAACTCCCCAGCTTAGTCTAGTGTGAAGCCTGGGTTGAGAGTGTTTCCTAATGAAAAATCACAGTAGTAATAGTGGAGCAGATAACTATGTATAGAAATATTCAATAATTAATGGGACACAGGCATAATGCTGGTTAATGGCAGCAATAGAGCAAGACAGAGCCGGTGCAACCTGGTACTGTGGACTTCAAAAGAACTGAGATTTGGAGGAAGCAAGGAGATAACAATCCATCAGAAGTAATAAGAAGTAAGGAGAAGTCATAAACATCATTTATTAATTTAGTTAAAAAGAAGTAAATATACATCACTTCCAGACCCTTTGGTATATAGAGGAAAAATAAACTGTCTCTATTTTGGAAAACCATTTGTAGGGGATGTAGTGTCCTTAGGGAACTAGTTTGGTTAAAGGAAAAAAGTCAAGTGCACATTTTGAGAAGAGGCTGAGCATTTAGGGATGTGTGCTATGATAGACATGACTCAGTGGAAGGACTTTGGAAAAGAGTCTGTTTTTAGGAGAAATACGAAGCCATATAGACTGTTTTCTGCTGGAAGCCTAGGCTCATGGTAGTATCTGAGGTGAACAGAGTTGGGAATTTCAGGGACATTAGTCCTGATTGTGTATTAGGGGACGTGTGGTAATTAGTTTCCAAAATATGGCCAAGACCAGCAGCATAAGCATCACCTGGGAACTGGCTAGAAATGTAAATTCTTAGGACATGCCCCAGACCTACTGAATCAGGCCCATATCTGTGTTTTAACAGCCCTCCTGAGTGACTCTGATGCATGCCAATTTTGAGAACCACTGGTCTAAAGTCTCCTCAAAGCTATATAATAGCCAGGGATCTGCTTAGTCCTGGAGCTCCGGGTCTTGAAACAGCCTGAAGAAATCTTATTTACATGACTTCTTGCCTGGGCTCAAATGGTGAAGCTTGTGGTATCTAATATTGTGAAATTAAAACCTGAAAGTGATGTGAAGGTCTCCTGACATCTGATCTCTCTCACAGCCCAAGGTCTATGGCACAGGGAGGATAAGGGGGCATGAAGACCCCTGTTTACTGGTTGTTCCTAGAGCCTCAGCTGCTGAGTGAGTGCATATGAGTAACAGGGATTATACACATGTACTAGTAAGAATAAAACTAAAAATACAAATATAGATGTCCAAGGGCAACAGCCTTGAATAATCAAAAGTTAATAAAATGAGTAAATAAACTTTGTAAAAATTTACCAGCTTATTGTCATTTTCTAATTTTCGTATGGATCAAAGAAACTTCCACTTTAATTAGCCTTGATTTGAGGTCTAACATTTTGCAATAGGACCAGCATTTCAGATTGTACTTTTGGAAGAGCTCTCCTGTCTTCCTCTCTTCCACACTAGATATTCAGAGAAACTCCAAGAAGCCATTTTGGCCTTTTTAAATTTTTTTCTTTTTCTCTCTCTTCAAAGTAATATTCAAATGGAATTTCCTGTAACATTATGGCTAATATTTTATAATATAAAGCAAATTGATTGAGGTCAATTATGGCTTGCCATCCCCATAGTTAAAGGCTAAACAAAGAAGGCCTTTCAAGTGCTCTTCCCCACAATTTATGCATCATTTAAGATTTGACTATAAACTAATAAATTAGTATTCCAGTGTAATTCTGTGGAATAAGTCACCTTTTTTATGGTCACTACTTATATAAGCATAAAATTTAGTACCACCAGAATTGTATCTTGAAAGAGAATTTCTGCATTGTTATTTAAGGAAGTTCATTAGTTACAAAAAATTTCAAGCTTATTCTAGCATGGTTTTCTCTGCTGCTTGCTTTGCTCTCAGATGCCACATGCGTTTTATCCTTTGGGCAGTTTTAGTCTTGTCTGACTTAGAATACTATAAGATATTGACCTCACATGTCTGATATCCGTTTCTCATTTTCAATCTCTGAATTTACAGAAACTGAACGAGCCAAAGAAGAGGTTGGTGCTGCCTCAACTAAAAAAGGTAAGTGCAGCTTAAAGAAAAAGATGTCATGACTATAACTTCTTTATGCTAAAGTTTCTAACTCAATGTATTGTTTAGTGCTTAAGAAGAGCTCTGTTTATTGATTTTACTATTTCACTGATATGGAAACCCACTTTTAGTTTTTGAAAAATTGAAGAAATGCTGCTGTGTGAGCTCAATGGGATCCCAGTCATCTGGAGAGCATTCATATTCAATATACTGATATATAAGGTTAGCGTTTGAGCAAACGAAACTTTGACTAATAGAACTTCCATGAACAGTGTTTGCTTTGTGCAAGAATAGTATCAAATTTAAGTTTAAATTTAAGTTTTCAAAGCTATGCCTCTTGTCATATCTAATCAGAAGCAACTATTATGTGAATATTGACTCCTCTCAGTAGACACTCTAAAGAATATCTTTAAGAACATTAATACATGTTAAAAATATTCAATATGATGAAACATTTACATATTCTCTATTCAAAACAAACTGGAACAATTTTGAAATTTGTGATTCTGTTTTACACATAGAAATGAAATCAGTAATGTATTCAATGTCTTTGGAAGAATCTCAAGATACAGTTTAACAACCCTATCCTCAACATACACACACACACACACACACACACACACACACACACACACACACAACAGGAGTACCCTTTCACATACATGCCACTGAAATGGCATAACATTTTTCTCCTTAAAAAATCCTTTATTGCATATGCTCTATAAGAGAATATATATCAGGACTATAGGGAGTTATAAAATATATATGATACATATCCACATTCTCAATCCCAAGCAACATATATATGGATACAAATGAATACATGGATATAAATTTATATATTAGTTAATAAATTAAAATATAAATTAATATACATTAGTTATATAAATTAATGCATAAATTAGTACACATGTATGTCTAATGAAAGACAAAAAAATTAAATGATACCTAAAGGAAAATATAAACTACTATAAGATAATACTTAATTAGAAGCAATTGAATTATTGAGATTAATTGCTTCCCTTTTTCAAATACAGCTCTATTTATTATTCTGAATTTATAGTAGATAGGAATAAAATCTGTCTCCTAGATAGTTCTTTTCTTAGTAATGTAATATATGTGTTATGTCATTTTTGAGGTAAGTTATCATGATACATGTTTCATTGACATCTTTTACTAGGTATCAGTTTTTCCGTAAGTAGCAGAGCCATGAATTTATTGGAAGTCCATATTAATATATCTCATTCTTTTATGGTGTCTTATTTTGAAATCAACTTTTCTTGTCAACATTAAATGGAATGTGTGGGTAAAACTTGGGTGCTTCAGGATGGATAATGCCATGGTATCAATGACAAGACTAAGAGTCTAAATATAGATTCAGAGGAAGTCATAATCTAGGCATGGATACAGGGTATATGGATCCAGTAAGTGAATGTAAGGTCAGGACATCTATATGTGTTGAAAGCAAGAACAAAAGTGAGATAAAATTGTGTTGAAGATCTTCAGCCATGGGTGAGACCAGTGGATGTCCAAACAGCAGTATATGGGTTTCATCTGAAATTAGATTTCAGATACTGAGCCTCAGGGAATCCTTGATTGTGAAGATGGTCTGGAGACAGAGTTAAAAAGGAAAGATTCAATAACCAGTAAGTGACCCATGCACAGACTCTGAATCACTTGGAGCCTAGATATTAGGGCAGAAATACAAGCACACATAATTTGGAGTTTAATCAAGTCAAATTGGAGTGAGCAGAGATACTGAATTGATATTGAATCATCAGTTAGTGAATTCACTGGAATATTCAACCAAGAATGGTCTCTGAGTTTAGAGTAAGGCCAGACATATTGGTTGGGATTAAGTAGACCTGATTGCTAGGCTTAGAGTGAAATATAAGGAGAGAAATAACGTTTTATGAAATTAAACTATTGGCATTAATTACTTTGACTCTAGTTTGTCTTAGATCTCATACCTCAATCATTAATTTAAATATGACTCTGCATATTAGATTTCCTCTCAACTGTAGAATGAACAGAAACAAGTGTTCCTTCCAAAGCCATCATAAATATTTTGAAACTCAGGTAGAGCTTTACCAATTTGACAAGTTACATATAAAAGTCAAAGGAGACGCTTCTCATTTGTCAAGTAGTTTTCATTTCTCCTCCTCCTCACTGACAATCAATCACACATGAAAATATATATTACTTCATCATACATTTAGTAACCAGTCCCTAATCTCCACAAAACTCAGTATATGTTACAAGATGTCCACCTTTTAGTCCCTTTTAAGTAAGTAGAATAAGATAGTGATTTGGGTTTTCTTTATTTGTTTTTAAGATACTGGAAATAGTTGTTCTACACTGAGGCTTGAATTAGGAACCATGTGTGCAATGTTAAGTGGAAATTACTGATTTTCTGATTGTTTAAAAATTTTCAAAGTTAAAAGATAATTTAATATTTGAATTACAGTGTGCCAATTTATATCTAGTATAATTATTTGATCTTAAGCCTGCTTTTAAGTCGTATTTTCTTTGGAGATATATAGTATTTAATCATCAATATGATAATCCTCTTACTGTTTTATATTTGGTTTGCAGCTTTCAAATCATTTTCACTTTCATTCAACATATATTTATGGATCACATACTATGTGAAAACTTAAGGAAGTATTCAGATGTTAATACTATTCTTGAGCAATTAAAGACAGGGAAAAATATGAATCTTTATTGAGTCCCTGAGTTGTTTGGACCTTAGTTTTTGCTATCAGCTAAAGGTTTTCCATATTATCATAGTTCATGTTTGAAAGCCAACAGGGTAAAGAGATAAATACAGATAAAGAGCCGTAGGAGTTTAAAAATTATTCTTACCTGAGGAAAAGCAAAACATTTATTATACAAGATGACTTTAGAGTCAAGCCTTAAATAACGGATAGAATTTTGTTATATAATAATTAGTTGGAAGGGTATCTTGGGCATAGGTAACAGAGGAAGGCAAAGTGGTGGGAAATTGCAGGATGTGTATGAGGAATAACAAGAGTCTCGAAAACACAGTATGAATTAGTACAACCTGTGCTAATAATTCAGTAAAGGGGCCTGATTTTAAAATTGGACTCTACTGCATGGGCAATAGGGAGTCAATGAAAAATGTAAGTATAGGAAATAACACTCAGGTATTTGCTTTAGGAAAGGGCAGGATAGTTAGGAAGCTTTGGCAATATTGTAGGCAACGTGCATTAGGACCTGATATTAGTTATGAGATTGGAAAGAAGGGATATTTTATAAGCACTATTATAAAGTAGATTCAGTGGAATTTGACAATCGACCAGCTTTGGAAGAGGAAAAGTCAGAAATTATTTAATGACAATAATAAGTTTTCAGACTGGGTGCTAGAAGAATATTGTTGGTATTTATCATAAAAATGAAAAAGAAAGATAAAAATAGCTTGGTGAGAGAAGACAAGATTAATTTTAGACATATTTAAATTATAGTACTGTGGCACATGCAAGTAGCAAGTAGGTGGCTCTAAATGTCAAACTAGAGCTCCAGAGAGTGACAAAACTGGAGATATATCTGTGGGTGTCTTCTCTGTGGGTTAATGGTGGAAACAGTAAGAAGCCATGAGCTTTTCATGGATTCTGTTCTCGAGAGAGGACAGGTCTGGGATGTTCTCTGTTCTCGAGAGAGGACACGTCTGGGATGGAATGCTAGAAGCGAACATTTGCAGGAAGAAAAGCAAGGAGAGTCAAAGAGAAAAAGCAGAAAATAGTGACTAGAAAGATCAGAGGTTAAAAAAATGTAATTGTTATAATTTCATAGTAACCAAGGAAAATAAACACTTTCAATGACGAGGTGGTTGTCACCAAGTCACTGGATTTGTCAACTAGATAATTATTAATGATGTTCAAAAGAGAATTTTCTGGGGAGTGGCACAACAAAAAGCTAAATGATGACAAATTGATTGAGGGATGATGAAGTGAAAGATACAGGCACTGATGCTGAAGAATATTGGTTAGGAATAAAACGATAAATAGGATAGTAGCTTGAGGTTCTTGTTTAGTCTATATCCATTTCTATTTTAATCTCCGAGGTAAAGTGTTTATCCTCCTCTTCAAGACCAGTCTTTCCATTTGGGTCCTTCTTGATCAGTCATTCATGCTATTTGGTGGCATTATGTTCTTTCTCCTTATTGACTTTTTTTTTTTTTTTTTTTGGCGGTACGCGGGCCTCTCACTGTTGTGACCTCTCCCTTTGCGGAGCACAGGCTCTGGACGCGCAGGCTCAGTGGCCATGGCTCATGGGCCCAGCCGCTCCGCTGCATGTGGGATCTTCCTGGACCGGGGCACGAACCCGTGTTCCCTGCATCGGCAGGTGGACTCTCAACCACTGTGCCACCAGGGAAGCCCTCTCCTTATTGACTTTATTCCTAATTTTGGAAATATTATTCTCAGTTTAAAATTACTTTTTTCTAGATTCCCGTATTTCTCTCTACTATTTTCTCTCCTCTGTATCTTAGCCGGTCTTCTGGATGTTGGAGTGTTAACACTGCTTCTTATCTCCCACAAAGATGAGGCTTCTGTTCCTACTGTGCTTCCGATAATATGGCCAATGCTGAAGACATTATCATTGCTGAACCAATGGAACCATTCCAGTCTTCACATTATTGGATGTGTCAGTGGCATTTACCACTTTGTCTTTTCTCTAAGCGTCTCTCCTGTTGGGTGAGCATGACAACAGTCTCCTAGTTCTCACCATATTCTCTGAGCTTTATTTCTGACTTCTTTGTGTGTTTTTTCTTTGCTTCCCCTTAATTATTGGTGTTCCCCAGATTCCATCATTAATCCTCTGAACTTCTCATTCTATAGCCTCTCTTCGTGAGATATGCACACTCTCAAGGTTGAAACTCTGCCTTTTATCCTGAAGATCTCCAATTCTGTGTCTTCATTTCAGGACTTCTCTGGCAAAGAGCTTTTCCCTGAAAATTTCAGGCTTGTATATTCAAATGTCAAATAAACACCTTTAAATTCAATGTGTCTTAACTTATACTCTTCATTTCCTTTTCCCAGCTTGCTTTTAATTATCATTGGTGAAACCACAATCCACCCTCCACTTCCCTAGAAATCTGAGGGTGATTAATTTTCTCTTTCTAGCCTTCAGGTGATTATTCAAAGAATCTTCAAGTTCTGCTGATTTTGTTTCCTAAATATTTCTTGAGTTTACTTCCTCCTATTCATAACTATGACTTCCATGTTAATTCAAGTCTTCATTATCTTTTTCTTGAACCACTGTAATGATCTAAACACTGTCCTCACATATTTATTTTTATTTCACTAATATTCATCCTAGCAGAACCCCCTCAACATAAATTATCAAAGTCATAAAACTGAATAAAACACACTTAATTTAAAACTCTATTTTTTCCCAGTTTTTTATAGAATAAAGTCCAAACTTGTTAAAATGATGTAAGAGTCTTCCAAGATCTGGCTCCTATATCCTTTTCCAGTTTCATCTTCAGATACTTTGTATGCTACAATAATACCATATTGTTTATAATTCCAAATTTACTAGAAGTAAGATTCAGGGAAAATGATAGCTGGAAAGGATGGCCTTGTGAATAGATTGAGTTGTTAGCATTGTCTGAGAAATGATGAGAAGCCTCTCTTTCCTGTCTCTCCACCTGAATATGTATCCAAGATTTAAGACTTTGTCTTCCACAATCAGTGATTTATTCCATTGTTTCAGTCATTGACATCCCCAGGCAATAACCCTTGGGCAGGTAACATTACATTCTTATGTCCTTGGAAATAATAGTTCGTCATGCTAATCCTATAGATGTATATACCAGAAGTATGTATGTGTCATATGGGTGATATTTCAAACTGCACAATATTTCCTTACCACTCTCCACTCCTTACCAGAATTCTAACATACCCCAGTTCCATGGAAGCCTCACTACCCAGGCAAGCCCCTATAACTAATGGGCATATGTTGAGTGATGTTAAGGGGAAAGAAAGAATTGAGTCCTCAAGGAAAATTGAGGGTAACATAGTGAAATAAGAGCCTAGAATGAAGCAAGCGATGTCAGCATCACAGCAGATAAGATGCTTCCTTGTCTCTCCCCTTCAGTCTACAACCTGTGAAATATTAACAACTCAACAATAAGCCTCTGCCCAACCCATCAGAATGCCAGAGAATTCCACATATCTGTACATCTAAAGGTGGATGGACTGGAACACATCGAGGAGGTAGAACTGGGGAAACAGTGGAGGCAGTCCCTGCAATCGTGGTCCCCTGGCTGTGGCAGCAAAGCCTGCAGCCCCAGAGAACCCAAAAGCAGCAAGGGAAGCAATACATAGGACTCTAGCCTCCTGAATGTAGTGGTGCCCGTGGCCACAGATAACTGGGACCCAGTTCTTCCACACACAGAGCCATCCATGACTCCAGCCCCCTGTTCCCTGCCTGCAGTGGTGAAGCCCACAAATCTGACAATACCTGATATAGAGGCACTTGCAACTCCAACTGCACCCCACCCACCCCTTGGAGCCTGCAAATCAGGACAGCCCAGATGTGGCAGAAGCACCCACCATCCTGATGCCCCAGGTGGTGGTGCCAGCAATACCAACAGCAGCAAAGTACCAATTACCCCAGAGGCACAAGCAACAGTAACAAGGGCACTGGGTGACACCTCTGATAGAGGTGATGGAGGACAGAAAATGCTGACTCTCAAATAAAACCAGAGGCAGCACAGGTGAGAGAAACCAAAAACTTGTTCTATAGTGCCACCTACTGGAAAACAAAAGAAAGCCTACTAATTTCTAACCTGTAGAATCCTTAGAATTAAAAAAAAAAAAAAAAAAGCTTTACCCAAACAAGAATGATATTCAGTACTTCAAACGCACTGGCAGAGGAACAACACATCAAGCACCATGAAGAACCACAGTAACACAGTATCGCAAAAAGAAAATGATAATTCTCCAGAAACCAAACTTAAAGTCACAGAATATTGCAATCTAACTGATTGAAGAAACTGAATGAACTACAAAAAAGCTCAGAAAGGCAGTTCAATGAGCTTAGGAATAAAATTAATGAACAGAAGGAATACTTTAAGTAATTGAAACTCTAAAAAGGAGCCAAACAGAAATTCTGGAGCTGAAGAATTGAATAAATGAGATGAAGAATGCATCAGAAAGCATTGGGAAAGAGAATATGATATGGAAGAGAGAATTAGCAAACTCAAAGATAGAAATCCAAAGAAGATACAAAACATCATAGAAAACCATCAAACCCACATGGCAGACAGAAACACAAGGAAAAGCGGGAACCCAGAAAACAAAAGATAAAATGGCAGAACTAAGTCCTCCTCTGTAAATAATTACCCTAAATGTCAATGGATTGAATTCACCAGTCAAAAGACACAGAGTGGATGGATGGATTAAAAAACAAGACCTAGCTATGTGCTACCTCTGGGAGACTCACCTCAGCTCTAAATATAAACATAGGCTAAAGTAAAGGGATGGAAGATGATACTCCAAGCAAATGACAGTCAAAAAAAGTGAGTATATTCTGTGCTCATGGATTGGAAGAATGAACATTGCTAAAATGTCCATATTATCTAAATCAATTTACAGAGTCAATGCAATCCCAACCAAAATCCCAAGGATGTTTTTCACAGAGAACAAAAAATTGTAAAATGTATATGGAACTACAAAAGATTCTGAATGGCTGAAGCAATCCTAAGAAAAAAGAATAAAGCTGGAAGTATCACATGCACTGGTTTCAAACTATATTACAAAGTTATAGTAATTAAAACAGCATGGTATGGGCAAAAAACAGATATATAGATCAGTGCAATGTAATTGCACTGAAATAAACCCACACATATGTGGAAAATTTTACAAAAAAGGAGCAAAGAAACCTGGAGAGCCACATGCAAAAAAAATGAAACTAGATCATTGCCTCATACCTTCCTCAAAAAAATGAACCCAAAGTGGATTAAAGCCTTGAATGTAAGACCAGAAACCATAAAACTCGTAGAAGAAAATATAGGCAGTATGCTCTTTGACATCAGTCATAGCGGTATCTTTCAGGATGTGTCTCCTCAGGCAAGGGAAACAAAAGAAAAAACAAATAAATGGGACTCATCAAACTAGAAAGCTCCTGAACAGCAAAGGAAACCATCAACAAAATGACAATGCAACCTGCCCTACCACCGAGTGTGAGAAGATATTTGCAGATCATATATCCAGTTAGGGGTTAATATCAAAAAAATATAAAGAACTCATACACCTCAACAACAAAAAACCAGAAAACCCAGTTAATAAATGGGCAGAGGAGCTGAATAGAAATTTTCCAAAGAAGGCATATAGAAGGCCAACAGGTACTTGAAAAGATGTTCAACATCACTAATTATTAGGGAAATTAAAATTAAAACCCCAATGAGATATCACCTCATGCCTGTTAGAATGGCTATTATCAAAAAAGCAAGAAATAACAAGTGTTGGTGAGGATGTGGAGAAAGGGGAACCCTCATGCACTGCTGATGGAAAACAGTATGAAGATTCCTCAAAAAATTGTAGCCACTATGTGTAGCCACTATGGAAAACAGTATGAAGATTCCTCAAAAAATTGAAAACTAGTGCTACCCTATGATCCAGTTATCCCACTTCTGGGTATTTATACAAAGAATATGAAACACCAATTTGAAGATACATGCACCCCTATATTCATCACAGCATTATTTACAATAGCCAAGATGTGGAAACAACCTAAGTCCCCATCAACAGATGAGTGGATAAAGAAGATGTGGTACACACACACACACACACACACACACACACACACACACACAATGGAATAATAGTCATAAAAAATGAAACCTTGCCATTTATGACAACATCAATGGATCTTGAGAGTATTAGGCTAAGTGAATTAAGTCAGACAAAGACAAGTATCTTATGATTTCACTCATATGTAGAATATAAAAAAAACAAACAGAAAACCAGAATAAATGAACAAACCAAACCAAGCAAAACCCAGCATGTAGATACAGAGATCAGAGTAGTGGAAAAGGGCAGGGGAGGGTGAAATGAGTAAAAGAGATAGTGATGGATAGAAACTAAATTTTTGGTGGCGCTCATACTGTAGTGTATATAGAAGTAGAAATATAATCTTGTACATATGGAACTTATATAATGTTATTAATCAGTGTTACCGCAATAATATTATGGTAAGATATAAATACTAAAACCAATCATTTTAATTTGAGAAAGCATCTTTTTGGTATCCTTGTAATAAAAGTGAGATTGAAGTTTGGTATAAGCTGGAACTTTGCAGGTAAATTAAACAGCGATAAAGAAATTAAAAAAAAAAAACCCTGGAATTATAGAAAACCAATTTATCCACCTTACAGTTTATCTCAGGGCTATCCATAATCCAGGCATCATTTTATAAGAATGTTAGCTACTTTGCTTCCTTAATATTAGTTGCGGTCACTGAAGGAGTGCAGCACAAATCTACATTTTTTTCTAAAATAAACACCTCCAAATGTAGAACAAATGGAATTTCTTATTTCCAGCATGAAAGGAGGTGTCAGGTACCCTATAGCATAGAAGGAGAATTTAATTAAGGTCTTCCTTTGATTACAGGCAATTAGAAAATCCACTTACTTAGATGAACTGTTTATTCCTAGTACTTACTCTCCATAGAATTAGGCTTGATGAATTTTATATCAGAATCAGAAATGAAAGGGTCATTTCACGTAAAATGTTTTCTGTGTAGATAATTGGTATTTTCAGTGACCTTTTCTGAATTAAAAAAAAAACTGGTTTAGGGGACTAGCCTCCTCTACTTAATATAAGTGCAAGGAGTTATTAACTCACCACTGGAAAAGAAAAACTTGGTCTTTGTTGTAGAAAAACTTGGTCTTTGTGTGTAAGTCACAATCCAGTGTTTTCTGAAAGATATTTACTCTTCAGAAGATTAAAACAAAATAATTGAAAAATACATATTTCCTATACAATATTCATACTGAGTTTTCAGAATAAAAGAATTATGAATAAGGCTATATGCCCAGGCTCTATTATAATTAAAAATTATCAGTGTTTGATTTTCACATTGATTTGAGAGAGAGCATTCATAGAGGAGACTAATGTACCACACACCTTACTAGCTCCTTAAAGTAATTATAATAAAGTCTAACTCTTTAGTTTGGAATTCAGGGGCTTATGCAATTGACCTCATCTAGTTTTAGATTACTTCATATCTCTTCTATGGGAACCCTCTGCTCCAGCTACACTTGTTCACTTCCTCTAGGCACACACAAGGCTTTCCTGCTTCTTTGCCTTTTTCATGTTTCATTGGCTACACCTAATATCTCTCCTCTTTCAGGAAATATACTAATACCAAAACTGATCTCTCTAACTCAGAATATTTATTATCAAATCTCATTTTTCAATTAATACACTTAATCACCAAGCAAATATATATCGATCACTTGCTAGGTCCGAAACAATGCTAGATGCTGTAAGAAATATAAGCAATCATCTCTGAATATCCCATGGGCCAAAGAAAAAATGACAGTGGAATTTTGGAAATATGTTGAATGAATCTATGATGAAAATATCACACTGAAACTGGAGATGCTCCTAAACAGTGTTTACCTGAAATTTATACTCATTAAAAATATTCATTAGAAAAGAAGAAAGGCTGAAAAGCAAACATTTAGGAAGAAAATAATTTTTAATTTATGTTAAAATTTTCATGAAACCCAAAGAAAGAAGAAAGAGAAATAAAAAATGTAAATGCAGAAGCTATAGAAATTAAATAGTACAATAGAAAAAGCAATAAATCCAAATTAGATTCTCTATAAAAACTGAAAAAACTGATAGACCCTTATGTAAACTTATTAAGAAAAAAAGAGAAGACACAAAACATTAATATCAGAAAATTAAAAGGAATCATCATTACAGATTCTACAGATAATTAAAAAATAGAAATATTTCCCAGTGAGTTTGAAAATTTTAATACAATTGACATTTTGAATCTTAAATTATCATTTTTCACCACAGAAAAGTCTAACCAGGTGGCTTCACCGGTGAATGTTTTTCACACACTTAAGGAAAAGTTAACACCAATCTTGTACCAAACCTTCCAGGAACAGAAAAAGAGGAAACATTTTATGGAGCTCATTTTATGGAGCTAGAATAACCTTGATACAAAAACCTAGCAAGGAACAAAAAAGAAAGGAAACATACAGGTTAACTTCTCTTGTGAACATAAGGGCACAGATTTAAACAAAATATTAGCAGATCTAGTCTGATATTATATGAGAAAGACAAAATGGAACCAAGTTGGTTTTATTTCTAGACTGCAATTTCAAAATTCAATGTAATTAATCAGAATAATAGAATAAAGGGAAATTATACTTATCATAGAAGATGCATTTGATATATTTCATATTATAGTAGAAAGAAACTTCCCTATTCTGATAAGATATATACAAAAACCATTAGCAAAAATTATACTCAATGGAGAAAAATGGAAAGATTTCTCCCTGAGAATTGGAACAAGACAAGGATGTCTTCTATCAGCACTTCTGTTATGCATTGTACTGGATATTCTAACCAGTGCAATAAGGTGAGAAATAGAATTAATCAGTACAAGAATAAAAAAGTAAAAAATAAAACTATTCACATGTAAAATTATCTGCTTGAAAAATTCAAAAGAATATACAGTTGAACTATTACAACTGAGTGAATTTAGCAAGTTTTATATAAAAAAGTCATTTTTTCCCTTACTCTGTCTCTAGTTCATGTCATTAACTTTTTGAAAAGATCATGATCATTTACTCTGTAGACACTTGATTTATGTAACTGTTTCTTCATAATGTTATTAATATGTTCTCTATATCATATATTTGATTAACCTGAAAGCTTAATCTTTGGCTTAACTTGATTCCAGTTGGCTCCTTTGGCAAGAATACTTCAGAGGTGATAACAGTTGTACATCACACTGCATGTCATGAGGAAGCACAGAATTTCTGGATGTCCTATTGTGAATGAGTGGCTTTAAGTTTCCTCAGTGGGTTAAGCTGGTGACAATCACATTTCTTCATTTCCAAGTTGCAGTTTTCCCCATGCAACTCTTGGGGGTGATACCTGGGTATGACGGCAATATCCAGTTCCCCATTCATCCTTCATCTAATAGTTGCTAATGTCCTCTGAAGATCCTTACTTGAATCAGTTATTTCAGTACACTGATTTTGTATGAATCATTTCTATTTCTTGGATGTATAACAAGGTAAGCAGATAATACTCCAACGAGAGTAGTAAAATCTCAGTAGTTCATGGGAAACAGCACCTAAGTGATAATTCTTATTTCTTTTTTGGTTACTTGTGATTTGGAATGACTTCATTTAATATTTAAGCAAATCTCAAGCATGACTACACTGTCCTTTGAGTTGATTAAGCAACATTAAGCTTGAATTTAAGGAGCATCTAGTTGACATTTTCAAGATGCTAAGTGGCTCCAGCAATTACCTGGAATGTAAGTCGATTAATCATAATCCTGTCAAGCGGAATTCTTCATAAAGCTTGTTTATCAAAGCAGAGTATAAAAGAATAAGATAGAAAACAGTGTGCAAAGACTAGTAAGAAGAGGGCAAGGGATTATTTTTTTCTCTAATTCTTTAAGAATAGATTTATAATAGTAGGTTTCAGTTGGATTTTAAAGAAGTGAGAAATATTGAAAAAGCTTTAAAATAGGTTGTTTAGAAGAAAATTTTGGCATTGAATGAGTTACAAAATGCCTTTTTGAGCAGAAGCAGCATTTACATCTGGAATTTTATTTAAACCTTATCTCTGCTTTGCAGCTGTACCTGGAAAGAAGGAAGAGAAAACAACCAAGACAGTGGAGCAAGGTAAAAAAAAATGAAGGAGGTTGACATTATCTTTAGAAAGACAACAACATGAGGAGGAAAGCACTGGATTCAGACAGGCGGACAACAATAACCTTTAAATCGATTGCTCTCTTTCACTGTCCTTGCATGTTTTTCTGTGCCAGGGAGAATGTGAGGTGGCAATCTGGGTTTTTGTTCTTTTGTATAACTAAACTTTGAGTGTAAGTTCAGAACAGGAAAGCTCCACAGACTGCTTAATTACATCAAGAGAAATGCTGAAGGTTGTTGGGAATAAGGAAATCTTCCAGGGCAATTGGTAGACATTTTTTTCTGTTTGATTTGTGGTTTTAACACCACCTGACTGATCATAGTTTAAAGAATAGCGGTGACACAATTCTGTTTATGCAAAAACAATTTCTACTGCTTGAAAAGTAATATGTTAAAACAAAGCAAAAAACCAGCAATACAGGTAAATTACTTGCGTTTATATTACAACTTCAGCAGTTGATTCTCCCAAGAGGTCTAAAATTTCAGTGTTATAAACCATAATGCCATAAATAATGCTTTTTTTTAATGCAGCTATATAATAAATATATCATTTTAGAATATGCTTGAGAAAAATGCTACAGCAGAGTAGAATAAAAGCGTTTGAAGTGATGTTGGGCCTTCTGTCAGAGCTCATAGTGCTAATAATTTTAATTTTTGTTCCCCCCACTCTGGCTTTTAATATATTATAATATTATAATATGTATTATTTATTATAATAAATAGATGAAATCGGAACTAGAAATAATTTTGTCAAGAATGAAATCAAAATCATTTCTCCTCTTAAATTTGAGACAAATTCCTAATATCAGAAATTAGATATTTTTACACATATATATCAAGAAAATCCTTCAAACCCTCACATTTCAGATAAGTAAACTAAGGTTAAAAAATTCATCAAGGATTTATTTCCTTTGGTTTTTCAAAAGAAAAATCACATTAAATCACATTGAATACGTTTTCAAATTCATTTTGGCTTCTGTGGACTACCTGGACTTTTAGAATTCAATAAAATGTTTCTGTCAGCTTCTTTTTTTGTTTGTTTGTTTTTTTGCCGTATGCGGGCCTCTCACTGCTGTGGCCTCTCCCGTTTGCGGAGCACAGGCTCCGGACGCGCAGGCTCAGTGGCCATGGCTCACGGGCCCAGCCACTCTGCGGCATGTGGGATCTTCCCAGACTGGGGCACGAACCCGTGTCCCCTGTATCGGCAGGCGGACTCTCAACCACTGTGCCAGCAGGGAAGCCCTCAACTTCTTTTTGAGGTGGATACTTTAGTCTCTGAAATATAAAGTAGAGCTCTAGGAGCACAGATCCCAATTTCAACTTGTTGACTTAGACAAGGTTCTGAGCCTAAATTTCTTCTCTAAAAAATAGAGTTAATTATACCTGACCTACCTGTCTGACAAGATGTGGAGTTCAAACAAGAAAACGTATGTAAAAGGATATGAAAAAATATAAACTCCTAGTTAAGTATATAGTATTTACTTAGGCATTTTTCCTTATAAAATCAGCTTTAATATAAATGAGAATCAAAACACTTTGCTTTCATTAAGCTTCATAGTTTTTCTCCCCTCTAGTATACAGGCATTGGTTACTCATCTTACAGCATTTGCAGATTGTTTTTATAGCCACAGCAAATTAAGAGAAGACTGACTAGAATATAAAATGTCCACATTAATAATAGTACCTAACATATAACTGATTAAGCTCAGATTGTTTATGTGTTCTTACCTTCATGTTGGTGTCAGTTTCGTTAATTCTATAATGTTGCCTCAAATAGTTTTGAGACTGGAAATGGCTCTTAGGGATGTGAATTTACTCCTTTAGATTATTTTATAATTCATTCTTTTTAAATCATAAGAAATAAGGTATTTGGATAACTTGCATACTTTTGCGATGGTATATCTATGACTAATAATTTATATGAAAATATATATTTTGTGATTTTAATAAATCAAGGAATTTATGTGATAATAAATCAATTACATTCTACAGATTTCATCATAATATTCTAATATTTATACATAAGATGATGCTTTGACTATTGTGTATTTCTCTTCCTTATATAGTTTTCAGTTATTTTCAGAAGTATAAATAATCTAAAACTAGTTCATAATTCTTTGAAGTACAGTTAAATAGTTTATAAAGGGTTATTTTCATTTAAGGTTTAACTTATGGACTTGTACTAGGGAAAAACTATGACACTCATAATTCTTAATAGATTTCACATACACTGTGTGATCTATGTAAAACTGTGTACACTGAACCTCTGAACTTAGTCTGCATTATAATTGTACTTGGGAAACATCGATTAAGCTAAACTTTACATTATGGAAAATTCATATAGTGAAAGGTGAAATAAATGTTATGTTTATGTAATTTAGTGAACTAGACCTCATATCGTTTAAGAATTAGAAATTTAGTTAATCTAACCTCTGCAAAAGTCCAAAAAAGTATCTCTATTTTATCTTTAATTCATGATGGATCATGTGGTTTTTAGTTATTCTTCTCATAAAGATCTTAAATTGGCTAGACCAGAATTTTGAGTATTAAGAAACTCTTTATAAATTTTCCCACACTAAAGCCACACACACACACATACACACCCACACACACCACAGACACCATTAACGATTTCTCTTGTTTAGAAAGCAATTACCTAGAAGCATCAGGAGACACAAATATTTTCCACAATACATGTTGCTCTCCTTATAGTGAGAGCCAAGGAACGCCAAAGATAAAACATCACAACACGTGCTACTGTATGAAGATTTGTCTTTATATATTTGTATATTATATCTAGAAAGAGTACATCACATTTCATTAAGCTTGGTTTATTTATTGTTTGATATTTATTTTCTCATTTTTAGTGTACTTTTTCTTCAGTATTACTTTTCAAAATTGACCTGTCCCCCTAAATCCAATTTCCCTCTCTCTTTTTCAATCTTGTTTTCTCTCAGAAGAAAATTTTTCATAGTATTTGCTTGTTACTAGCCAGAGGATCAAAGCAGTCACTCTAGGGAAGTGACTTCTTACTTACTGTGGCAGGGAAGGAGACCAGTCAAGACAACTAACTTTAATGATATGAGTTGTAGATTGGAGTCCCAGCATCTCCTTGTTTCTAATATTTTTCCTTCAAAGTGATTTCAATCTAGCAATGAAAAGGTGAAGAAAATAGTAATAAATCAAATCATTTGCATATCATCTTTCTTTTTCTTTCATTCACACCTGTGCATGATATTACTTAAAGCTTTCTTTAAGAGTTTGTTCTAAGGGCCTGTAACAGTGCTGGCATGTAGGAAGTGTTCAAAAAATACTTGTGGATTGAATGAAAACATAGAGGAATTGTTGAAGAAAAGAATACTAGGTGATCCAGATATCGATGATCTGTGCCTCTAAGTACTGTACAATTAAGATATTTTAGTAAATCAAATGTGATTTTGGATAGCAAAGATTGCCAGATATTTCAGAAACCAGGATAAGTGATTAAATCATCTAACTACTCTCATTTTAAAGTAAAAAAGTAGAGCAAATTAATAATTAAATATGCATTATTCATTAATTATATCATTATTATGATCTTTGTAGATGGTACTCTTACATAACAAAACAGCATGTGGTGAACCATCATATGGGTAAAGACATCGAATAAATTAAATGTAGCAATTGCACCTTCTATATTGTAAATTTAAAAAAATCTTAAAATGAGAGAAAATTTAATAATTGCCCGATTAGGCCAATGTATGTCTAACTATAGAAACGTAAGGGCTTATCCTCACTTTTCTTGGTTTTACATTATAGAACTGAATTAGATGATCTTCTATTCCTTTGAATCATAAAAAAATTTATGTTCAACAAAGTTTTTAAGTAGTATGTCCCTTATATCAGAATATAAAGGCTCTTCCTGCTATAGGAGAAGGCTGGTCTAGAAAGACTTCTATTTCTAGGATTCTAAGATTCAAATGTTAAGGGAAAACACACTTTATAAACTTGGATATTTTAGTATCCCAAAATTAAACTGAAAATTTCATTACAGAAGCATTAGTTATAGTCTTCCATCCTCTTAACAATTAAAAATCACTTCAAAATCCACTTAAGTACAAACATGACAAAAATATTCATGAAAAATGATTAAATAGAATTTGAGTACCTATTAACCACCAAGAATAAATTTGAACACAATTAGTAATCATTTTATTAAGGGTAAAATTGGAGCATATGGATCATAAATGTATCAAATGCAGTTCATTTCCTGTAATAAACTTATATTTTGCTTTAAATTTAGAAATCTTTTTAAATTCATAAGTGCCGTAATTTGTGTCCACTTGAAGACTTTCTGTTTTTCTTTGCCTTTGTTGCTATTTTGTAAACAATGGTACCCTACATAACTGTATTAGTGTTTTAAATTGTCACAACAAGTGAAACCCAACTGATATTACATGGTTTGTGTGTTTGTCATTGTCCTCAGACACTTTTCAGATTCTTCTTTGTACATGTACTCGTCTGTTTAGAATCTGCGATGTGTATTTACTCTAGATTGATCCCATACTTTCAAGTGAATATTAATAATATCTAAGAGTAATGATTTCTCTGAGAGAAACGTATTTATTTAAATAATAAATGTTTATACTTCATGATGTGTCAACACTATAAAAAGAGAAACAATTTTACATTTAAGATCAATGTAGTAAAACTGAAGGTGTAGTCGATACATATTGTATTTAATTATTTGCTTAATATGTGACTATAAAATAACCTATTTGCACATGTGGACTAAGTCATGCTGTTGACCCTCAATAAATGTTAAAGTATAATAACAATAGTATTGATTCCTGTGAATTCCAAACTTTTGACAATAGTTTGTGCTCTGGTTGTTTAATATTTATTGAGCGCCCACAACAGACTAGGCGCTGGGAATGGGTGTGAGGAGTATCAAGTGGGCTTTGGAGAGAAGATGGTCTACATACAGAGCTCATGCAACGCTTGTAAAAATGAGTGTACTCTGCTTGCTTACATATTTTATATATTTTCAAGAGAACTTTTTGCAATTTTCCACTATCTCATTTGCTCACATAACACATTTCACTACTACTTCTTACTTTTATTTCATTTAATACTTTTAGAATGTTCTCATAATCATATGATCTCATGTATGGAAATTTCTTTCTAGTCCCTTCTTTTTCACCATGTTCCTCCCCATTCCTTTCATCACTTTAATAAATAGACAGGTATAAATCCTACCTATCACAGCTGATTCACAACACACTCAAAAAGTTTGTATTGTTGCATTGATCTCCTACAGGGTACCACCTCCTGCCATGCAACATTTGGTTCATGTGATTCATTTATTGGTAGGAATGTCATTGAATGCTAAAGAG
This sequence comes from Phocoena sinus, assembly GCF_008692025.1. NCBI lineage: Eukaryota > Metazoa > Chordata > Mammalia > Artiodactyla > Phocoenidae > Phocoena > Phocoena sinus. The sequence continues at coordinate 38,528,521 of NC_045774.1, forward strand.
AATTTCAGCCCGGTAAAGGAGCAATGTGTGCCAGTGAGGTTGGCAAGATTTGGAGGCAATGCTAAAAGATGCATTCACGCTGTACCTTTCCCTCAGAAATTAATGGTTCTTGTATTAATGATCCATTTTCTCTAATAAACTAATGTGTAACTTGATCACTCTTATTTTATGCAGGATATACTATAGGCAAGCACAAGTCACACAGAGAGATAATTGTAATGCCCACATTCCAGTTTCCGTCATGCATAATTCTGCTTTTCAGTTATCATGAAACTGAACCACTCCTCTGCTTAATGTGACCTCTGTGCCTATCTTTTTCTTTCCTTTCCTTAGAGACTGTGGCCATTTCATGGAGAAGAACAGTAAAACTATAACATTACCCCAGGAACCTCCCCCTGCATTTCATACTGGGGTCACTACTTTTACCACCAGGTTACCTTTTTAACTCCAGAGTCAGAGGAACTGGCTGTTAGATGAGCTAAATTAAGTTACCTGACGTTGCCAGAACACACAATTTACATAGGGGTAGTGTGTCACTCCTACTCTGTTTATATTCTATCCCTTCCATGATTCATCAAAGTAATTTCTTAATGGCAATTGTATCCATCTTTTAGGTTCTTAAAAGCAACAGACTTTTTACATCATGCATGTCCTCTTGCTTTATCTATCTTATAATTCTAAAACTTTGTCTTGATGTAACAACAATCTTTATGTAAACTAATGGAATGCAGTTATAAACCATTTCCTAAAGCCCAAATTGTAAATATGAAGAAAAGCTGTCATATGATTTCTGAATTTAATGACAATGCACTTCAGATAAAGTGTATTTTTGATCATTGTCTACATCTTAATATTAGATTGATGGTTCTTTAAGAAATCCTTAAATCTGCGAAAGACCATTTTCATCCTCTTTATAATGAAAACTCTTACAAACCTTATTTTTCCTCATAGAGAATTTTGATCACCAAAACCAGGATTTGGCAAGTAAAAACTATTTTAATTACTCAGTATAGATATTTGAAGATTACAATTTTGTTCTCCAGAGAGAAAAATTGACTTTTGTTTGTTCCTTTGACACTCTACGCTAGATTATATAAAAGACTGCGGAAATGCATTGTAGTGTTTACCATATAATACACCAAGAAAACACCTCCTTGCAAGTTCAAGGACATTAAACTGCTAATTATGTCTCTTTTTTCTATTAATATTTACTTTCACTCCTGCTTTTATTCTGAAACCACATATGGGTTTATTCTCTTTTTTACCTTAGGAATTTTTAATAGAAAGTATATTATAAGCTGCTCTGTTACAAAGCTAAGTGGCCAGAACAAAGTTTGTTTTGGGAGAATTTTTTTATCCCTTTTTTACTGACTTTTTTCTTTCATTTATAAATTGATTTTCTGCTAAAGGCCTATTTAGGGAAAAAAAAAAGAGTTGGACTACAATACACACTATCTTGAATAAAATTGCTTAAAATCAATTGCCATGTCATATCCTGGAACAAATTAATGGAGTTTAAGCTACAGTCTCTAAAAATCAAATTGCAGATTATCTTAAATCATTAGCCCTACATAAAAATGCATTGTTACTTCCTTCTAATTGTAAATTAAAATACACATTATAGGTCAAATAATTCCAGGAATAAACATGTAAAAATTTTTCATCATTCTACATAAAATTTACTTGCACCTTATTGATTATTACTGTCCCAGTTTTTCATAGAATGATGATGTATTATATGCTAAATAAAAAGCAATTCTTAAAACCTGAAAATTCAATTCAGATACTCCTTTGGAATTATGAAATGACAAAATATAAGTTAGAAAATTTCTTCATCATTTTGACTTGCAAATTTTGGGTTTTATTTCACTTGATTTTTATATAAGAAAGAGAGATACTAGGTCAGATAACTCATAAAAAGCATCTATAGTCTCGTTAAAAGTCTTGGCAATAAAAATCATGGTCAACAATTCTTAGCTTGGAGTTAGCACTTGTATTGCTGGTCCTTGAAAAGAAATAACTGATAAAAACTAATAATGATTAGAAATATTAATCTGCTTGAATAATATAGTACAGTTATCTGAAAATAAAACTTAAGGCTTGGTCTATCTCTTCCAGTAATTTATTCTGTGACATTAGGGTATTTACTTTTTTCGTAAATCTCTTTTTGTAAACCAAGATTATTTTACTAAGCATTCTCTACAGAACTTTCCAGTCCTAATATTGTCTAATTCTCATTTGTAAGAAATGTCTCCCTTGCCTGAGACGTTTCCAACTTTGACCCAAATGCTGAAGAATAAACTTACTTTTCTGATTGCAAGTACAATCTGTACCAAAGTATAAACAGAAATGTCAGGTTCAGATTCTAAAATGAAAATATTTCTAAGTATTATATAAATCTACTAAATAGAATTCTAATATTTGAAGTATTTACTTCACTTGAATTTCAATATATACACTTAAATTATACTTAAGTTTCAAAAAGTACATTGCTGGAGCAAAGCACACTATTGAATATCCAATGAAATGACATGAAGGTTCTCTAAATATTAATTTAGCTACAAGGATCACTAATAATGGAACACAGGATGCAGAAATTATGCCCATGACACACATGTACAAAAGAATTTATAAAAAATGAAACAGAAGAAGATATTGTCTCAGGAGACAGGAGAATGTGGATAACAAACTGGTTGAATTATGGTTTCAGTTTTGGCATATTTCCAAACAAAATAACAATGACCTTCTAAGTATTGTCAGTCAGTTCAGTATATATAATATTCTCTTAAGAGCAAAAGTTTAATTTCATTGACACAATGACTGAAAAAAATGTTTGGACTAAGGATCCTTAAAGACTCCTTATCATTGGAAGGATATAAATTCAAATTCTCTAGCAAGGTACTGCTGGTTTCTTTATCACCATCCCTCTCTGTGACTTTCCAGCCTTAGCTCACATACTTCTCCCTGACTTTGTACATCCAGTGAGGCAGCCACATGAACTTTCACACTCCATTTTTCCTTATGTTGTTCCTTATGTTGGAGATGTCCTTCCAATTCTTCTTTGATGGCAAATGTTATATCCAGTTTCAGGATTGATCACAGATGCCAGTACCTCTGTGAGGTCTTTCCTTATTGCATCAGGTAGTTTGTCAGTCCTTCTGCTATGAGCTCAGAGCCCTGTGTATGTGTCTCTATAATTGTACTTAATCTGTCTATGTGGATGCCTTTCAGCATAGACTGAACTCCATGAAACCATCTTTTCTTTTTTTTTCTCAGCTCTTGAGCCCAAAAGAGACATTGAATAAATATTTATTGAATGAATCAAGTTTACCTTTTCAAAATACAAAAAAAAATGTATTCTTCTTCTAACATATTGCTCCCAAGTGAAGAAACTTAAATAGACCTGGGGTTCTTGTTCTGCAGGGGGATCACTTTGTCACACTGCTAAGCACTGTAGGAAGGACAGTTTCTAGTTTGTTAAAATGGCACTAGCTTTTGCTTTTACTCTAACCAAAGCCTTTTTGAGAGTCTCAGACCTCAACTTTCTTTTATATGCACATATCCATCACAAAGTTTAAAGTGCTGTTAAAGATTTCAAAAAATTTCATTGAAGTCTAATATATTAGTAAATCAAATTAAATAGTGTATATAAAGAATTATATACCATGACCAAGTAAGATTCATTCTAGGTAAGCAAAACTGGTTTAACATTTGAAAATAAATTGACGTAATTCATTACATCAACCAGATAAACAAGAAACAAAATCATCTCAATAGATACAGAAAATCATTTGACAAAATCCAACATCCACGTATGATAAAAACTCTCAGCAAACTAGGAACAGAGAGAAACTTCCTCAACTTGATAAAGAACATCTGCAATAAAACCTACTGCTAACATCATACTTAATGATGAGGCACTAGAAAATTTCCCACTAAGATAAAAAACAAGGCAAGGATGTCCCCTCTCAGCACACTTATTCAACATTGTACTGGAAGTACTAGTTAATGAAGTAAGACAAGAAAAGGAAAGAAAAGACATACCAGTTGGGAAGAAAGAAATAAAACTGTCTTGAATGATATGATCATCTATTTAGAAAATTCTAAAGAATCAATAAAAATCTCATAGAACTAATCAGTGATTATAGGAAGGTTGCAGGACACAAGGTTAATCTGCAAAAGTCAATTCTCCTATGTACCAGCAATGAAAAATTGGAATGAACAAAATAAAAAATGCAAGACCATTTACATTAGTGCCAAAAATGGAAAGACTTAGATATAAATCTAAGAATAATCTATTCTATATTCATGGGTAGACAGACTCAAAATTGTTAAGATGTAAGTTCTTTACAAAGTTATCTGTAGATTCAATGCAATCATGATAAAAATTCCAATGGATATTGACAAACAGATATTATGAATATCAACAAACTGATCCTAAAGTTTATACGGAAAAATAAAAGGCCCAGAATAGCCAAGACAACATTAAAGGAGAAGAACAAAGTCTGAGGACTGACACCCAAGACTTATTATAAAGCTATGTTAGTCATCACACTGTGATGTTGGTGAAAGAATCAACAAATAGATCAATGGAACAAAATGAAGAGCCCAGAAATAGATCCACAAAAATACAGTCAACTGATCTTTGACAAAGGAGCAAAAGCAATTCAATGGAGAAAGGATAGTCTTCTCAGCAAGTGGTATTAGGACACTCACAAGCAAAAAGAAAAAAGAATCTAATGCAAATCCTACATCCTTTTCAAAATATTAATTCAAAGTGGATCATAGACCTAAATGTAAAACATAAAACTATAAAACTCCTAGAAGAAAACATAAGAGAAAATCTAGTTTATCTTTGGTTTGGAGATTACTTTTTAGATACAACACCAAAGACACAACCCTTAAATGTAAAGTTGATATGTTGGGCTCTTTTAAAATTAAAAACTTCTGCAAAATATACTGTCAAGAATATTTAAAGACAAAACACAGAATAAGAGAAAATATTTGTAAAATACATATCTGATAAAGGACTCTTATCCAAAATACACAAAGAACTCTTAAAACTCAACAATAGGAAAATGAACAAATCATTTTAAAAATTGGCCAAAGGTCTGAACAGATACCTCACCAAAGAAGATATACAAGTGGGAAATAAGCATATGAAAAAATGCTCAACGTCATACATCATTAGGAAATTGCAAATTAAAACAGTGAGATACCACTACACACCTATTAGAATGGCTCAAATCCAAAACACTGAAACATCAAATGTTGGGGAGGACGTGGAGAAACAAGAACTCTCATGCTTTGCTGGAGGGAATGCAAAATGGTACAGCCACTTTGGAAGATTGTTTAGTGGTTTCTTATGAAACTAAATGTACTCTTATCATACGATCCTGCAGTCATACTCTGGTATTTACCCACATGAGTTGAAAACTAATGCACACAAATATTCCAGCTTTAATCATGGTTGCTAAACTTGGAACCAACAAATATTTCTTTAATAGGTGAATGGATAAATAAATTCTGGTATGTCCATACAAAAGAATTTTCTCCAGTGATAAAAAGGCATGAGCTATCAAGCCGTTGAGGAACATTAATTTCTATTTCTAAGTGAAAGAAGCCAATCTGAAAAGTTTACATATTATATAACTCCAACTACATGACTCTCTGGAAAAGGCAAAACTATGGAGATAGTAAAAAGTTCAGTGGTAGCCAGGGGTTTGGGGGGAGGGAGGAATGAATAGGTAGTGCACAGGGAATTCTTAGGGCAGTGAAGCTATTTTATATCCTACTATAATGGTATATGTATGTCATTATACGTTTGTCAAAATCCACAGAATGAACAAAACTAAGAATGAACCCTAATGTAAACTGGATTTTGGTTGATAATGATGTATCGATATTGGTTCATCAACTGTAACAGACATACAACATTAATTAGGGATTTGATGATGGAGAAGGTGGGGTGTATTAGGGGAGGACATATGTGGGAACCCTCTGAACTTTCCATTCAATTTACTATAAACCTTAATCTACTCTAAAAATTATTATAGTTCATTAATTTAAAAAAATGGTATGGAAATCTTAAAGAATTAATCCACTAAGTAAATTTCAAAATACTATGATATTCCATACTATGAATAACAGAAAGATTTATTTCAAAATCCTATTTATTTTTTATTTTATTAATAATTTTTAAGTTAATATTCTTCTTATATTCAATTAGATTTGTTTTCTATATACATCCTCTCATAAAATGTTTCATGCTTGAACACAGACTATAGTGATAAATTTCTCAGATCGCACATAAATGTGTTTGTAGAAAAAGATTTCTAATTGAGAAAAGAATTTCAAAAGACAATATAGAATATATACAATATTATGATGGTCATAGAAAATAGAAGAATATGTTACATTTAAAATGAAGAGATGATTTGGGATTTTTACAAAAATTAATTGAAAATTAAGTATATAAATACAGGTGTGTGAGATTATTAAACACTGGAAATTCACCATCCAAAATTTCTTAGGTAAAGAAAGCAAAATGCGGGCTTCCCTGGTGGCGCAGTGGTTGAGAGTCCGCCTGCCGATGCAGGGGACACGGGTTCGTGCCCCGGTCCGGGAAGATCCCACATGCCGCGTAGTGGCTGGGCCCGTGAGCCATGGCCGCTGGGCATGCGCGTCCGGAGCCTGTGCTCCGCAACGGGAGAGGCCACAACAGTGAGAGGCCCGCGTACCACAAAAAAAAAAAAAAAAAAAGAAAGCAAAATGCTATGTGAAGTTAGGTTGAAATATATATCATTTTTCATTTTTATCCATGAAAATTGTCAAATACCGAAGATTTCATTTTACTTTGATACCTTAGCCAGGTTGGGACTGCAAAATTGGGAAATAACTAACCATGAAAGGCAATTATATGATTATTAGGCCTTTGTGTAAAGATTTAATAGTTAAGTTTTCTCATAAAATGTGATCAGCACAAATTTGGCAAATTTATTAATTTATTCAATGAATAGTTACTGACTTCCTAGTATGTGCCAGATGACATGGTCCCTGCTTCTGGAAAAGAATTTGGAAAACTATGGCAGACTGGCAGTTATGAAGAACATTGCTGTGAAGTGGTGACGCAAATATGCTCACTCTTCACTTCTAGAAGTAATCTGTGGTGCTATCAACTTTATAATCCATTGTGCTCCCAGCACTTACTGTAGTAGTTTAGCTCTAACTTTAATTTTGATGGTCCAGGTTCAAATTTCCTACTGCTATTTAGTAGTCATGACATTAGACAAGTTATTTACCTCTCTTAGATCCTATTATCGTATCTATAAAATCTAGATAATGTCTACCTCCTGGAATGGGTGAGGAGTTAGAGATCTGTCTCAGTCAGCTCTGGCTGCTATAACAAAATATTATAGACTAGGTGGTTTAAATAACAGAAATGTATTTCTCACATTTCTGGAGGCTAGGATGTCCAAATCAGGTGCCAGCCAATTTGGTTCCTGGTGAGGGGGCTCTTCCTGGTTTGCAAACAGATGTCTTATTACTATATCCTGCTATGGTGCAGAGAGGGAGGGAGAGAGAAAGACAGGTCATCTTTCTCATGTCTCTTCTTATAAGGGCACTAATCCCATTCATGAAGCTCCACCCTCATGACATAATCACCTCCTAAAGGCCCCCCTCCAAATACCATCACATTGGGTATTAGTCTTTAACATATGAATATCAGGGTGAAACAAACATCCCATTCATAGCAAGATTTTATGTAAAAGTGTCTAACCATACAAAACAACACTTCATTATTTTATGTAAATACAGGAATGACAAGACTTCCATCTCCGTGGTGATTGCAAGATACACATTAGACAAGTTCTATATCTGTTAGTTGTTTTGAATTCCTATGCCATGCTCCATGTCACAGTTTTAACATGTTAACACAGCCCAGCTTGCCTAGAATAACACAGTGCTTGAGTAATTGAAGGAAGCTTCTCAGAGATGCAGATACAAAGTGTTATATAGTATTATATAATTGGTGCTTTCAGAACTCCACAACTCTCCACATTCTGTATTGATTATTAGCTTAACTTTCAGAGAACATTCTGAATTCCCTTATTTACAGTTTCTTGAGAAATACCTTACCATAGTCTTCAAGTACTAACAACACTGTTAAGATGTCATTCAAAGAAATTTTATATTGTACTCTTTAATTAGAATGTCCTGTTAGAGGATAAGACAGGTTGCAAAATTATATTCTTTTTTTAAATTAAAAAATAAAGACTAAGAAATACAATGAAGTTCCAAGTTTTTTAAAAAAAAGACACCAACATATAAATATAATTGAATTGGAGTTTTAAATTGAGAATTTTTAAACAGATTTTTAGAGAAAAATATTTTAAAATGTTAAAAATATGTGTGCCAAGTTATTTAGTCTATAGACCAGGAAATGATTAAATGCATCACTAAGGCAAAAAGGAAGTTAAAAATGGCATCCCGACCAAGTCATACTTAATTACAAAGTTAATGGACAATGTCCTGAGTAAAAGTAAACCCTGACAACATCTTTTCAGGAGCATTCAAAGTTAGTATTGCATAAAACATCAAAATATTTTATTTTTTCTCATGGGGATTATAAACATAGAATGCTAAACCATTTAGACTACTTGAAAATTCTTTTCTCTATTTATTTATGAAACATATTTTGGAGTTTGAAAAAGATACAAAAATGCTATAAAATACCTTTTCTAAAATATCCCTGATTGTCAAAATTATGTCCAAATGAACATGAAACAATGACAGATGCATGTAGGGCATTCACATATTAAATATTTAAAAATCATGCAACTAATCACAATTGAACCACTCTAGGAACAAGGTAATATCACTTTAGGATGCAACAGAGATGTTATGAAACAATTTTGACATTTTTGGTGCTGTGTGATGTACATTAATAGTCATGATCTGAGGAATTATCTGTCATTGAACTTACGGATAAAGATCTCCATATGGTTCTTTAAAACTACTCTTTCCATCAGAAGAAAAATCCAAAAAAAATTGATACTTTGATCTTATTCATTATGCTCATGAAACAATATCTCGAATCAGCAGGCAAATTATATATCTTCAGAAAGAGGAGAGAACCACAGTTTTTGAAGTGATACTTTTGAACACTTCAGTAGAGCTAGCTGGAAAAGAAAGGTTAAGAATTTTGAGTTTGATTCTTCACACAGCCAGGAAATCTGGGCTGCCTAATGATTCGGTTAGGATCTTTTACACCTTCCAATTTCAGTTTCTTTTTTACAATCTAGCTACACTTGACATTGACATCAAGCCAAAACACTTCAACAGAAATATTTTTTTTAATATCCTAATGTCTCTAATAATAAATTGATATTGAATTTGATCATTCAGAGCAATGAGTAATAACTAATAGTTAGATCAAAGATATTATTAATCAATACCCTTTCCTTTAACCACATTGTTTTTGGGGTTCGAAATATTTATGTGCTGAGGAGGAACTCCAGTGCTGATTTCTTTTGCTACAAGATTTTCCATTATTTCAGTTTTTTATTTTGTCTGTTTCATAGGTCTTTTACAAAAACCTTGTAGAAGGAAACACTATCATTATATATACATTTTGTCTTTTAGAGGATAATGTTAGAAGCAAAAGTAAATGCTATTTTCTATTTCTTTTTATTGGTTAGATATTCAGGTTCTTAACTTTAAAAAAAAACCCTGGATTTATTGAAATTGAATATTTTTCTCTTTAAATGAATAGTTTTTATCTAGTAAATTATTTAAAATTTAGCTTGCTATTTATAGCTCTTTTGTTCACACTTTGTGTGTGGTATTCATTTTTAAACATCTGGCAATAGCAAAATTGATAAAATTTATATTACCAATATATGAATATATATCAATATAGGCAAATTATATGAGATTGGATTTAAAACATGCAGGTAAAAAGTAACACAGGACATCAGCTTTTCTTTTAATTTCATATGTTATTAAGAAAACAATTTTTAACTTTCTGATTTATTTTGCCCTTGTATACTTAGTTTATTCACTAAATCAAGTTTACGTGATCAAAGCAAATAAGATTTGTTTGGGGCACTTAAAAAAATCATGTTACTGGTTGTATTGATAGCTTCCATTTGTAAGTGAGACTTCAAGCTGATTTGCTTCTGCAACACTTGCATGTAATATGTACTTCGCCCATATTTCCAACTGTTTGCAAGACATTTCCTTTTTGGGTATCTTGTTGACACATGAAGCACAATTTATTCAAACCAAAGGTAATGTCTTCCTCCAAAGAACTGTGTTACCTATATTCCATATGTCAACTGGTGGTAAATTAACCTTCTGTGAACCAAGTAAGAACTCCAGGAGTTCTTTTTTTGTATGATCCTCAGCTTTTAAAAAAACCTGACTTACATCCTGCACCCTGATATATTGTTAAATTGTTATTTCCTGACCAGTGAAATTCTAGTCAGCTGAGGAACCTAAACCCAAATGCAGTAAAAACCTTCCCCAGTTTTAAAAGTAGATTTAATCATTTCTCTGTTATCTATATAGCTCTACTGGAGAACTTATATTGTGCATGGTACAATGTTTTGTTGTTTATTAGCTGTTTCATGTGCTGTTTCTGCTTACAGACCACTTCAAAACTTAGTGATATAAAACAACAGCTGATTTTACTTTGCTCATGATTTAGAGAATCAGGAGTTCAGGAGGGATCAGCTGAGCAGTTTTTCACTTGGATACCCCATGTGATTACAATCAGATGTCGGCTTGGGCTGCAGACATCTAAAGTAACTGACTTCTGGATGTCCAAGATGGCTCACTTAGATGGCTGGTAGTTGATGCTAGCTGTTGGCTGGGAGCTCAGCTGTGGCTGCCGACTGGATTGCCTATATGTGGTCTTGCCAACCTGGCGGTGTCAGTTGGAGTACTTACATGGCAGCCGGCTTCCCCCAGAGCTAGAGAAGCAGATAGAAACTACATGGTTTTTCCTGATTCAGCCTAGGAAGTCACGCAGCAACACTTCTACTGTATTCTTTTGGTTACAAGTGACTTACACACCCAAACTGATAGACTGTCCAGCCCATGCCTCCCCATTCTCTCTTCTGTCCTAAAATGTCTTTTCAGCTTCTTTTCTTTCGGTCTAATTCCTTTCCAGCTTTCAAGCTCTTCTTCAGTACCACCTGCCAAAGCCTTTCCTGATTCCATCATTGAGCTACCAGAGCCAATATCTTTGTGTTTGAGTTCAGAGAGACATTAGTTCAAATCCCAGATTTCCCGTTTAAGGGCTACATGACCTTGGGAAAGTTATTTAATCCCCTTATGTGAAAAGTAGCAATAATAACAAGACCTACCAACCTTATAGGGTTATTGTGAACGTTGAATGACTAAACAGTAGAGAACATTCCCTGTGACACATAGTAAGTAGACAATGTTAGCTATAACTCTTATCATACCTTCTTTTTCCAAAGCCCATAGTATTTTATTTGTACATTCTTGTATCTACCATAGTCTGCCCCTTGTAATAATTTCAGGACTTATTTTCTGTCTTCCATATATTGAGTTCAATATGTTACAAGCAATTTATCCCAGTAGACACCTGTATCTTGAATACCAAAGCAGAGCCCCTCTGGTTCTTTAAGCCTCAGTAAATATAACACATAAAGAACTTGCCATTTTTTCTCCATTATTCCTTGTAACCTTTCCTCCCTATGATTCTTCTTGCAGAAATTAGAAAAGAAAAATCTGGAAAGACGTCTTCAGTTCTGAAGGATAAAGGTAATAGAGTCAAGTTAACATAACACAAGAAATTTATTAGCAAAAATATCTGAATGTGTCCACAGTACATTAGTCATCTTCTTTGCAGGTTTGTGGGTCAGAATTGCACAGGACACCCTCATACATTTGAAAACTTTTATTTATTTACCTGTCTGTTAAATACTTTCCTTCAGTTCATTGTGACTTAAAGTGCTCTGATTATAATTTCTGAAAGAAAAACACAGAAAAATGATTTTTTAAAAAGAATGGAAGGGGGGCTTCCCTGGTGGCGCAGTGGTTGAGAGTCCGCCTGCCGATGCAGGGGACACGGGTTCGTGCCCTGGTCCGGGAAGATCCCACATGCCGCGGAGCAGCTAGGCCCGTGAGCCATGGCCGCTGAGCCTGCGTGTCCGGAGGCTGTGCCCCGCAACAGGAGAGGCCGCAACAGTGAGAGGCCCGTGTACCACAAAAAAAAATAATAATAAAAATAAAAAGAATGGAAGGGATAAAAAAAGATTAGAAGGAAAATAAAGAGTATAGGAAGGGTTTGCTTCCATGCCCTCTGGTTCTCTCCTTTCTGTCCTTCATTGACTATATATTTAGTGCATAATCATTCCAAACACTTGCTAATCATTGGCAAAACAAAGATGGCAAAGCTAGGAATAGAGAGGAAGACTTGGGAATTGGAGTTCTGAATTCTGCTGTCTTCAAAGACTCCTAGTCATGCTCTCTCTGCTTTTGTCTTATCAGGTTCCTTACTGCTATGAAAGAGCATGGTATTCTTATTTAAGTACCATTCAAATCCCAGGCCTCGTTCTAAGAATAATGTCCACATAAAGCATCAAGCCATCTCTATCGACTTCCTAATCAAGTCTGGGGAATCAGAGAAGGCTTTCCTGAAGAGTTATATTAAATTCAAGTATGATGCATGAAGAGTTAGCCAGACAAAGGTGTGAGGATTGTTTGGGAGAAGCACAGAAGCAGGGCATCTGCTCTTTGCCAGACACATTGCAATCTACTTTATATATTTTGTTTCTGCAAGTTGTGCTTGATATCACCATTTCAGTAAAGGAGGAAGCTGAGGTACATGTAATTTAAATTACTCAGTGTCACACTATGGGTAAGAGGCAAAGGCAAGAATCGAAGTCAAGTCTGTTGGATTTTAACACCCATTTATTTCATTTTAACACAGATACTGCTTGCTCCTTAAAATAGGGCCCTTGTATTTGTATTTTTATTTTATTTTATTTTATTTTATTTTTGCGGTACACGGGCCTCTCACTGTTATGGCCTCTCCCATTGCGGAGCACAGGCTCCGGATGCGCAGGCTCAGCGGCCGTGGCTCATGGGCCCAGCCGCTCCGCGGCATGTGGAATCCTCCCAGACCGGGGCACGAACCCATGTCCCCTGCATCGGCAGGCAGACTCCCAACCACTGCGCCACCAGGGAAGCCCTGTGTTTGTATTCTTCAAAGCACCTTTGCTTTGAGTGCAGAGCTCATTACGTAAGTTAGAAAATCTATAGACGCACTGGATATGCGATGTGGAAAATAGTCTTAGTCCTTTTACTATTGGGGTGACTTTCCTTAATTCCCACAGAGGAGCTCAGTCCATTTTTTCACCAGTGATTACTTGTTCTTTGAGAAAGACTCCTTCTCACCTCCATTCTCATTTTATCTGACAATTAACAAAAACATTTTCCTTGTTTGTGTGAGAACTAAAGGTATTATTGAAACACACTACCAGGAAAATCCATATATACATGCAAAATCTAAACCTTCCCTCCTTCCAATGCAGTATGAAATATACTTATTTTGGTGAGCACTTATTTCACAGGAGTACTTGAACCATATATTATTGTCCACTATGAAAACAGCTCAACAGAAATTTGGGTCTTACCTCTAAAATGACCTTTCAGGCAATGATGATTATCAAAAGTTTAAACTACTACTTAAAGACTTCACTTGTGCTGAAGCCTAAACTAATTGGAAATGGTACTTGTAAACATCTGTCCCAGAAAACATTATCTGGGAGAATTTATTTATTTTTTGGCACATGGGCTCAGTAGTTGTGGCTCGCGGGCTCTAGAGCACAGGCTCCGTAGTTGTGGAGCACAGGCTTAGTTGCTCTGTGGCATGTGGGAACTTCCCAGACCAGGGATCAAACCCGTGTCCCCTGCACTGGCAGACAGATTCTTAACCACTGCGCCATCAGGGAAGTCCGTATCTGGGAGAATTCATATTCACACTGACCACTTTACTGAGTAGGCTTCTGTAATTTCTATTACTGTTGTTGTTGTTGTTGTTATTAATGTACAATTGCAGGCAATTTCCTAGGGAACACTTTTTCCTCAACGTTAAATTCTCTACTATTTGCAAGATGTCTCCACAGTCACTAGAAAATCATGTATATAAAGGTCTACTACATATCATTATTGATTTGGAACTATTTAAAATGAACCTCTTTTTTTATTCAAGCTGTGTTAATGCCCTCAAATCTCTTTGTTATATACAAGTTGGGTACAATTTTAGAAGAATTATATTGTCACTTTTCCTTTATTTTCTGAATATAATTTTCATTATATACAAAAATCAAAGAAAAAATTGTAGTATTACCTATAAAATTTCAGTGACTTTAACCTTGCAGTGTTATTGTTTCTGGAGAGGATTATTGAAACTTGCTGCTGAACTGTGGCAGAATCAGAATGCAGCAATTCCACTTGCTACATAGCCTCTTATTTCACTGGAGCAACTTAAAGATTGCCTACCTTTGCTGGTCTCTTATAGACTCCACCTGCATGTATATATTAGAACCCATACTGAAGCAATGCTACATTTCGAAAATCAGAATTATTACACGGAAATGTATATATTAGATTATATACATGCATGTATGTATGTATGTATATATTACATGCATATGTATATATTAGAACCCATGTATATATTAGAACCCATATATTAGAACCCATACTGAAGCAATGCTACATTTCGAAAATCAGAATTATTACACGGAAATCCTTTGGGGCTGTATTTACTGGGGATGTGATAACCATGAGTAAATTAGACATTTAAAGAAACATCATTCAGCTTGTGTCTTTATTTAAGGAGGTATAGAGAGGGCTAGGGATGATTATTCCAAAGTCAAAGAGCAAGAGAAAGACACATCTTGTTGCCTTTTGCTGCTGACTCAGCTACTGACTTTCCTGGACTAGTGGACTCACGTAAGCCCTCTGTACACACTCAAGAGGGCAGAGCCCTGCTTATGCAGCCCTGACCATCCAGAAACCAGACAACCCTATTAGTTAGCCCTATTATTGGTTATATTCCTTCTGGCATCCACCACTATCCTCTCGCTACTTGCTTCTTATTAGTCTGACTTATCTGAGGTTGCAAGATTCACCCATGGTCCAAGAAACTGCAAACCAAATCATAACCAGGCAACAAGGAGGTTAACTAATTACCTTCTATTGAGAATGCAATGGTAGCACCCTTAGGTTCCTCTGGCATCGGCATAATATGATGGACATTAGAATTATTGACTAGCTTTGTGACTCAGGCTTGCATATGTTTGGATCTAGTGCCAGAGAATTCAGAGCAGAGCTTATCTTCTTTCATATTCTGATGCTCAGGACCATGCACCTGATGATTCCCCTAGCTTCTCTTTGTCTTCACCATACTTTTTCTTGGCCATTCCCACTCATCAAACAAAAGCTAGAGCTAAGAATAGGGTAAGTTGGCTGATGACTTTGAAACCGATCCCCAGTGATTTATTCATCACGAACACTCACCCTAGTTCATTATTGCCTTTGTGTCTGGGAGTAGTGTAAAACCTGAAATGATCTGCCTATTTCTTTGTAAATATTTTCTCCATTACAACCTCCTACCAGATTATTTTGGGAGTTCCAAGAAATATCCCAGCACCTTTAAACATATTCTAGATCCTGATAATCAAGATTCATAAGCCTCCCTGTAGGCTGTTGGTCAAATGCAAAGAAACTACCATATTTGTAAAAACAACACACACAAAAAATGTGCTCTCCAATGCTTTGCTCCTGACAAACAAGATAGATGCATTGAAAAATGCCTTAATAGCTGACCTAAATCAACGATGTTTCAATCCTTACTAATACAGAAGTGCAGAATTCCCATATAACACTGTCTCCACATTTTTGGTCATATTTGGTATCCCTGGGTAGTTAGGGACACTCAGACCAGTCTGTGGACTTCTTAAATCAGGTCAAAACCCTTGAAGTTAAAAGGACACTGAGAAGAAATGAGATGCAGGAAAGTTGGTGCAGGAGATGACCCAGCCTGGGAGCAAAGGTATCTTCCTATTAGCAAACTAGGAAATAAAAATTATTTCTATTTTCTGAGGACTTCCTTCAAATTTAAGGTGCTGGGTTTACAACCTTCATATACCCTATAAAAGTATATCTGTTTTTCCACCCCTTCCTTCTTTCTCCACCAAAATCGAAGCAGTCTACAGGCCCTCTCTTTAGGTCTTGTTCTTTATAACTACTTTAATCTCACACAGTCATGTACAGACACCCATTTAAATCAACATGCTGAATCTTGAAATGTGAAGTTCCAGGCGTTGTGCTCTCCCACCCCACCAGGAATCTGTCCCCACCACCACTTCTCATTTCACGATACATTAATTCTTTTGGTTTAGCCAATGCAAAGCAGTAAATTACCCCTGTCAGCCTGAAAAAAAAAGAGTTAATGAAGCTTCTTTGTGTGTCTATTCAATTCATAGTTCTTGATTTCATCTTCACATGCTGAAATACACCGAAAAAATTGATCTTATTTATTCTTAATAAATAGCAACAGGGACACTCCTTTGCCACCAAAGCCACTTTTAAAAAGTCTACAAGCCTATGGATACTTAAGGCTCAGTTTATCTATCAAGAAAATCTTGCTCTGAGGGACACAACATTTTCAGTGGAACACCAGAATACATTCTTGACACAATCCAAATCCACCCGAACTCAGTGGATTCTAAGCGGTTGCTTGGAGTGGCATGTCCATTCACAAGCACCACCACCGTATATTTTGCCTTCCACCCCAAACCTCAGATGAGAATAGAAAAAAGGGCTGGAAGGATAGATTTCTTTCTTTGCTTCCTTTCTCACTGCATTATTAATCATTTTTGTCAGTAAAATAGATACTGAGATTTAATGTTGCAGAAAAGGCAGAAAACTGGTTTTAGCTTTTATTTTTAATAGGTTAAAAATATATTTTATATTTCATCATATATTTTATCAAATTTATCATAAATATGATAAACTTATCATATTTATCATGTCTTCCAGACCCATATGTATGTCTGGAAGGCATGGTATGATTAGAGTCATTTTGTATTTGAACCTGGTAGGATAAATGAGGTTTTACTTGATTTGCTTTAACTAAGGACCACATGTTTAAGACATTGGGAGTTCACAGATGAAACTGTCTCAAAATTTATTTTAAATCTTATTCTTGAAATTTGTTTGACTTGAGTCTGATGACTAAAACACCACATTTACATGATATATGCAGAGTTTTCCATTTGATTGTTTATTTTTTTGAAAAAACATAGCCTGAAAGAAATAAACTAAGTTAGTGCTGATTATAACAGTTTTGGAAGACTTCTAGATGCTGAAGTCATGTGTTTTTTAAAATTACAGATAAAGCAAGTTCCTATTCATGCAAATACACGTCCCCTTAAATGAACAAATAGATTGTACCTCATTCAACAATTTACATTTATTTTAAATAGAAGTGATTAGAGAACAGCTCGTTGTACTCTATACTGTTGTTTCTTTGTCTATGATTAAAATTATTTTTGAAAGAAAACATCATATCATTTCCATCCGGTTCACCTTACCGCTAGCTCATTGACTCCATTGTATGTGTCTTACATCTTTTGATACTGGTTTCAAATAAATGTTCAATGTTTCTTTCCAGAGCCTATTAAGGGAAAAGAAGTGAAGGTTCCAGCTTCCCTAAAGGAAAAAGGTATTACTCTATAATGAAATGTGAAAACACATTGATCTGCCTATTGCATATTCAGTTATTTGAAATAAAGTAGTATATCATTATTTTTCATATTCTCAAAACTCTAATTTTTATATGCCCTCCTCTGTTTTTGAGCAAAGGAAAAATTCTAAATTGTACTATGAAACAAACAACAAAGGAAAGAGTGGCCGTGTCAGAAATACTAAGAAAGCTTTGAAAAATGCCTATGCTATTCTGATTCCATGAGTCTAGTGGAAAATCTACATTTTGTAAATATCCCAGGGTAGATCCTATTAGGAATAGCCATGGGAAACCAAAGATTTAAGATACAAAAAAATACTTTAAATTTCTCAGTGATAGCTTGCCATTCTGTAAGTTCAGATACAGTAAAATCCTAACAAATTTTATAGCTAAGAGTAACTTAGCGATAAACTATAGTCCAAAACCATCATCTTGTAGGTAAATAAAACTGAAATAGTCAAGAAACTTTTCTTATTGTAATTTGCCCCAGAGCCAGCCTGAGAACGCTGATCTCCAAATCAAGCACTGTGATCTTGCTCAAGTGCTTCTTATTGCACCTCTGGCCTTCCTACTATACTAGGCTCAGAGGAATGTGGATTCTGATATGCCATGCAACAAGTTATGTTCCCTAAAACATAAGTAAATATGTTAAGTCCGATGTAATACATTTAGTTGCTAATTATCCCAAGACATTCTGTGGGTATGGTGTCGTTCTCCAAACTGTCTAATATTTCTTGTTGTCAAAATGAACATATTAGTGAACCAGTAAAATCATGAAGTATACCTGCTATGTTGAATGTTCAAACAGAGCCTGTTTCTACATTTACCCAGAAGAGAAGATCTACGTGAACTATTGACAAATATACAGGGACTTAGTGGTAAAAATTCCAATTTACTGGAATTTTTTATTAAAGAGAAAAAAAACTTTTGGGTGAACTTTTATAAGCATGCGCTGGAGTTGGAGGAGATGTGGGAGAGTAGTAGGAGGGGAAAGCTGACAGGAGACTCAGTGAGAGCAATGAAGGACTCAAGGAGAAGCTCCATTAGTCAGTGTAGCAATGTATAAAAAAAATACCCTAAAGTCATATTTTTCTAACTTTGCAATTAAATTTAAATTAAACAAAATTGTTATTTAGTGAAACATGAGAGCATGGCATGATTTTTTTCTCAGCCATGTATGTACTTAATTTTTTTAAGAAAGTATTTCAAGCAACATGGACTCCAAACCTATTAAGGCATTTATGTTTCACTTCAGAAAAATATCATTATATCCAAAACTTTATTTTTATTGTCACCCAGGTAGTAGTTATTTTGGTGCTATATACAATTTTATGTTTTTCAGGCATAATATGTAAATTAGGATATGTTGCTTGCAAGAGAATGTTTACGGTTGTGTTAAATGTTCAATAGGCAGCAAAATGTTGTTACATTGTATTATTTGAAGAATGAATTAATTGTGAAGACTAATGACATTCCTTTGGATTTAGCTAAACTGATTTATTTCTTTAAAAGAACTGTAGATTTCTTCAACATGATCTGACTGTTGATTGCAAGGGACATTTATATAAATATCTAAATTGAAAAGATTTGATGCCATCAAGTAATTCAATCATTCAATGATGTTACAATTCTTTTGCCAAACTAAGATAGAAATATCAAAAATGAGGAACAGACAGGAATATTATAAATTTCCACATTTTTATTAGGAAGTGCAGTGCAAAATTTTCCCCAGTAGAAATGTGTGTGGAATGTATATATGAATGAAAAACAATTTAGGTTTCCACTAAAAACACGTGATGATAATTTGAGTCTTTGAACACTGGAAATATCTACTTAAGAGTTTCCTCTCTCTTCTTTCGTCCTTCCAGGTATTGTTTTTTTCATCATCCCATTCCACATGGTCAGTGTAGCACCAGCCAGTGTGTGGCCACAGATAATGGTGGTGGGGAAGGCAGCATGTGGAAAAGATGCATTTTTTAAAGTTATATTCTCATTTCATTAATATTGAATTTTCTACTTTACTATAGGTTTCAAATAACCACTTGAGTATATTTAATGTTTTTCTTTTACCATTTAAAGCAACAATGATCTCTCTTAGTAATGTGCTGGAATATTATTAGTGCTTTGCAATTTTATGCATTGAATTTCATCATTTGTTTTCCACCGAACAACCAAAATTCAGGCCTGTGGTGCTGAGTGTAAATGACAGTCCTAGGACATTTTGACAGAAAGTGTTAACATGACATGCAGACTTTCACTTTCATCTCTGAGAGGTGGTGTCACATTAGGCTTTCTTTCCTTAAAGGGGGTCACTGTCATCTCACATATATCAGGAGAGCTACAATTCAAAAAATTCTTACTAAAAAAGAAATTAATTTTAACAGAAGTCTTGTTAGATTAAAAGTTTAGCATATCTTCTTTTAGTAAACAGAGGGAGTCTTAAAAGTCTTTATTTAATATCCAGTCAAAGAGCATCAAACAGAGTGATAACATCATGCACACTTAAATGATAAAATTCACAAATACATAGAAATTGAACAACATATTCTTGAAAATCCAATAGGTCAAAGAAGAAATTAAAAGGAAATTAGAAAATATCTTTAGACAAATGCAAATGAAAACACAACATACCAAAACTTACGGAATGCAGCAAAAGCAGTTCTAAGAGAGAATTTCATAGTAATAAATATCTACATTAAAAAAGAAGATGAGGGCTTCCCTGGTGGCGCAGTGGTTGAGAGTCCGCCTGCCGATGCAGGGGACACGGGTTCGTGCCCCGGTCCGGGAAGATCCCACATGCTGCGGAACGGCTGGGCCAGTGAGCCATGGCCGCTGAGCCTGCGCGTCCGGAGCCTGTGCTCCGCAACGGGAGAGGCCACAACAGTGAGAGGCCTGCGTACCCCAAAAAAAAAAAAAAAAAAAAAAAAAAGAAGATGAAAGATTTCAAATAAACAGCCTAACTTCATACTCCAAGGAACTAGAGAAAAAAAGAACAAACTAAGCCCAAAGTTAGAAGGAAGGAAATAATAAAGATTAGTGCAGATTTAAACAAAATAGAGAATAGAAAAATCAACAAAACCGAGTTGTCTTTTGAAAAAATAGACAAAAATGATAAAACTTTGGTTAGATTAAAAAAAAAAGAGTGAAGAGCCAAATAAATAAAATCAGAGTTGAAAGAGGAGGCATTATAACTGGTGCTACAGAAATAAAAAAAGGATCATAAAAGACTACTACAAATGTTTATATGCCAACAAATTGGACAACCTAGAAAATCTGAATAAATATCTAGAACATATGATAGCCAAGACTGAATCATGAAGAAACAGGAAATTTGAACAGACTAATAACAAGTAAGAACATAATCGAAAACCTCCTAATAAAGAAAGTCCAGGACCAGAAGGCTTCATGGTGAATTCTACCAAACATTTGAAGAAGAATTATTGACAATTCTTTTCCTGAAGAATTGTCTAAATAAAAATTATACCAGTAATAGTAGCACTTTTACTCTAAGTAGCAACTGACAGTCTAACACTTTTCCGGTTGTGCCCATCAGGCCAAAATGCCAAGTTGATAGAATGAATGGAAAGGGGTTACATTTTGGAAAGAAAAGTAGTTGAGACTGCCAGAATTTTCTCTTAATAATTGGCTTTCCAAAATTAATGTATCCAAGTACTGTGGATTTTATTTCCTTCATCCAAAAAGTTAATGTACAGCAGTAATACATGTGCAACTATATGTATGTAAAATATATGGATAGTTATAAATGTAAAGCCCCAATATTCCTTCCTTGGTATTCTCTCCATTTAAGCCCTCAAGAGGATGACTCACTTTCACTCTGCAGGTTCATTTTTCTTGTCACTCCAAGCCACATTATGCAAATATTCTAATGTGCTTCTCTCCTTCAGGGGAAATTTTTAAAAATGTCATAGTATTTTATTTATTAAATAAATAATTAGTTTAAGTAAATTTAAATAAAATTGTTATTTTATTTTTCTTGTTCCATTTTAAAAAGATTTAAATGTTTAAATCTTTAAATTTAAAAAGTTTTTCATATAAGGTCATCTATTATTTTTATATATTTAACCAGTTGGAGGATGAGCCATACCTATGACCTCTGACCTTTTATTCACGTAATTGATTATTCTCACTTCAAGTTCAAGAAAATGAATTCTGGTGCTCAGAAACATAAGTAGGAAAAGGTGACTCTCTCGATAAGGGAAAAAAACAAAGAATGTCTGCTTATTTACCTTGGCAAGTGATTTTTGCACAACTTTTTGAACCATTTGAATGCTGTAAAGTCAACTGGTTCATTACCTGAAATATATCCAACCAGCTCTCCTGCCATCTTCAAATAACATCACAGGACCTTGTTCTGACTGACTATTCTCTGTGTGACCTACAATATGTTCAGCCTCCTCCAATTATTTCTTACTTCTTTCAGTGCAGACTCTTCATGTTGGGAAGCTTCAGGGAAGGACAGAATAATGAGGCACACATAGCAAGGCATAAAAGAAAGATTAGATAAAGACAGAGTGACACTATCAGGAATGTGGGGCATTGTATTTAGCATATACAAAAGACAAAGGATCACGAAAATGAAATGATGACAGAATGAGGCACAGAATATGTATGCATTTATTCTGTGCTGCAAAGAGAGAATGCCCTCTGGCTCATTTTGTGTTTTTACTGTCCACTCAGCAAACTTTCTTTGTGAGCATCAAAGTCCTATGGGAATCTTGCCAAGGAAGGGTTGCAGAATCAGGACTTAGTCATAAAGCATTGAGTCATGCATTAGTGTTTGTATTGCGAACTACAGCTATTTTAAAACTATACCTATAGAAGCTTATAAAGCATAATTGCTTTTCTTGTTGACCTAAAGGGAATAAGAGGTGAGAGAGAGACAGACAGACACAGATATAAACACAAAGAGAGAACGGGTGTGAAATTACCAGATAATTATCTGAGGATAATGTACACCAATGTTGTGTATCTGGTGGGTCCATTCTAAATGACTTTTCCACCCATGTAAGGTTTTAGTTAATGGGACAGGGATTCCACTTTATAGTTTGGTCTAAATCATCTAAAACTGAAACTTACAAATTTGATTTTCTTGGCATTTTGAAACCACATCTTAAATTGTTTTTTGTCAATAACAATTTTTGAGTGTTAGTATAATATTCTGGGGATATCTTAGTCACTGAGGCTCCAAAGATGAACAAGACAAAATCCCTGTCCTCAAAGATCTCACAGTACTTGGGAAGGAGAGCTGGGAAAGAGTAAAAGTGAAGTGGCCTCCAGTGGTGACTTAGACAAAGCAAACCAAAGTCTTCATCCAATCAATGGATATCTATGATATAGGTATTAGTACATGAGCGCTCAGGAGATATTTATTCAGTTATTCAGTCTAATCTCAGCCACAGATACATCAGCTAAGTGTCATTTCTTCCATTTCAGAAGGTGAGAAAATTAAAATTTAGAGTGTTTTAGATGCCTCACATTAGACCATTTGGTTTTTAAATAGGGAAATAAATTTTAAACTGAGGGATTTTTTTGTTCATTTGGTTTGTGTCTGTCTGTTTTTCTCTAGCTGCAGTGCAAAAAATGATCTCTTGCTTTGGATGAAATTGGGCAATTACTTGAGAACATCATCACCTTGCCCCTCTATTATGCATGAAAGGATTCCTCAGTTTACAACCAAAGATAACACCGATTTAGAAACTCAAGCAGAAAAAATAGGAGCATAGAGAATGCATGAGGTTTCATAAACATATGAACATGGTTCAATAAGAGGAAGGAAAATATTAAACAGTCCATGGAATATTGAAGGAAAGAAATGTAGGCAGAGATAAGATGAAAAGTTGTGGGGTAGAGGCTGTCGGGTGTTGGTTCTCTGTGTAACTTCACCCAAACTCAGGACAGTTTTGTCTTTTGGAAAGCTGTAAACTGAAGACATTTCAAATCAAACTGAAAGATAAGCTTGTCTTTCTCACAGTTGTGTTTACCTGTGTCACAAAATAATGTGTCCACAGCAGATGAAATCAAATGCTACCTATTAAAACAGACCTCTTATTTGCAAAACACTTTCTCTTAAGACATAGTTAAGAAGAAACATGTGTTCCCTGATGGTTCTTCCAAATCCCAAATTGTGTAGCGAGCTGATTGGAGTGACAGTAGTGCTCTACCCCATCCAATAAAGCCTCAGGCAGAGAACAAAATGTGAAAGTGTGTGTGTGTGTGTGTGTGAGTTTTGCAAACCATTTGTTGTTAAATAATACAATGAGGACACAGTAAAGTGTAAATGTATATATGTATGTAATTATAATAGTAGTGGATTTTCATCAAAAAATGCAAATGATTACTCAAATGATATAAAAATCATGGGTTTAGAATAAATTTATGAATGTTACTTCATTTAATACAACTTTAATTGCTTTATTTAAATATATTTATATTTAAATATATTTTATTGAACATCTTGGTAGAAAAATATAAGAAAAATCATTTCAAATATCAGTAAAGAGACTAACATACACTGTTGGCTTTGTGTCTGATGCTCAGTGCTTCACACGTAGTGTTCAACTTCATTTTCACAGCAGTCCTTTTTTTTATTAATGTGAAAATTGAAGCACTGGAAGTGAATTGCCCAGGTCACACAGCCACCTGAGGTAGATTTGAGAGTCATGTCTGGCAATATGACCTGCCTCCTTTGCCAGCAGGCTTTCCAGATTCCCTCAGACCAGAACTCACATACAATTGCTTAGGGAAAACAATGCTGAAGTTCCTTGGTATATTTTATATAAATAGGTTTGGTCACCTGCTTTTAAATGTAAAATCTTCCCACGCCACTAAATATTGAATACTACTCCAGCAGTGAGTGAGATAGCTATCAATTTTCTATCCATGTTCAGTATATTTACCTAGTTTAACCAGCTTAATTTAGGAAACTGTTTATACGATTCATGATTTAATGACTGGCTGGAAAAAAATAGAAACCTCAGTGGCTTTATCGTTCATGCTAATTACAATCTTAATGACTATACCTATAAGATGTAGCACGTGGCTTACTCTGTAGTTTTTATGCATGAAATATTTTAAAACTTTCATTCTGTCTGTATCAACAGTAGTTATAGCAGTGTGCGTACAAGTGTTTAAGGCTTTGGAGTTGGAATAAATCAATATTCAAAGACCAGTTTTTCCACTTACTAGGGAGTACATACTTAGACAAGTATTAAGCCTCAGTATTATTATCTGTAAAGTGGGTGTAATAATAGTATTTAGTTCATAGAACTGGTAAATGAGGATTATATAATTGTTCATTCTGTTGCACAAATTTTGTGCAACAGATACTTATTGATCCCTAGTCTGTGCAGAGCACTGATATAGACACTATCATACAGCAGAGAAAATGAAAATTCACCCCAGGACTCATGAAATTTGTATTCTACTGGGGTTAGAGAGCTAATAACAATGAATATTTAACATTATGTAAATAAATTATAGATAATGCATATAATACACTTACTTAGTACCATATATAAAATACAAAACATCATTAGTTGCAAAACCAAGAATTATTATATATATATTTTTTTTTTTTTTTTTTTTTTTTTTTTTTTTGCGATACGCGGGCCTCTCACTGTTGTGGCCTCTCCTGTTGCGGAGCACAGGCTCCGCACGCGCAGGCTCAGCGGCCATGGCTCATGAGCCCAGCTGTTCCGCGGCATGTGGGATCCTCCCGGACCAGGGCACGAACCCGAGTCCCCTGCATCGGCAGGCGGACTCTCAACCACTGCGCCACCAGGGAAGCCCAAGAATTATTATATTTTATTACACATATAAGGCTTCTATGTGCTGAAGAAGCAATTTGATAATGATAACAAAAAAGATTGGGAAAAGAAAAATCAGTGGCATTCAGCTTCTAACTTGCAAAGTATTTAAAGTGGAGATATTCTTAAAAGAATGCACATTCTTGGGATTTATATATTGCATAAATTTCTTTCTTTTCAATTTATAAAGACAGAACAGAGACTCCTAAACAAAGTTGATCCCCACTGCTGCCCTTCTCTAAATCAAGCACATGCATGTTGAAGTTTTGGTTGGCCTGCTTTACTTGAGAACACAGTGTTGATGACACTGAAAAATCATTAATGAAGCTCTCCTCCCCAGACCCACCAGCAATTAACATTTCATAAGTGAAATCAACTGCCTGGAAAAGTCAGTGCTGCATATGAAATGGCAGGCTGTCTGCTTCAAACACTCATCTTGGGGATTGCTTGATTCTATGTTTCTGCAGTGCTTGTGAGTTGAGCCCAGAAAGAAGGGCTCAAGTGAAAAATGTTTATGGAAACCAATAATAATCAATGGTTAAAAATATTTAGCAGTATAGACGGGGTGAAAATAAAAGTTCCTGTTCTCTTTTCCCGGCTTCCAGATCTCAGTCTTCAGCATCAAATACTGCCCTTAGTTTCCTGAAACTTCTCAATGAAGACTTTTGACTAAACTTAAAAAAATATATATATATATATAGACATATATATATTGTTGTTATTTGACTATATATACATATATACATGAAATATGTCTATATATATATATTTTTTGTCATTTTTATAGGACTAAGAACAGGCATCCATACGTGACTCAAAAATTAAAGACACACCTCAGTAGAAATGCTGTCTACAAAACGAGGGCACCAAGTTCTTAGTGACCAAGTAGGCTAATAAAAGAGATGTCCACCTTAGAAATCCTCACCTATCAATTCCTGCTTTGCATATTCAACGGTGAATTTCCCGTTCTGTAAGAACAAAAGAAAATTACCTTGAGAGATCATGTAATTTAAGTTCATGAGCATAATTTTAAAATAAGTAAGCTTTTTCCACACATCATTCTTAATTCTTACATCAATTTTACAACATTATTTTCTCCATTTCAGCAATGACAAAATTGAGACTTGAGGATTTAAGTAATGCCCAAGGTCACAAAACTAAGTAAATGAGCTTGCTTAAAAAAGCCAGATTATAGATCCAAGAGGCTCCTTTCCACGCTTCCCAAGAATTCATAACTTGTGTGGTTATCATGTTAGTGTTGTTTACGTAACACCAAAAGTCAGTAGTTCTCACATCGTCAGAGGGTCCGCAGCCACGTGCATGCTGAATGATCATGAGTGGTTATAAAATTTCATGAACAAGCTAGAAGTTGGTTCTGGTTGTATTGTGCTCATAGCTGATAAAAGTATTCCCCACAACTTTTAGTTTTTTACAGAAGGTCTTTTGACAAACATTAAGTCTAAAATGATTCCACTTCAAGATTACATGGCAATGTGATTGACAGGGGAGAGAACCAGGTGTAGAGTGAGAAGCAAAACTCTTTCAAATTAGACAGCTCTACATGAGGAGCAAAATGCCTATGGATCCCGTCCTAGGACACTGAATGTTTATCTCTAACTCTAGAAGCATGAATCAGTTTTTCTAGGACTACAGATACACAGGAGGGAGCATTTCATATTTCTCCATATTTTTTGCTCTATATTTCGTTGTCTATATTTGTTTTGTTCAGTCATTCATTCAACAATATTTATTGATCATATACCACATGTTAGATATTTGACCAAATGCTGATATTTGAGTAGTACACAAGGCACAACTCTTGCCCTATGGAACTTAAAATCGAAAGAGGGGATACAGACAATAAACAAAAATTAATTAAAAATCATATAACGAAATTTTATACCACATTAAGGCACATAGAAAATATTAAAATAATGTATGTCCTACCCGGTTAAGTGAATGGGTCAACTAAAAAGAGAGAAATATGTGCCAGGGAGTGTGGAAGTGCAATAATAGCGCTGATATCACTTTTTACAGGATGTGCATTCAAGTGGTACAGGAAGTAGGGTGTGAATGGCTATGGAACTCTCTATTACATAAAATTCTGCAGTTAAGCAAATGAGCTTTATAAAAACTTGTAACTCTAGGAAATAGACTCCATTAGGCCAAGACCCAAATAAAGCTGGTTAGCACTACCCCTGACACAAAGTCTGTACTCAGTAATATCCCAACCACAAGCTCACTTTTTCTGCTGTTTGAAGGGAGAGGAAAAATTGTAATGTACCAGAGCCCTTCTGTTAATCAAAACAAGACTTTATGCTGAGAGAGGAGAACTATGAGGCCAAGGCAAAATTGTTTAAATAAGAGAAAGGACTGGGGAGCATGAAAATATCAGTTATTGCAGTTGTTGGGGTAGTGTCACGAGTATTACTTGGATAGCTCAAAAAACTATGTATTTATCCTATACTGATATTAAGTTAGAATGCAGAGTTTCTAGACAAAAGCCATTGTCCTAGGAAATAAGAAAGCACAATACTTTATTTTAATGTGTTTATACTATTATACTGAAGTTAATCCAATTTATTTTATAAAATTAATAACAAATAGTACTAAAAACAATAATTACACCAGTTTGAAATGATTAAATTAACCACCAGGTGGAGCTCCATGAATTCGACGTATGTAGTCAGAAGTAGAAAATTGCTTAAATTGGTCAAATTAGGAAAAATTACAACACATTTTTTTTCTGAGCCATTTTGGCTAATTACCTTATTTGCAATACTTAGAGAATTTATGAATTATAAGAGATGGGCTCTTATTAAAGACAAAATGCCAAATTACTTGATTAGTATAAAACTTTTTAGCAAACTGGAATTTAAACCAATGTCCTTTGCTTAAGTTACTTTATAGTTTACTATAAATACATATTCCATTGTATACTGATAAAAGTATATAACTATAAGTGAAACTGAGGACAAATGAGAAAAGTCTATTAAACCTGCCTACTATTCTATTTAGTACAGATTTTTTTTAAATGCTTATTTTTTCCAATTTGTTTGTTTGTGTGTGTGTATGTGTTTGTCTCACCCCAGAACCTGAAATTAAAAAAGATGAAAAGATGTCCAAAGCAGGTAAGGACACTTTGTAAGATTTACATATAAGTATATATTCTGTTTATAATGAACAAGGCCGGTGTTACAATCAGGCTGTGTAAGGCCTTGAAATGATGAAAACATTGAAAAAATACTCGTGTATTCCAAATATTTTAATTGTAATAAGCCATACACAAAAGTATGCTAAAATTAATATAGCTTCTGTTTTCTGTTAGCAAATTTCAGATACATTTGTCAAAGCATTGGAACTGTTAACATATGCTGCTCCTTATTTATCTACCGGGCAATTGAACATTGTTTACAAAGTGCTAAGGGGACAATTTCAGTTTCAGAGAATTTAGCCAGATTGTGACAAATGCCTAAATCTTATTCTTATAATTGGTTGAACCTTATGGAATCACCTGTACTCGAACATCTTTTACCTCAAGAACAGTAGTTTCATACAGTTCAACATAAAAGATTCAACTATTTTCTTTCCCGCTAATTAAATATCCAAATACTCTTTGGAGGAGTAATCCATTGCCTTACTGACCATTAATTTGAAAATTGGAATACTTTTACAAGAGACTTCCTGCAAACAGTTTCTGCAAGAAAGGAAGACGAGATTAGCTGGTCACTTTTAAGACAGGTGTTAAAAGTTAGAAGAAGAAACATCATAGAATAAAGTGCAGGGGAAAAAAAAGACTAAAATTCCTGAGGAAAACTCCAATTAATTACAGTCTTTCTAGGGCTAACCCTATAGCAAATATTTTATATCTGTATGAAGATATTTACATGTCTGTATCTACATACGCAAAAGAAAGTTATATCTATATCTCTCCCTATAGTGAAAGTGATACTATGTACATGCATTCATATCGTTGGTGTTAAGATATTTGCATATACTAATTTTCACAAATTTTAACCTACATTTAAGTAATTCTTGCTTCACCCTTCTGTGTATAGGTTAAATAGTAACCCAAATTATTGTCACTTCTACGAAAAGTATTGTCAACATATCAAAGGGGATTGTTTAAGTGTTTTTGTATTTTTAGTGAATGAAATAAACATTTTAAGTGACTTTATAAAATCTGAAAGTATGCATTCTCTGGAAGATAAATGGAAAAATCAACAATTTTAAGCAGTAAGAAAAATGCATGATAAAGACAAAATGATACATTGAGTCTTAACATCTAAAGTTATAATTGAACTTTAGATATATCTGAAGAAAAGGAAAAACTATGTTTATAAATTACTTTACTGCTGTTAGCACCCTTACTGGGGTCAGCAAAAACTCGCTGGCCAGATGAAAGGTGCATGATGTCAGTCACCCCTTCCTGTAAGCATAGCATTGTATTTTATGCTTTATTTTACTTTTGGTATATAATGGAAAATAGTAATATATGCACTATAAATTTCCTATTATTGGTTGACATTAAATAATTATGCCTGTTTTTATGTTATATTTATTTTTCTCTTCCTAAAAGGAAAGAGAAATCAGCACTAAGGGCTATTTTGTTATAAAATATAATCAATTAACAATTTATTGACAACATACATTATATTAATATCACTGCCATATGTCTAGAATTGTGCTTGTTGATACAAAGTTTAGAAACAAGTGATAAGATATTGTTTCTGTCCCAAGAGAATATGATCAAGGACATAGACATGAACTATTGAAAGATGGCTACCAGATAATTAGTTACATTTGTGAAGAGTGCTCTAGGAGTCTAGAGAGAGGGGACATTCCTGTAGTCTGTGTCAATCAGTGAAAACTTCAGGGAGATGACGGATTAAGCTGGGATTTTAGGAATATGCAAGAGCATATAAGCTGACTTCTGCCATGCTTTATAATCACCTTCCTGCCTCAGATGCAAGAGCATCTGAGGCAGGAAGGTGATTATAAAGCATGGCAGAAGTCAGCTTTATAGTAGAAAAACATGAATTTGACTCTCTTTGCCACTTGCTAGGGGTGTGACCTAAATTCCTTAACGTTTCTGAGTTTTAATTTTTTTGTCTATTGAATACTCACCTGGTAGGGTTGTTATAAGAAATCCAGTTGATGTTTGCCATTTGGTTCCGATTCAATAAAAGGGAGTTCTATTTAGGAGTTAACCCGGAGGCAGGGATGAGCATGGCATAAGCAGGAGACAGTGAGGAGAGGATCAAGGACCAAAGGAGATTCCAGGGGCTACATGAGGAACAGAAAATGGCAGGACTGCAGCAATGACGTCTGCCCATATGAGTAAAAGCTTACTTTTATAGTAATCTAAGAGTTATAAATGTGGGAGAAATTGATAGGGAGAGGTAGAGAGGCAGCATTATGGAAGTGAGTTCTGTTTACTTTAAATATTATTTATAGCCATGACTAATATTCTGTGTGGAATTATTAAAAATTAAGTTTTTTTAAATATCACAGGACCTAGCAACCCATTGAAGAATACTAACAGCATCTTGTTATATACCCTTTCAGCTATGTGAATACAACAATCACAGTCATACTCTGTACTGTGGTATCACTGCTTTTGTAATTGTCAAGCTGTTTCACAGGAAAAGGCTGGAAACTGATGACATTAGCTATATGTGACTCTAATGTCTCAAGCACGAAAAGATGAAGAAGGTGATGAAATGTAGAAGTTGCAAAGGAAATGCAGGTGGTGTGGACAGAGGTGTCCTAGAGACACTAGGAAATCGGGAATATTCACTCTGAATCCTCACACAAGGTTTTGTATCTATGAGCTTAGAGGTTTAGAGTTAGAAGCCAAAGGAGAAAAGGATTTCTTCAATAAACAGGAACAGAGAGAGAAAAGAGAAGGGAATGAAAGGCAGCTTCTTGGAAAAGTAAAAGAACTGGTAAAAAGGAAAGTGTGTTACCTGAGAGATTGGGACACACAGTGTATCAGTATCCCAAAACCCGGACACTTACAAGAAAAAGTAGAAAAATCAGCAGTCTCAGTGTCTCAGGAAAGTCAAGGGGCATGATGACTGAGAAACAGCCATTATATTTGACAAAAATCTGTCATTTTGTGACCAAGTGGAGAGCATTTTTAGTAAAGTGGTGGAAGTAGAAAGAAGCTTAGATGAATTAATAAGAGAATTTATCAGTAATAAGTGGACACAGAACAGCAACTACTTTTTTCAGGAGTTTACAGTTAAAAGGAGACAAGGGCTTCCCTGGTGGCGCAGTGGTTGAGAGTCCACCTGCCGATGCAGGGGACACGGGTTCGTGCCCCGGTCCGGGAAGATTCCACATGCCGCGGAGCGGCTGGGCCCGTGAGCCATGGCCGCTGAGCCTGCGCGTCCGGAGCCTGTGCTCCGCAACGGGAGAGGCCACAGCAGTGAGAGGCCCGCGTACCGCAAAAAAAAAAAAAAAAGGAGACAAAATACTGTATTCCAGCAGGTGGAATCAATGAACTAGGCTTGTCGTTTCCACGTTTATGATAGGGTGGAGCATTCCAGGGAGAGGAGGAGCATGAAATCCGGAGGGAGATATTAATTTGGAGACAACTGCCCCAGATATGACAAGTGTTGGGATACACACTATAGGTGGAGGACGTTAGCTTAATTATGAGGAAGAAAAAAATTCTCCCCTGAGCTTTGTAAAAACAATGAAAGGATAGATTAAATTAAAGCTGAGGGTACATGAGGACGCTTCTGGCCAGCAATCTTTTCTCCTAAAATCAATTCTGCAAAGGTGACCACTAACATGTCCGTTGCCAAACCCAGGGTATAGTTTTCTCGCTTCATATTACACTGACCTCTAGATAATATCTGACCATGTTCGTCATCTCTTACTCCTCAAAAAAAAATTTTTTTTTCTTTGACAGAAACGAAAACATTTAACCCACAGAGTTAAAAATACAACAACAACAAAAGATGAATACAATTCAAAAAACTGAAGCAACATTGTAGCAATTAGTTATTTTTGACATGGCATATTATTAGCCTCTAAATTCTTTGTTTTATACCCCCTAATGAAAACGATGGCAAACAGGGCATGCATTTCATTAGGTAATTGGAGAATAGCTAAGTGTTCTTTTTGGGAAGCAATGGACATTAATTATAAGTAGTAGTGTAATTAAAACCAAAAGAAGACTTGCATGAGTAATAAGTAATAATTTACTTTTCTTATTTATCAAGAAAATTGATATTCATAAACAAAATCTTCAGAGTTCTGTAACTGCATTTCTAACTGCCTCATCAAAATCTTCACATTGTTAATCTGCCTGGACACCACTTTGTTTTACAATTGAACTCAATATCCCTTAACATTCTCTTTTCCTTTTGTTTCTTATCCCAAAAAATGGAACTCAGAATTCAGTTACACTGACTTAAACATCCGAGTCATTTGCAGCTTTCCCTTCTCTTTCAGAACCCAGCATCCAAGTACGTACTAAGTTATATGTTTACCAAATTTGGTCTCTCCTTTTTTTCTCTCGGTAAAAAGACCCTAGTCTAGTTCTCATCATCTCTTGCCTGAATAAATACACAAACCCATGACTTAATCATCTTGTTTCCATCTCCTCTTCAAAGATCTACCAGAAGCCTATGCTAGTTACATTTTCTAAATGGGTATGTGTAGGGGCACAGTGTTAGGTTCATTGCCACTGCATTATACGGCCCCCAGCGTATTTCTTCATGTGGCTTCCATTTGTCTAATCCACCACCACAAAGACATTTTAGAAAGATCACCAATTCTGTGGATTTTCGTCTATTCAGTGACTTTTCAATATTTTCCTTTCATGTCAGGTTCATATCAAAAACATCTTACCTGTTTAACTTCCCTCCATTCTTTTTTTTTTTTTAATCTTTATTGGAGTATAATTGCTTTACAATGGTGTGTTAGTTTCTGCTTTATAACAAAGTGAATCAGTTATACATATACATATGTTCCCATATCTCTTCCCTCTTGGGTCTCCCTCCCTCCCACCCTCCCTATCCCACCCCTCCAGGTGGTCACAAAGCACCGAGCTGATCTCCCTGTGCTATGCGGCTGCTTCCCACTAGCTATCTACCTTACGTTTGGTAGTGTATATATGTCCATGCCTCTCTCTCGCTTTGTCACAGTTTACCCTTCCCCCTCCCCGTATCCTCAAGTCCATTCTCTAGTAGGTCTGTGTCTTTATTCCTGTCTTACCCCTAGGTTCTTCATGACATTTTTTTTCTTAAATTCCATATATATGTTTTAGCATACGGTATTTGTCTTTCTCTTTCTGACTTACTTCACTCTGTATGACAGACTCTAGGTCTATCCGCCTCATTACAAATAGCTCAATTTCGTTTCTTTTTATGGCTGAGTAATATTCCATTGTATACATGTGCCACATCTTCTTTATCCATTCATCCGATGATGGACACTTAGGTTGTTTCCATCTCTGGGCTATTGTAAATAGAGCTGCAATGAACATTTTGGTACATGACTCTTTTTGAATTATCCTCCCTCCATTCTTGGCAACTTACTTTCCCACCCACCCCTTTTCTCTGTCTTTAAACACACAACATGAATTATCCACCCTTGGTCTGTTTGCACATGTTTTCCTCTAGCATATCATGTGATAGCAATGTTTGTTGAATGGGTTTCTTCTAACTTTGTGTCTCAGCTCCTATATTATCTCTGCTGTGAGCTGTGCAGCCTTTTCCTTCTCAGAGGAGACAAAAAATCACTCAAAAGCCACCATAGCCACAGCAGATCAACAAAATTATCCTCATAGAAAGGGAGGCATTGGTTAATGATTATTTTAAAAAATCTATTTTTGACATGTCTTGCATTTGCAGTATAGCACACGCAGAGATAGTTTTTTAAATGTAAAAGACCAACAGAGGCAGGAGGGTTTAGAGAGAGGAACTCTAGGACAATAGGTATGGAGTGATTTACAACAAATCACTTAAGTTCTGAGTCCTTCATTCTTTACCTATGAAATAGAGTTCCCATCAACAATGTATTCCACGCTAATCTAACAGACTTATTGTGAAATCACATGATATAATGTATGTGAAAGTGCCTTCAAGACCTATGAAAGCAGAAAAAAATAAAAGGCTACTCTCCATATCCTTGCTATTCCAAGGGTGGTTCACAAAACAGCATCAGCATCACCTGGTTGCTTGTTAGATACATAGACTCTTAGGTCCCATTAATAACTGCTGAATAAGAATTTGGATTTTTACCAAGACTCCAAGGTCATTAGTATGCACATTAAAATTTGAGAAAGAAAATTATACAATTCATAGACATCTAAGATTGCCCTTATCTCCAGGGAAGAAAAATATATCAAGCTTCTCTCTATACATTTAGCCAATGCAAAGTGTACATGTGATTTTGAATGGCTGTTTTCTAACTAGAAGCAAGGTCCTCACAATAACTAAGCACTGGTTGACATTGTCCATCCACTGTCTCATTTGGGTGATTTCTGAACTTTGGTCATCCATGAAATGACTGAGGAATCAACCCTTCCTTTCTTGCGACACAGCACAGACAAACAGGCATTGCTTGTACCTGTGTGTTCATTTGAGCTTAAAAGGAATAAATCCACGTATTTTGCTTGAAGTACCTGTATGTCAAGGGTAAACTGTCTTTTTTATTTTACCAGCTGGCTAAGATATTGATACAACAGGTGAATGACTTAGTGAAAGAAAACAGGATGCCCTTACACCTATCAGTCATCAAAGTATCTCTGGCCTATATCTTTTAAATAACTTAGTTCCAATTGGTTATTCTATTTAATTTACATCTATCATAGTATAAAATAAATACAGTTCAATATCTGTTTAATATTTACCATAGTGATCCTGCAAGAGAAATATGTATTAACCTTATTAACTGGATCTTAATAGATTATAGAGAGAATTTACATTCTCTCTTTCTCTCCCTCCCTCCTCTCTCTCTCTCCCTATTTCTCTCTCACACACACACATACATGTTCGTGTGTGTGCATGCACACACACAATACTTCATGTACATCTTTAAGTTAACCAGAAAGCATTGGATATTTGAATATGCAGGGCTCCTATAAATTGTAGAGATAATTAAATCTCAGTTTCATTAACTAAACTAAGTTATAGTAGGATCAATGGCTAAGTTTAGTTTAATAAGTATTTATAGAATTTCTACCATGCATTAAATACTTTGCTAGGTTTTAAACTCTCAAGAAATATATTTTATCTGGGCAGAGATGAGTAAATAAAGAGCTAATGCTAACAGAAAAAAGGAATAAGTAATTAAAATCAAACAAACAAGAGAAAGTTGTTCAGCGTGAATTCTGTAAACAGAGGAAAGTTTTATTTTTCCAGCCTATTGGTTCAGAGAAAAATTCCCAAAGGAGAGAATATAAGAGTAGTCTCAAAGTATGGGTGAAGATTAGCCAGGTGAAGAAAGCCTGGGGAGGATATTGCAGACAAAAGAGAGTAGCAGAAGCCTCAGCTAGAGGAGGGAAGCAGTGAGGAACACTGAGAGCCACCAGTGTTTCACCTTCACTTCAGCAAAAGGTCTGCGTGGAGGACAGGAGTAGGTGAGGCTTGAGAGGCTGTGTCCCGAGTAAGGGTTGTGTCCTTCTTCCTAAGGGAAATTGGGAACAACTACAAGAGTTTAAGGAAAATGAGATACAACTTAAATTAGAATTTCAAATTGCTCGGTCTGGTTAATTACAGAGACAAGATACAGAGGATGTCAGTAGTTTCAGGAAGTCTGTTGGGGGCAGGAGACTATTGCACTGATACCTCTAGAGTTATTAGATTCTCATAGAGCACTGGTAGGAAGGAAAAGAAGAGAGCTATTATAGAAGTGTTTAGGAAGTAAAATTGCCATACTATGGAAAAGGGAGTGGAGTGGAGAAAAATTCAGGATAACTCCCAGGTTTCTCTCTTGGGATAGTGTGTGGACAGTAATGTCATTTTCTGGGATTGGAATTTTCAAGAGAAGTGCAGATTTAGCAAAAGGAAGCTATATGTGTTGTGTAAAGTTTTGACATATTTATTATACAAATTTTTGTCAAGCAGTTATTATAGGGGATATTGAAACGGAGCAGGACCCTATGGTCCTGGGCCCCCATGTCCTCAGCCTGCCTTTTGTCTGTGGAAAAACTTTAGCCAAAGAATAAGTTTAATTAGAGAAGTGAGAAAATGCAGAAACAAAGGAGAACAGTCAAAGGAGACCAAATAACAGTTTAATCATTAAGCAAAGTCAAGGACCTTTAGTTCCTCCTTAAGGACTACAGATAATATTCTGAGCCATATCCTGTGAGCTGTCTTATAGATACTGACACCCCTACCAGGAGGAAGAAATTAACTACATGATGACCAGGCTGTAGCCATGACATAAGCTGCCACAATTCCAAGAACTGGCCTCAGAGAAATGGGAACAAACCCTGGAACTAAACACTGACTGTACTTAAAACAACCAAGATGATGCCGATCACACCACCACGTTACTGATTGCAAGATGGCTGTCAGAACTACCTGTGCTGTTCTGCTCCCTCCCTCCGCCAATACAAGCCTGAAACTCCCCTTTAAAATCCCCTGTCCCGGGGCTTCCCTGGTGGCGCAGTGGTTGAGAGTCCGCCTGCCGATGGAGGGGATACGGGTTCGTGCCCCGGTCCGGGAGGAGCGGCTAGGCCCGTGAGCCATAGCTGCCGAGCCTGTGCTCCGCAACGGGAGAGGCCACAACAGTGAGAGGCCCGCGTACCATTAAAAAATAATAATAATAAAATTTTTTTAAATAATAAAATCCCCTGTCCGCTGAACAGCAATCGGGAGTTGGTTCTAGGACAGAAGAGTCCACCCTCTCCCCAGGTTGCCAGCCTCCGAAATAAAGCAAGCTTTCCTTTCCTACCAACAATGTTCTCTAGAGAATTGGCTCTCGAGTGGTAAGCAGCCAGACCTGGGTTCGGTAACAATTTGGTAAGTGCAGACATCCATTGGTAAACACAGTCAAGTTCCTGTCCTCCTAGAACTTATAATCTAATTGGGGTAGAGGTGCAGGAGAGACATGTCGAATTAGAGGTACCTGTGGGATGTGCATTGAAGTGTGTTTACCAGGCAGCTGGGGAGAAAACACAGTAGTTAATTCGGAAGTTTCCAGCAAAGATGTGCTGGCTTAAATGATGAGAGTTATTGACATCTACCGAGGGGAGTGTGTTGGGGAGGAACAAGGACTGAGGAAGCCACCAGGAAGGACACTGATATGTAAAGAGTGGATGGAGGGCGAGAGGGAGACTCTGAAGGAGTTAAAAAAAGAGAAAGAGGAGAAATCTCTTAGAAGTTCGAGACATTGTCTCAGAAACCATGGAGGAAAGAATTTCAAGGAGGAGGAAACTGTCAAAATGTCAAACATAGCAGAAATTTGCAGTAAGATAAAGACTGAAAAGTATTCTTTGGAATATATAATATGGAGTCACTGATGATCTTATGAGCAATTTTGGTGGAGCTCAATGGGTGGAAAACCAAATTACCATATTTTGAGGCCTTTGGTTGGAAGTCAGAAATTGGGGCTAGAAAATATACATTGTATACTTTGTATACATTGTAGACTATTAGTTTAAAATCTTGTCTGAAAAAGGGAAAAGAGAGTGCATTTAGTTAGGAAAACAGCTGGGCAGAGTAAAAAGAATGGGAGCTGTGACATCAGGGAAACTGTAGTTTGGTTCCTAATCTATCAACCAGAGATTTCACAGCTACTGTCTTTACAACTTTACAGGGTTACAGTATCTATAAAGGCAATAATACATGGAAAAATGCTAAAAACTAAGGCATACACTAATTCCATTGTTAAACACCTGAGAGATAAGGGAATTTATGTTCATAACACCTAAAGGATTTCATTTTGTTTAATTACCATGGAGATCAAACAATTTCCTTTTCAATATAGATCTCTCATTTGTTATTTAAGTTTACTTGTGTACTATTTCCCTACTTGTGTAATAATACCACTTTTAATTTTAAAACCTTGAACTAAATCCTTCTGCCTTTAAAGACATATAATTTTATACAGTTCAGCTAAGAGTAAAAATCAATAACATTATTGTTATAGAGATTTCCTTTCTAACTGTAAAGGGAGAAGTGTTACTGCAGTATAAGTTATTTATTACACTTGTATTTTGAAAAGTGTTTTGCATAGAAGACTAGCCATAATTATTGATACCTGAAAGAGTTTTGAGGTTAAATAAGTCTGGGAAAACCTCTTGGAGTTCATCATAGATATGAACACGTTATGAAAATCTGATAGTAAAAAACCTGCTGAACGTTTTTTCACCCAATGTTTCTCATATTTATTCAACCATGGCATCTTTTCTGTAATATAATAGTGGTGTTCAGCTGAA
Source organism: Phocoena sinus (assembly GCF_008692025.1). Classification (NCBI taxonomy): domain Eukaryota; kingdom Metazoa; phylum Chordata; class Mammalia; order Artiodactyla; family Phocoenidae; genus Phocoena; species Phocoena sinus. The sequence goes on from NC_045774.1 coordinate 38,567,546, forward strand.
CACACTTTGAAAATTGATGTCTTACACATTTACTTACTTAAAAGATTGGGGAAGCGATAGAGCAAAGATGATAGAATTTTTAAAATTAATAACAACATATATTTTAAAAAAGAAGAAAAACTAGATAAGGAAGACTGGAAGCAATGTTTGATTGTGTTGCAATTAGGATGATGAAGATATGCTAACATGAATAATAAATTTATGCCCAGGCATTGCTATCTCAAAATTTCCTTTTATTTTTTTTCCCATAAACAAGAAGACAAAAAATTCTGTAAATTCTTGGGGGAGGAAGCAATCATTCTCTTCTGGGATAAAAAATTTATTAAAATTATGCTGACATGGAAAATTGAGTAATTGCTAGCAAGTGGCATTGGTGTTAAATACTTCATAAGTATCCCTACAGATAGCGTAAATGCAGTAGGTCAACCGTTGTTTCTATTATAAACTAGTGTTTGCCGATTTGTCACTAGGTATGTGTCCTTACAATATGCTGAGAAGGATTATTACCACAAAGAAACTTACAATAAATCAAGAAAATTGAAATAATTTTTACTATGTAAGTCCAAGGGCATTTATTGAATGCCAACTAATCCAAATCCTGGAAAATGAAAAAATTAACTAATATTGGTGGAGCAATTAATCAATTTAATCAAGAGGATTTATTCACATACATACATAATTGGATCTCATAAAATCTTGTGATTTAGGTTTCATTATTTTGCCCAAGTTACAGGTAAGGAAGCTGAAATAAAGATGAAATGAATTCCCAGGTTACAAAATTCATAGGTGGGATGACCTAGCTTCTTTCAACATATCAATGACCACACTCGTATACTCAACTTGATTTCTAAGGCAGTGAGCAAATGACTTACAATGTCACAAGTTGTCCTCTTTGACTTCAAGGTAACATAAAATGTAGTGTACCTTCCTTTTGTCAATGTATCACAGATATAGTTTACTGCCAAATTTAGAACCTCAAATATAATATTATCATTCTATTCTAAGAAAAATATAAATAGAGATGATGGGGGCAGTGGTGGGAAAAAAATGTTGGAGTGGTGATACACCTATTTTGAACTGAACTGATTATCTAAGTAATCCTTAGATAAATCTGGATGATACTAATAACAAATCAGGGCAGTAGACCATATGTTCCTTAGGGCAGGATTTTTGTTGGTTTATTTCATTCTTACTTGTGCCTAAAATAGTTTCTAGCACATAGTAAGAGCTCAGTAAATGTTTTTGAACAAACAAATGTAGTAAGAGTTTAGACCTGGAAGCCTGTCTAATAATTTGTTAAAATGAGAAATTGAGCTCATGAGGGTTACTATAAATGTTAAAGTATTCTATTTAAAATGCTTAGTCTGGTTCTGGGCACAAAATAAACTTTTAGTGTGTTAGCTATAAATTATGCTAATAGGTTCATGAGACAATTTTTAAGAATTAAAATTTGGGGGCCTCCCTGGTGGCGCAGTGGTTGGGAGTCCGCCTGCCGATGCAGGGGACGCGGGTTCGTGCCCCGGTCCGGGAGGATCCCGCGTGCCGCGGAGCGGCTGGGCCCGTCAGCCATGGCCGCTGAGCCTGTGCTCCAAAACGGGAGAGGCCCGCGTACCACAAAAACAAACAAACAAACAAACAAACAAAAAAAAAAAAAAAAAAGAATTAAAATTTGGTACAGTTTTTCAAAATCTGAAAGAGATGAAATCACTGGCTTTCATTTAAGCAATTTTTATTTTGTGGAAAAAATTTTATTTTGTGGAAAAAAGATATAACCCTTTTCCTGCTTGACCTTTGAATGTAGACCACTTCCATACTAAAATCTTCTCTTTTTATTTATAATAATGCCTTGAGTACCATAGCCTTAAGTTTTTCTGGTCAAATGTATCTTCTAGAGATGAAATATTTCTTAGCCAATTCAATCAGTCAAGCACAGTCCCATTAATAGCTTCTGAATCAACCTGTGATAGGTACAGTTTTTCTCAGCTGGCCTAAAGGAGCAATGCATGGTCTGTGAATCCTAGGAAAGTCCTCTCTATCCAGAGAAAAAGGAGGAATAACGATAGCTTCATTTAAAATTACTAAACACTACTTATGCATGAGTGTAAACGAAGAGCCAATAATTAGATATTTCATCTCCTTTAGATATTTCTTCAATGGTATGCATTTCAGACTCCTTCAAAAGACATAATTTTTAGTTTTTAGGTTTTTTTCAGAAAGATTTTCTTCTTTCTGTAATTTATAGGAATAAAAAATGCTTTTTTTTGCCCTTTATATAAAATTGTCATTGAAAATTCTCCTTCCCAATTTCAACCCACTCTAAAAACTAATTGAGGAAGAGCTTTCAGTGTGGCAAAAGCAATTCACTAACCAAGACTTTATTACTTGCCATAGAGGAAGCTGATGATCTGATTCTTCTAAAATAAAAAAAAAACAACAACAAAAACCACAGCTCCAGAGCTATTTAGACACTTGCCTTTAAGAAGACAGCTCGATTAGAATGGTTTCTGTCTCTAGGCTAATTTGTGAGTTACTCTGATATTAGAAAATTTACAAAAATTCAATTTTTCCCCATGTTAATGTATTGCTTAGTTTTTATATCTTTTTTGCTATTCTAAAATATAGCTTTATATTAGCTATATTAATTATAATTAATTAGTTATAGCTTTATTAATTACTTGAACCTATTCTCAATCTCCTTTTTTCTTTCTTCTATGAATAAACATGCTGTTATACTATTTGTAACACTCAATATATCGTAGTTTTAAAAACAATGCTTTTAGCTAATTTTTGTTTTGTTTTTTGATTTAGTAGATTAACACAGTGATATTTATATATAGAAATATTTCTCAAGCCAGTGATGAAATGTTCCACACTTGTGGGATGCTTAAAAGAGGGTGTATATTCAATAACTGAATCATATTCCAGAGGAAAATATTTCAGATCTCTCTTGTGGACAAACATAAGGAATCTTCTCTTTTCTTTCATATGCTGTTCAAATTTAGCTCCCAATGACACAAAACATCTTAAGAAAGGAAAATGAGACTGTTTATGTGGGTGTGGTAGAAATGAAAAGAATAATATTAACTACTATCTCTTCTATTCTCACATCCCTGATTTCAGAACAGAATATCCTAGAGCTCCGGAACTGAGATTAATGTGACCAATACCTAACATGGCAAAAATAATGGTTCCTTTGGGGTCATGCCTCCCTACTTTAAAGAGGCCAATCCAAACTCAGACATTTTACTGTGCTCTCCTCCTCACAAACCCTCCACCACTAAATCATGCCCTAATCAAAGCCCTGACCTTTAAACTAAGGATTGAGTCTCACTGAGCCTACATCATAGTGGGGGCTCATTTCTTATTGTCTCATTTTTCCCTAAGACCCACTTAAAGGATCAGGATGTGATGGAGAGGTGTTTAGGGTAATATAGTAAATCTTAATAATTAAAACATGCTTGTGCCTGGTGGTGCTAATCAATTTTAAATGCTCTCCAATGCATTTTATATTCCAGGCCAAAACTACACCATAGTCACAGCTAGACATAGTATAATTTCCTCCTTTTCTTAGATGAAATGATCACAACATTAATAAGAAATCCCATGCACAGACTTTCCCGTGTTTTATTTTCATGTATCCCAAAGCAAGGTGATCACAATACAATTGTGAAAAATATGCTCTGTAGAGAAAAAATGGAAGATTTCTGTTGATAATATGTTTTATTGAAGGGTCACAGAGTTAAAAGAGCTCTCTCTTTTTTGCAACCCCTTCCCAAATATTTTAGCAGCATCTTCGATGGGTCATCAGTGAGAATGTATTTAGTGTATGCATTACTCAAGAGAGCAACCCTCCATTGATACAGAGTTATCACTTGTTCATTATTATTGACTATGTGTGGACAGTGAACAAGTGCAAAGGATACTAAGGTGATAGTTGCAGTCCCTGCCTAGTGAACTTACCAATTTATTTGGGGAAGGCAAATGAGTAAATAATTAAAGAGTATTGCAAGTAATTATGATATACAGGGATAATAATTTACATTGGGTAGGGAGAGTACAGATTAGGGGCATTTAACCCATCATGGAAAGAGGTCAAGAAAGTCTTCATAAGAGAGACAACAGCTGAGCTGTCTTAATAAATGAGTGTGGTACAGTGAAAGGTGATAAGAAGGGAAAGGACATCAGGTGAGAAAGGAAACTGGAGGGTGAAAATGATATATTTGAGGCTATAATGGAGGCAGAAACTGAGGAGGAAATGAATGAATGGAAGTACACTCAAGGTATACTTAGGAAATGGAATGAACAGGACTCTGAATAGGGGTGGCAAAGCATGGAGAAGAATGTTGGATGGCTTCTAGCCTCCTGGTTGGAAATGTAGGTGGAAGGTAGTACCATTTACCAAGATAGAGTACTTGGTTACAGGAGAGAATAATAGATCATGATTCAATTTTGAATTTATTAAGTTTGAATTTACTGTGGTATATACATTTTTCTTAGAAAGTTAGATAGTTGGGTCAAGAGTGGAATGAGTCCATTTATCTCTTTATAGTCTTCTCCAACTTTTCAAAGGATATATGTCATATCTGGAATTGATATAATTTTCTATGCCCTTTGAGAGAGATGAACGTAGCATGGCATTTTAACCAAATCTAATTTCTGTGACTGTCACCAGAATTAAACTCGTCCATAATAATTCAGTCTCAATTAATAGGTAAGCCTTATAGACTAAATATTCTTGGGAGAGTGAAGTGCTTAGCATGTACTAAATGCTGAGTCAACACTTGCTGAATGAATGATTGAATAGTTGAATAATTATGGTGTGATATCAGCACTATATTCTATATTAAAAAAAGACTTCAAAGTAATGTTTCTGATTAACCTCCTCTTTCTACTGCTTCTCTCAACTTACTTTAATCTCTTATACCTGGTCATGGTGCAAACAAAACACTTGCTGCTAAACAGTTTCATCAGCATCACTTTAATCCTTTTTGAGCATCAAGAAGTAGGACCCAAAGGGTCCCTCACCACACAGTTGAGGCAAAGTATGATAGCTGTCTGGGAGGCATTGTGAGAACAGAATTGTCAAAGCTAGTATGCTTGAATAACTAAAAAGATTCCATAGAAATCTATTGTTAGTACAGCCTCCAGAAAGTTAACAAAATAATTGGTGCCTAGAAAACTTAGCACAATGCAAAGCCAATGAGGCTGAAAAAAATCATTTCTGTGTTCATGTAACCAGGAAGCTGCATAACCACCATAGACCCTGAAGAACTTTCCAAACACTATCTCAATATACTGCCAAAGTATTGCTGCTTTTAAATTTAAAGGATGCCGTGAACAATACTTTTTACTTCTTATCTTTCAGACTGCATTTCTCTCTATTATAATATGAAGTAAATCTCCCTTTTAAATGATTTACTATTTAGATTTAAATTAATATTTAGTGTAAATATATTATTTTAGACCTGGATGAGATCTTAAAAATCACCTAATCTAACTTCTTACATTTATTTTCATTTTGGAAGATGAGAACCAAACAAGTTAAATGTACAAGTCAAGGTTCCACAGTAAATGAGTGTCTGAATGAGAATTTGACCCAACACTTAAGATATCTTTACTGCTTGTTGCAGTGTACTATGAAATAAGTAGTTTCTGATTGTATAGGTCAAAATTTTATTAATTTTGTCTGACATTACTTTCAAAATTCCTTAATATATATATATATGTAGATAGGCTATTTATTCTTTTATGTATGTAATTTTAAACTGCTATGATTTTTATCATTCATGTGTCTAATATTATAGAATATTTTGGCTCTAATTTTTTTCCTTTTACTTTCTTTTTTTATTTGTTGACTATGACCATTTATTCTTTTAAGTCTATGCAGTGTAAGGGTAGAAATGGGAAATACTGCATTGACATTTTGTTTTAATACAATTCAAAATATTTAGAAAATACAAAAGCTATAATAGAAACAGGAAAAACTAAAATCTCCATAACTAAAATGAACAAATATATTTATGTATGTACATACTTATGATATTGCTACTTACTGTTGAACTGTATTCTTTGAATGTGGAGCCAACTATCACTTCCATGAGAACCTCAATGTTACAATGATTTGGTTTCCTTTGTAAAAATAAAATATCCTTGTGTTATATAAAGTAGATTTCACATCACATACTTTACAGATCTCAATCACAAACATCTGAATATACTATTACTGTCATCTATATTGAAAAGTTGACACCCTATAATCAACATAAGCATGTTCTGTTTTTAGCTTTATCCATTTATGTCTCAGTAGATTGAAGGCTTTCTCTGATTTTAATTAAGCCATATTTGCTGAAATATGACATACACGATTAGATGGAACTCAGAATTGTAAAAAATAGCCATAGTTTTTTGTTAAATGAATGCTGTTAACAAATGTCATGGTTATCAAACAGTGGTTCTCAAATTTCAACATGTGTCAGATATACCTGGTGGGCTGGCCCATGCCTAGAGTTTATGATTCTGAAGGTCAGGGATGGGGCTAAGAATTTACATTTTTAAGTTCCCAGGTGATGCTGCTGTTTGAGAACTACTGCCTTTACAGAATTCTCCTCCAACAAACATTCTACACTTGTCCTTATGCTTATTGCAACCTAAATATGGACCTTAGGAAATATATAGTCTTAGACCATGTATAAACAGACGTTTACATGCACTTTATTCATTCATGTATCTGCAGATACGTTTGCCTGTGAAGTTTCATCAGATTTTAAACTGATATTATATACTCTCATAACTGAATGTATGAGATCAGGAAACTAGGAATATAAAAGAGCTAAAGAATATTTAGGACTGACATGAGCAAGATGGTGATATAGGAATTTCCAAAGTTCATTTCCTCCCAAGACACATCAATTTGAACAACTCTTTGTGCATGAAAATACCTTCACAAGAGTCAGGGATTCCAGATGAGGTCTTAAAACACCTGGGTGAAGAAAAGAAATAAGACACACTGAGGAGAGTAGGAAAAATAGATCCGCATTCCCGCCATTCCCCTTCCCCAAGCCCAGGCAGCCCAGCTCAGAAAAAGACACCATCCTCATGGGAGAAGGAGAGTGAAGTGAGCACCCAACTTCACCACAGACCCCAGAGCTAGTCTGAATACTAAATGGGATTTAGCCAGATGAAGAAGGAGGAAGAATGTTCTAGACAGAGACATAAACATTTAAGACATCCCAGAAGAAAAAGAGACCTTAAGATGGTTTTTAGAAATACAATACTTCAGTATAACTTGAACATAGAGTACAAAATAGTACAGAAGAGGGTGATGAGATATGCAACAATTAGATTCATCAGTAGCTTTATAGAGCAGGCAGAGGCAGCTGGAGTTAATAAAGGCAGTATGTGATTTACACTGAGATGTGATATCTGACATAACCAGACAGGCATCCTAGAAAATCTCTCTGGCTTCAGAATTGAAAGAACGATGGAAAAAAGCCTGTGTTTGCATGACCAGTTTGGATGTTCTTGGTAATTACAAAGAGAAACAGTGGTGGATTGGATTAAAGTATTGTATTGTTTCCTAGGGCTGTGGTAACTATGCCAGAAAATGAGTGGCTTAAAACAGAAAATTATTCTCTCACAGTTCCTTACACCAGAAGTCCAAAATCAAGGTTTAGGCAGGACTGTGTTCTCTTTGAGGGTTCTGGAAGAGAATCTGTTCCATGCCTTTCTCTCAGCTTCTGGTCTTGCTGGAAATTCTTGGTGCTCCTTGGCTTCTAGGTGAATCATTCCAATCTCTGCCTTTGTCATCACATGGTATTCTCCCTGTATCTTCATATCATCTTCCCTCTATGCATGTCCATTTCTGTGTCTCTTCTCCTCCTTTTATAGGGACACCAGTCATACTGGGTTAGGGCCCAACCTAATGACTTCATGTAACCAAATTATATCTGCAAAGACCCTATTTCCAAATAAGGTCACATTTATGTGGTACTGAGTATTAGGACTGCAACATTTCTTTTTTTTTCTTTTTTGCGGTACGCGGGCCTCTCACTGTTGTGGCCTCTCCCGTTGCGGAGCACGGGCTCCGGACGCGCAGGCTCAGCGGCCATGGCTCACGAGCCCAGCCGCTCTGTGGCATGTGGGATCTTCCCGGACCCGGGCACGAACCCGCGTCCCCTGCATCGGCAGGCGGACTCTCAACCACTGCACCACCAGGGAAGCCCTGCAACATTTCTTATAGGGGGACACATTAAAACCATAGCACAGAATACAGGAGAACAGCAGAATAATTAGTTGTTAGAGGACTGCAATTGAAATTAAACTTGGAAGTAAGTATATATGGGAGGGCACATGAAGAACCAGCTCTGAAACCCAGGTTTCATTATTGAACAGCTTTGTGGGAATAGATAGTTATCCCATATCTATCACAACCTGATTGTAGGAATTAGCAGAACTTTTAAGTCAAGATTTTCTTAACCTGGTTGGGTTTGAAGAGCATAATTGAACATCCTTATATTTGTACACAATTTGTGTGTGTATGTGTGTGTTCTCTTATTGAACTGTGCTTTGGTCCATGTTGAGAGCAGTAGGTAGAGTCCTATGAAAACTGTTACATAATTAGGGTAGGGATATTGTTGAAGATGTTATCTGCTACATTATACTGCATTATAGTTTGTTTGTTTTTTTCTGAGAACCCATAAAACAAATTTATCTCAGGTAATATTACCAAGAATTGTTGTGCTTCTCTTAAACAACTTATTTGCTTACAACTTAAAACAGTGTGAATTGTATAACTGATTGCACATTTTATCTTTGTCTGGGTACCAGAAAGCTGAGACTCTCAAGACTCCCAGTTCGATCTCATCAAATCAGCTCTATTCCTGCACTAACAGCCTGCAGTTTTCTCAAAGCATTAAGCTGGGATAATCATAGAGCACACCTCATTTGTTTTTCATTACTTAAAAATCACTGTCCTTTATTGTCTGATGTCCAGTATCTTTAAAACCATGTTTTATATAGTTTTTTCTATTTCCTGTAGTTTCAAGTGTGAAAACTAATCAGATGCTTGCTATTTTATTTAGCTAAAAGTGGAAGTCACTAGGACACTTTTGACAATGAAGAGGATGGTGTAAACGTTTATCTTATTACAGTAGAGTATGTTAGGTACATCCTTCCCAGAAGCCAAATGAATAGGAATTTAAAAAGAAGAAAGTGATCAGCATAGTTACATATGTTCGTTGATACTGGAAAGTAAGGGGGGATTAGTTAGTGACCAGAGATGCCTATTAAATATAATGTTGGGAATAGAAGCCAGATGATCGTGAATTAATGATTAAATGGGAGCCAATAAGTGGAAAAAACAAGTACAGGTAACATTCTTAAGTTTAGTAGAGCAGTTATGGAAAGGTATTGGATGTTATTAATCTAGGAATTCAGAATCAAAGAAAGGTGCTTTGTTTACTGTTAAAATCTTTGTTGAGATTAAAAAAGAAAGAAAGTTAAAATTTACTGTGGATAGGGCAGATGTTGGCAAACCCGTGGCCTGCAGACTGGCCACCAGCTTCTGTAAGTAAAGCTTTATTGGAACACAGCCATTTCTATTCATTCACATAACGCTTATGGCTGCTCTGTGCTACAACAACAGAGCTGAATAATTGCGACAGAGATCATGGCTCCAAAGTCAAAAAATATATATATCTGAACTTTCACAGAAAATTTGCCAGCCCCTGAACTAGGAATCCAATATGCAATAAAAGCATATGGTATATTTTGGGTCATCAAGAATTCCAGATTCAGCAGCAGTCGCTATTTAATATATTATACTGGAACAGATAACATATTGATAATGTTAATGGAAATGAAAGCAGTAGTCTTGAATTTTTCATCTTGGATAATGAAAGGCTAAAAGTAATTCTCAAAATAAAATTGTATCTTCCATCTTAACATTAGATTAAACAGTTAACATTGCACACGAGTTTGTGAGCAAAATTTTAATGGTGCAATGAAATTAAACTTATTGTTTTAAATGATTTTTCAGTTAGTAACTTGGCTTGGACATTAAATTACATATCCTGTAAAAATTTCAATAAAGATAGTTGGGGTCTATAGTGTTTGATTTTCAAATATATAATATTCTACCATATACAATGTTGATCCAATAACAATGGAATGACTCAGTTTTTAATAATTTTTAAACTTTTTCTAGGCAAAGAAGTCAAGCCCAAGTCTCCACGTATGTTATACATGCCAAAAACAAAAAACAAATCTTAAATGCCTGCTTTACTCATCCTCTGATTCTATTGTTGAGTGTGTTTTGCATAAAGTCAAAGGCTTAACTATTTTGTGCAGATAATGTGCTGGTTGTCTTACTTGTGTTTCTGAGAATTTGCTATGCTTATACTTTCCTTTATACTTCATTCACTGGGTATGATTTCATTAACTTCTCATTAAAAATCTTAGTTCATGTTTCCAATTTTTCTCAAAAATTCTTATTGTGATTGATAATGAGGAACCTTTACTTGTGTGTGTATTAATCTGCTGCAATAGTAAGAAAATTAATATGGAAGATTAAAGAACAATCATATGTAAAATAAGTATGCATGAGTATAGGAAATAAATATTTTTTTATAATCGTTATTACTAATGTTTACTCATTTTTAGAGCCACAAGTAAAAAAAGAAGATAAGCCAGGTATGTACATTTCATTCCATATTTATGATGAATAGCATACTTTTTTGCAAATGTGTTCTAGTGCAAATATTATACTAAAATTTTATTCTTGACCAACTTTTTAAAATAAAACAAATGTAACATATGTTTAGCTATACTACCTGTTCCTAGAAAAAAAACCCTATTTACAAAGTGAAACCGCTGAGAAATTTATAAAGTTTTGAAGAAACAAATGACTATTTTTCGCTGATTACTATAGAACACAGACATCCTGTCAGAAAAAAAGCTGCCCACACTCTTCTATTTTGTGGGGGCTCCTGAGTCAGATGAACATTTCTGAGGGCTATAGCAGGCAGCAAACAGTTTTTTAAAAGAAAACACAGCAATGATTTTCAAAACGGTTAAAATTTTGATTCATGTCTCCCAACTGTATTGGCATTATGGGGCTGCTGTAATAAAATACCAGAAACTAGGTGGCTAAAAACAACAGAAATTTATTCTCTCACAGTTCTGGAAACTAGACATTTGAAATCAAAGTGTCAGCAGGGCATGTTTCCCTTGTAAGAGGTAGGGAAGAATCCTTCCTTGCCTCTTTTGGCTTCTGGTGTTTGTGAGCAATCCTTGGTATTCCTAGGCTTGAAGAGGCATCTCTCTAATCTCAGCCTCTGTCATCACATGAACCTCTTCTCCCACTGTCTTTATCTCTGTATCTTTTCTTTACTTCTTCAAGGATACCAGACCTACTGGATTAAGGATCCTCTCTACCCCCATATAACCACACCTTAACTAATTATTATAGCTTAAAACAACAAAAATTGATTTTTTTCACAGTTCTAGAGGATGGAAGTCCAAAGTCAAGATAGAAGCAGAGCCACACTCCCTTTGAAACCTGTAGAGGACAATGTTTCCTTATCTCTTCTAGCTTCTGGTGTTTGTCAGCAGTCCTTGGTGTTCCTTGGCTTGTAGTTGGCTCACTCCAATCTCTGCCTCCATCATTACACAGCCATCTTCTCTGGTGTGTCTCTATCTGTGTCTTTTTTCTTCTTCTTATAAGGACACCAGTCAGATTGGATTAAGGGCCCACCCTACTCCAGTGTGGCCTCATTTTACCTTAACTAATCACATCTGCAAATAATCCTGTTTCTAAATAAGGTCACATTCTGAGTTATTTTCTATTAGGGCTTCAAATATTTTTTTGTGGCACACAATTCAAGCCATAACACAGTCTAAATTTCAGAATCACAATTACATATATTTAAGAAAAACTCTTCCAACTCCTATCATCAAGTCATTTATCTTATGTGGACATTAGGACTATTCTCCACAACAATAATCTTGAGAAAACAGAAAATTCAGGTTGAAATCCATTAGCCGTAGCAATAACTTAGTGACAGACAAGTACGTATCATGATTTTAACTACTGTGTGTTCAATAGTCCAGTACTGACAAGCCAGTAGGAAACTAAAATAATTTTTACTAAAATTCTGCTTTTTCAAATTATGGTAAATGAAATAAAATAGTGTCCAAAAATGAATTTGTGCTGTAGTTTATTTTTTCAGATTTAAAAATGTCTATCTTTTGTTTTCCCCTTCAGAGTCACAAGTTAAAAAGGAAGCAAAACCAGGTAACAATATTTTTATTCTTAGTTACAGAGCTAATGTTGCTGTTAGTTTACTACTAAAAAAGGCTTACTACCCACCAATGGGGAGTTACACAGAGTCTCCCAGATCCTCATTATTTTCCCTACTCCATTGCTCAATATGGTTTCACACTACTGGATTAGGTGAGAATGGGGATATTCCATAGGCAAAAACATCTGGAATATGGCTTTAAGGGAACCTCAGCAGAGACTCCAGGTTTCAGGAGACATTTCTTGGAGTTCTTCAAAGCCTAGTATAATCATGTTTAATCTGTGAGTTTATTTCTGATAACACACCAGAGTTATAAAATCATGAAATCATAGGCTACTGAGATGTGAAGGGAAAGAGGACAAGAAGTTACCAAGCATCTGCTAGAGCTGAGGAATAGCATAAGATTCCATTTTCATCCCATCACTAGGAAAGACATGCAACATGACAATTATTACCCATGTTTCATATCTGTGGAAACAGTTCAATAGACAAAGTTTAGAAAGTTATTTTTCCAAGATTTTCACGTTAATAAATATTGGTGCTAGAATTGTGCCCAGATCTGGTTTACTCAAAACCCTGGGAGATACCACTAAGAGATTGTCCCAGACTAACAATCATTTTATTAAGAGGCAACATTGATCTAAAATAAGGGCAATCTTTCCAAGTTTACACTGCTATTTAATGTGTAAGTCCTAGTTCTGGTGCCATCTAATTACTCGCCTGAGGCAAGTCAACAAAACCCTCAGGCTCTATGGATGCTATTTCTTCATTATAAAAAATTATGTAGAGCTTCCCTGGTGGCGCAGTGGTTGAGAGTTCGCCTGCCGATGCAGGGGACACAGGTTCGTGTTCCGGTCCGGGAGGATCCCACATGCTGCGGAGCGGCTAGGCCCGTGAGCCATGGCCGCTGAGCCTGCGCGTTCGGAGCCTGTGCTCCGCGGCAGGAGAGGCCACAACGGTGAGAGGCCCGCATACCGAAAAAAAAAAAATTATGTAGCAGGATTCTTAAATAAAAACAAATTCAAGAATCCAAGTCTAGATGTATATACAATACTATCTTCTTCCTTTAATTCTTACCAGAGCTTACCTGATCATAAGCTTGAGTCTAGCTTTTCTTGTAAATAATGTATCTTTTTAATGTATCAAGGCTTAAAAATGCCTAACTACTATCTTATTATTTATTTTCCCGAGTACATTTATTTGCTGCAGATGAGTATGTGTTACCAGATATGAACACTTTGCATTGTACCTCTTTTTTTTTCTAATCAGAAACCCAATACCATTTAAAACTTCTATTTAGGCCTAGTAATATTTAAAACTTTCATTTATTATTATTAAATACTACAATTTTACAGGTGATTTAATTGAAATTTTTATAATTATGAATGTTTATTTTCTAGCTTCATCCGGAAAAGCTCAAATACACAGTATGTATCTTAATTTTATCTATAAAGTTGATATAGAATTTTTACAAAAAAGTTAAATATCTTTAATAATACATATTTGCAATCTATACCTCAGTATTTATACTTTATTACAGCCTATGCTTTGGAAATTATAAGTGCTTAAATGTAAATAAGAATTCTTTGTATATTGTTTTCATGCAACCAAAACCTTTAAGTTTTTTATTTAAACTACATGAAATGACATGAAAATTAAGGAACAGTTTTTCTCCATGGACACATTTGTTAAAATCTGTCAATTTTTTTCTACTAAACAAATCACTGGACCACGTCACAGAGAAAATTCGCCATATGTTAATTTATAAAGCTTCTAAATATCTGAAAAGATTTTCCTTTTATTATTTTCAGAACAAGACATAGTGAAACCAGAAAAGACTGTTTCTCATGGTAAACCAGGTATTTTGCAGGTGTTATTTGTACAATAGTATCAAATTGTCTCTCAATGTTCTAGTTTTAACAGGATGATGAGCCTAGAGTCAAATCTAAAGTTATTAGGGATGGTTCATATTTCATGCTGAGAACTTGACCTGCCAGATATAACTGCATAGCTCGTGATCCCTTCCCATCAGAGACTTAGCTTAGCACAAAGACCATCTTTGCCAGCATTCAGATGAATAGTCTCTATATTTCGTTTTGTTTTGTTCTGTTTGGGGCAAGACATCACTAGAAAACTTGTAATTCAGAATGGCTCATTCAAACATGATCATCTTGAATTCCAAAAATCCCAAGAAAAGGAAATCAATATTTCCTCCTGCTTCCCTTCATCCTTCCTTCTTTCCTTCATCTTCTTATTCTTGGTCCTGCATTTTGTAGAAAGTAGAGGTAAGCCAGTGGGCTTTGCCCATAAGGAGAAATAGAGAAATTACCAAGACTAGCTTAATAATTAGTTTTTATTTAAGAATAGAAACTTTATTTAAATTTTAATTTAAGCCAATTAAATATGAATTTAAATTTGAGATTGTGTCAAGCCCCAGTTATTCTGTAGAATATTGTCCTTTATTGTTTCCCTGATGTGAATATAGTTAGGCCAGAATCTTTACAAAGGTAAAAGCATACTTTCTTTAAACGTATCTTAGGAAACTTTTTGCTTATATTTTTTAAATTTTACTTTATACAATCTGTTTTCAATGGATTTGAGTCAGTTTGATTTTACTTGTTTACGCTTTAAAGAATATGAGACACCAACAACAGAAACCATAGAAATAAATAATGCAGAAGCAGACTATGGGGAGGTGAGAAGAGCAGTCTGTATAGACATAAGCAAAACTTTAGAAACAACTTTTAGAACCTCCTGATATAATGAATAGTAAACCCTGTTACTTTCTTTTCTGTCCTAAATATCAACCATTTTTGAGGTGAAATACTGAGAGAAGGAGAGAGTTTAGTCTCTGAGTGTATAACAAAGGCATTGCCCTCTAGCCACATCTTTCTTTTATTTCAGTGATCACATTCATACTCTAAATTCTGTTTCCCAGTGAAACTTTCTAATCAGGATATTTGACTGATTCATTCTCACTGCTGAATACTTGAAAAGTTTAATTTTATATAGAATCATTTTACTAATCCCTCTGCTTTGACCCAAATCTATTTGACTATGTCTACAAAAACATACAGCACAGGGCTTCCCTGGTGGCGCAGTGGTTGAGAGGCCGCCTGCCAATGCAGGGGACACGGGTTCGTGCCCCGGTCCGGGAAGATCCCACATGCCGCAGAGCGGCTGGGCTTGTGAGCCATGGCCACTGAGCCTGCATGTCCGGAGCCTGTGCTCCACAACGAGAGAGGCCACAACAGTGAGAGGCCCACGTATCGCAAAAAAGAAAAAAAAAAACAAAAAAAGCACCACATACAGCACAGAAGACATCCCATAAATGCACCACCTTTGCCCTTCCCCAGCTTTGCAACATAAAAACTTGGGTTCCCAGGCTAATCCTGGGTTCTCAGGGAGGTATCTTGTTCAAGAAAGATAAAAAATTGTTTTGTCCTATTCTTATTCAATAATGAAAAGGGAATACATGTTTTATGTGTACTTCAGTGTAGATAAATACACTGAAATACAGTGAAGGCAAACGATAGAGTATACTTTGGTTAGGGGTTAGGGGACCATTTGAATTAGGAAAACCTTTATGGCAAGAAAGCTGCAAAGGACATATGCAGCTGGACAAAATTTTTTGTGCTTCCATCCAATTTGAATAAAAGATATCACTCGCTGTTTTACTGAGAAAACAGCTAAGTTTGTCTCAGTATTGGTGTTATTTCAAAGAAAATACAAAATTTCAAGGTTGAAATGTGTCACTGTTTTGTACTGATACATTTAAAATTTCCACTTGTGTTAATATTTTTTCTTATCACAGATGAAAAAGTTGTCAAGCAGGCAAAAGCTATCACAATAGAAAAAACAGGTAAATGAGCTATTTTAGATTTTTCTTCTATGTATCAGTTTTATGTTATGTTGGCACACACCCACACGTGCACAAGCACAGACACACACATCTTTACTGAAGTATGTGCACTCTTAGTGCCATAAATTCTAAGGTTCTTGATTCTTGTAAATAACTAAAAGTTATACTCAATAAAAATGAACAGTGGAAAACTAGAGTGACATCCTTTAGTTTTTTAAGTGTGATTGACCTAAGCTTACAGATAATTCACAAGGAAATTTGTGTCATGCATTGATTAGCATGTACTATTTTTAGGTGTTTGATCTCATTTTCAAAATACATTTCCTCAAATTTTAAAATCACAGAAATTTGAAACCGTCTGCTGTTCGTGTAGAGATGGAATAATTTCCATTCACGAGAGTGCCGCAGAGACTTCTATGATTGTGTAACTTTTAAAAATCTGCCTTGAAGAATGATCAATAGAACGTATAATATCAAAGCAAAAATATCAAACCATCATTTCATGTGAGAAAAAAAAAGGAGTGTACACACTCTTGAAATTCTGAAGTTCTTTCCTAAAACGATGAACAAAATTAAGTCTCCATCTCAACTGACATCTTGAAACACTGTATCTCCTCCCTTCGATCCCAAGATGGAAATCCTACCTACCTCCGCCATGAATGGAGTCCCATTTCTTACTAAAAATAATTCCAAAGGAAAAGGCCTGTGAAATAATTTCTTTCTTTTAACTGACATAATCATGATAATCGGGATTTGAATACAGTTCTCAGAGGAAAATATAATAGATTTCAGGAGATAACTAATTATTTATAGAAATTATAGATTGTATTTCATGAGAAAGAAACCCTATTTTCACATTACCCCATACAACCATTGTACTCTATTCCAGTCATTGCCTTAGCTCATAATTTTAGTTAACATTCCTCTAATTTTCACCCTAAAGTGTTAAGCATCTCACTTAGTTATATGGGTATTTGGAGATTATGAAGCAACTAGCCCAATGTATTTGTGTCCCAAATATATAGATTGTTTCAAATTTTACATAAAATTTTGTGCGTCTTAGTTTTTCAATAAGCAGTGTGTTTAATGTATTTGCTGTCAGTGAAATAATAGTGTTCAGAAAGAATGGATTATGCTTAAGATGAGAACTTAAAATGAAGAAGGAATAAATACAAATGCTAAAGAGTTATTTTTTCCCATGGTTTGTATTCATCATATGCCATTTGCTTTCTTTCATTCTCCACAGTCAAACCCAAACCAACAAGTAAGACACGAAAATAAAATCTGGAAAGTATCGCTTGGCCATTTTAACTTTAACAATTTGCTCGCTTTTTTTCCCCAATTGTGACTTTTAGCATTGCCCAAGGCTAAAGTACCTCTATAGGTGATAAATTAATGTTATTGCTGCAGCTTTGATTTAACATCTTTATCTTTCACTACTAATTAATAATTCAGTATAATTATACAGAATAAATCTTTGGAATTTGTATCACTATTATTAATACTAAAAGAATGAGTCCATACAGGCTATAAAATAACACTAAGAAGTTAGGGTAAATGGGCAATCTTTTAAACATACATAATGAATAACAAAGGAAAATGAAATGATATACAATTTTTGGTGTTATGAACCACATACTGTTTTTAATCTGTTTCCTATAAGCAGCATTAATTATATGGTAGGTAGGTTTTAGTATTAATGTTATTCATAATTTTATGAATTATAAATGTTTTGCCATTTGTTTATTAAAATCATGGAATTTTCTCATGAGTATAGATTTTAAAGATTGTCCATTTTATTGTTCAGGAGTCATACAGATGTTACTGGTGTAGAGAGTTTAGAAGGTGACTATTGGGCTCAGAAAAGTGTGAATATTTGCCCATTGTCGCAGGTAGTAAATATGTCCAAAATTGTGTCAAAATTATGATATTGGTTCATACATATATTTGTGAAACAGAGGCTTGGATGAAGATATGAGTGGCTTTTGTCAAATATTCTCTGGTTCATGTATGAAAAATGAATTGACAAGGTCCAAAGATGAATTTGGTGAGACCAGTTAGGAGGTCATATTAGTGATTCAGGAGATATGGCAAAATATAAGGAGCCTAAAAAGAATATAATCACCTCCCAGAACCTATTGCATGTATTTTGAATATATATTTTATATTATTTTTACTTTAATTTATTATACTTTTGCAGTGTTATTATGACAGTTTAATAACTTGAATATTGGCTTCTTTTATTGTGCATGCTTATTTAACACTAAAATGTATACAACTTAAGTTCATGGAAGTTCATTCTTGAATGCTATCAATCCCTAATTTACAAATATCCAATTAAACCTTATGACAACATAGGTCCCACATCTCCCCACTTACTTCATTGTTGGTGCAAGATGATGGGGAGGAAATAGTAGTGATTTCAGAGAATCTCCAAATTCAGGATGAGGGAAGGAAAGGACAGGTAAACCAGAACAGTTCAGGAGGACTAAACCTGGAAGTGATTAGTAAGAACTAACACTTGGCAGTGATCTGCTGTATTTCCAGATCTTCTCAACTCCATTCAAAATATCCTACCCTACATAGCTTTATTTGAAATTCCACTTTTGGTGAAAGAGAGAGATCTAAAATGTACTTTAATTCAAATATTTTTCAAAGGACTGAGAAGAATATCAATTCCACATTTTGATTACAGTTTTCATGTCCTTGATTTACTTGAGATTCATCTGTGAGAGTTCTAACTGAACCTGAAAAGAGAGGGTGTTCCAGAAAAATGAAAATACAAAGTGTTGCACTTTCTGGAATAAGGCAAGTCTAGGTTACATTTTCAACAAGAAACCAATGACTAGCACCAAATTGCTTCTGGCCAGCACCAAATTGCTTCTGATGTGGCAAGAAAGGAAGTAGGAGTCAGAGAGGTAAAAAGGGAGCTTGTAAAATGCCAAAGGCAAATGTCATCTGGTTTGAAATACCCTCAAAGAATGATTCAACCTTCAGCAAAGAAAGAAAAATCCTCTTCTTATTATTCTCCTTTTTGTCATATTCTATCTTCTTCTTATACCACATGGCCCTAAGAGGGCTAGCGCCTTCGAAGTATCTTACAGGATGTCCTGAGAATGAACCTGCCCTTGTTTATAATGTGTTTCTATGGCAATATGCTTCCTGTGTTCCAAGTTACATGCAAATGACTTTGGAGGCATGCTGAGGATCACCTGCAAATATGTAAATACTAAATTGCTTGCTATGCAAACAATCTACAGAGTGTCAGTTAATTTTGATTTCTCTCTCTAGAAAAAGCTGAACATCAAGAAAAAGAATCTCCATCTATAAAAACAGGTGTTTTTGCCTTTCTGGTTTATATTCTGTCCTAATTCACTATTTTTATTAAATTTGAAAATTAAAGCAAAACATATAAGTACCTTTCGTTTTATTTCTTGGTAATGTTTAGTCTTGTGGTTTTGTGGTAGAATCTAGTTTATCTAATATAAGGGCTGTGGTAGTGCAGGTAAACATTTTGCTAAATATTATAACCAATATATATGGATTGCTAAGCATTCTATTATAATACAGCAGTATTAACAAAATAGTATTTGCCTTCATGGTTCATAATACCCTTCCAAAATAGTCAGTATTTCACTGATGTCAATATTAATATCATTTATCATACTGGTAATGTTGATTCACTGTTTATATACTGTAAAATATCCTGTCAAATTGCACATATAACATTTCACTGAAAACTAATCATGAATTTCAACTTGGTTTAATTGCTTAAAATAGAAGTTATCCCATTCTATAATAGCTTAATACTTTTACAACTATTATTCAATTTAAAAAATATATAATACTTGGCATGGTTCAACACTAAGGCATATAGGAGGCTAACTGTGAAAATATCCCTCCCTCTCATCTTTTTTCCTATTCTACCAATTCCCATTCCCAAAATATCCAAAAATGTCTGATAGGTAATCATTGTTATTTTTTAATGTCTCCTTCTAGCAATATATGTAAAAGACATATACACATATGTATATGCAAATTATATATATTCCCACTTTTTTTACACAAATCATGACATACTATAACTAGCTTTGTCCCTAGGTTTTTCTATTTAAGAATGTATTTTTGAAGATTTTTTTATATCAGTACATAAAGCATTTCTTCATTAATAGTATTCTATTGTATAGTTGTATACAGTTTACTTAACTAGTCTCTGATTGACCTATGTTTAAGTTATCTAACAAGCTTTCTTTAATGATATACAATAAAAAATATACCTACCTGTCTAGTTTTGTAAATTTATCTTTGGGGTAAAATTAGTAAATTTTTTTAGTACAATGATACAGTCAATGTAATTTTTATAGACATCCCTAATTGTTCTTTAAAAAATTATATTAATTTGTATTCCCACCATTAATGAATTAGTTGACCTAATTTTGGATGATTCAAATTCTTCGCAATCATGATGCAATGTTGTCTAGTTTTTTAATGAATATTTACGTGTAAAACTGCATAACTAATGCTTTTAGTTAATAATTTCAGAAGACAAGGTATTTTGGAGAAAAAAATCATGTATTTAGATAGTATAGCTTTGTGTTTTTCACCCACCATTCACTTATCTTTCCTGAGATTTTATAAAGTCAGCTTCTTTATTCAAAATACTGGATTGGAAGAGTTTAAATAGTTAATATTAATTAATATTAATATGTATTCTGAAAAGACATGGCAGAATATACCTTTTATGCCATTCAGAACCAGTAAGGAGTTCAGATTTATCCTGAGCATTCATTTTTCATAAAATGAAATATGAGGCTTTACAGGGATAAGAAGAGACCAAGAAGACCCTATACTTTCAAGCTTTACAACTTCTTTGAGGAATTCATTGCAATATGACTTAAAAATTACTCAAAATGCATTGCCTGCTGCTCATTTTAATATAAGTTTAGTCTTTTCCTATTTTAACTCAAACAAACAGAATTAGGAAATATAAAGGGCTGGTATTTTACCTATAGATAGAAAATGATCACTGACTTTTTCTTTTATTTTCTCTCTTTTCTTCTTTACTTTTTAGACAAACCAAAACCAACTCCAAGTAAGTGTACCATTCTAAAATTTTAAGAATTTTCTATTTAATTAATTTTAATTTTATAGTTTCTTTAAATTGTACATGCAGTAAAAATTAGTATGGTATTTCGTTAATGCAATAGATATTACACCATTACCTATATAAATGATTCTTACTGACAAAGAGTATTTGTGTGTATTGTATTCATTAATCCTTGAACATGTATTTATTGAGTGCCTATTAGGTACATTACTCTATACCTGGGTATGTGAAGAAATGCCTAAAATGACTTGTGTTGTCATTATCTGTGTAATTAACAGAGCTACCATAACTAATACCTG